>NW_024412403.1:25329647-25398364 GCF_014898765.1 Herpailurus yagouaroundi
GCTCAACCGACTGCACCACCCAGGCGCCCCTTGGCCATGTTCTTTAAAAAACTTTATGGCTGGGGAGACTGGGTGGCTCAGTCAGTTAAGCGTCCAACTTCAGCTCAGGTCATGATCTCACTTTTGTGAGACCCCACTTCAGGCTCTGTGCTGACAGCTCAGAGTCTGGAGCCTGCTTTGGATTGTGTCTCCCTCTCTCTCTTCCCCTCCCTGCTCACATGTTCTCTCCCCCTGTCTCTCAAAAATGAATAAGTGTTAAAAATTTTTTTTAAATGATGGCTCATATTCTTTGTATCCTATGTGTTATTTAAGTTAATTGTACTTTACATTAGTAGGTTTCCGTATGTGGCTTGGGGGTTAAACCATGCCAATAAATATTTCTCTGAGGGTTAACAGGGAAAAGGGAAAAGTTTCCAACTTATGATCTGCATTAAAAAGGAAAATGAGCCTGGGTGGCTCAGTGGGTTAAGTGTCCAACTTTGGCTCATGTGATGACCTTGCAGTTGGTGAGTTCAAGCCCTGCATGGGGCTCTCTGATGTCAGCACACAATCCACTTCAGATCCTCTGTCCGCCTCTTTCTCAGCGCCCCCCAACTCTCAAAAATAAATAAACATTAAAAAATTTTTAAAAGGAAAATTAATTATTCACTAACGATTAAAGAATAAAAACACATAAGAATCTTTACAAACTAGGCCCAACTTGTTTTTTCCACTTGCTTTTAAGAGGAAATGATGGTACTGGTAATGACTTGGATGTATGACCAGGCACCTGGAAAGAGTACATTTGGAAGATTAGAAACCATGATGTATGGAAAAGAGGATTGAGAATGGACTAGGAGAATGGGTCCAAAGCAAATGGATCTTGCTGTATCATCTCACTGCCTATCACAGGATGTCTACTGCCATGAAGACACTGAAAAACTAAATGGAAGGGATTATTCATTCAAAGGAAATCAGCCACCATTTGTCTATAGTCATCCCATGTTCCGACAGTGGGCTGGTGGTCACTTGGGTGGAAACTATGAATGAGCATATTGGCAAGTGTTTCCTTTCATCAAGGCCGATGTAATTACTAACATTCTTGAATGCCTGTTAGTACCAGAGACCGACACTGAACATTCAATATGGTACCACTCCTTGAAGAGTTTTTCCAGTTGATGTCTATTTGATTATATAGAATCATAAACCTTGCATCCATTAATAGTAATGGAGAAAGCATTAATTCTCTCCCATCCTAGTAAGAGGAAGTAATTCATCTTTTTGAGATTCATATACAGATAGGATCTGGATTTTCCTCCTCTGCCTACAATGTCTCTGCCAGGCAGGGCTTTCTGAGTGACTGAGATTCAGAAAAACTACCTTGAACCAAAGGACCTATTTATGGCTAAAGATTTTGACAATGGATAAATGAACAAAGAATCTATTGGTCATATTTTATTGATCAGCCAGAAGTTACTAGCTTGATAAAATATGGAATGACCTTTCAGCTAGATGGTCAGCTTATGGACGACACTCTGCAGGATTGCCAGTCTGTTCTCTTGAACATAGTATAAATGTTGAACCAATTGAGATTATAGGCTGTTGCGTGTCCAATAGCTAGAATGCTAAGGGAAAGAAGGGTAAAAGTAGGATCGATTCCTCTTGTTATCACTCTGTGTGACCAAATTGAGAAGTCACAGGCTTTTAAACCCTGCAATTTTATGCTTTGAAGGGTTATAGGTCATGGTCCATGAAGTGTATGTGAAAGAAATTTATATCATAGAATGAATCAGAATTTCCCTATCCTAACAGTATAACTGCCATTTAATAACTGTGGGCCTCATGCTAATGAAATATCAAACAAATAAAAGGAGTTACTGCAAAAAATTGGAGAGAAAGTATTGTGTCTGAACTTGAGAAATTCATTGCAGTGCTTGATGGTGTGTGTCTGCCCAGCGATGGCGGTAAATAGCAACTGCAATCACAAGGCATGTAATTAGGGCTTAGGTAGAGGCAAACCACCTACACAGGCAGAACTGTTGGCTAAAGATGTAGGAAATATAGAATGTGTGATAAAGAAGGAAAGTGATTAATGTTCATTATGGTTTCAGAGCACAGACTATAGCTTGCTTCACTAAACTTTTATTTTATGTCCTTTTCAGAGATTGTAGAAACCACCTTGTCTTAGTCAATTCAGGCTGCTATAACAAAAATACCAGACTGAGTAGCTTAAATAGTAAGGGTTTATTTCTCTCAGGTCCGGAGGCTGAGAGTCTGAGATCAGAATGGTTGGGTTCCTGATGAAGCTACAATCTTCCCAGTTTGCTAGCAGGGCCACTTTACTGTATCTTCACATGGCACAGAGAAGGAAAGATCTCTCTTATTTTTGTAACAGTACTAATCTCATTTATGATAGCTTCACCCTCATGACTTAATTATCTTCCAAAGGCCCCCACATCCAAATACCATCACAATAGGGATGAGGGCTTCAGTATTAAATTTTGAGGGACCAATCAGTCTATGCACACCCTATCTCACTCATATCTGTTCACACAACTTCAGAATTGACCTGGAACTTCTGCAATTTTCTACATGCTGGCAGCTTCCTATCTTAAGCACCTGTATATCAATCTGTTCATCCACTTGAGGGTATCTTCCAGCACCACAAGACCACATGCTTCCATACTCAAGTCAATCTGAGATTGTGCTTGTCTTCATTTTCCTAGGGCTAATCATTCAACAATAAGAGACAGGAGTCAGTAGAAAATACCTAGCCTCCCAAGCATCCTAATGGAAAGCTCTCATGAGTGTGACACAATTTAATTAAAAAAAAAATCACAGTGACATTGAGCCCAAGTTGCTGTTAGCATTGCTATTAGTCACTTAATTCTTTATTAATTTCTTCTCTTTCACATATCACCATCCCTACTGCCTCACGTGTACTTCCTAGGATCATCTATCAAATAAACTGCCTAAACTCAAGTCTGCTTCAGTGTCTGCTTTGTGGTGAGAATCCAAACACAAACAGAATGGCTGTTTGGAATTATTTACAAAATTTGATTCATCACTTTGATGAGAGAAACTTTTAGCATGATCTAATTTTGAGAATGGATTTTCATGAAGCTTGTGTCATTAATGTTTCAATTTCAATTTCCAAAGCAATAATATTGTGTCAGAAATTGGGGTAGTGGGGGGCTCTAAGTCTCCACACAGAAGACTGATTTTCAATATTTCAGTTAGCAAGTGGGTAATCAAAATGATGATTCTTGCTTCCCTAAGGATTTATGTGTCCCAATCCCAGAAAGGGGAATTAGGTAGTAGACGGAATTAAGTTTGCTAATCAGCTGATGATAAACTAGAGAGATTATCCTGAATTATCCAGTTGGGCTCAATGTATCACAAGGATCCTTAAATGTAAAAGAGGGAGGTAAAACGGTTAGTGTCAGAGTAATGCTGTATGGGGAAGACTTGATTGGCCATGGCTGGCTTTGAAGGTGGAAGAGATCTTAAGCCAAAGAAAGTAGGCAAACCCCAACAGCCAGAAAAGGCAAGAAAATGGATTCTCCCCTGGAGCTTCCACAGAAGGACAAAGCCCTGCCAACACTTTGATTTTAGCCCACTGAGACCCATTTTGGTCTTTTTGTGAAGTTTTTGTGTGCTGTTTTCAGCCACTAAGTCTGTGCTAACAGCAGCAAGGGGAAGCTGGCATCCTCTCAGTGGATGGCTGGAACCGTGAATAAACCAAACCTCATATATACTATTTTTTCCTATACATATATGCAAATAATAAAGTTTAATTTATAAATTAAGCATAGTAAGATATTAACAATAATTAATAATAAAATAGAAAAACTGTAACAATATACTATAATGAAGTTATGTGAATGTGGTCTTTCTCTCTCAAAATATCTCATTGTACTATACTCACCCTGCTTATGATAGTGTGAGATAATAAAGTGTCTACATGAGGAGATGAAATGAGATGAATGACATAAGCACTGTGACATAGCGTTAGACTACTATTGACCTTCTGGTTACATGTCAGAAATAAGATAATCTGCTTCCACACCATAGCTGACCATGAATGAATGAAAACAGTGAAAGTGAAATCAAAGATAAGGGAGGGCTACAGTTGACCCTTGAGTAACATGAGTTTGAACTGTGTGGGTCCACTTATAAGCAGATTTTTTTTTGATAAATACAGTACTGTACTATAAATATATTTTCTTTTCCCAATGATTCCCTAATAGCATCTTGTTTCTTTAGCTTTATTATGAGGAGACAGTATATAATACATATAGCATACAAAATATGTGTTAATTGTTGTGTTATTGGTAAGGCTGTTGGTCAGGAGTGGGCTATTAGCAGTTAAGTTTATGGCAAGTCAAAGCTTATATGGAGGTTTTTGACTGCACATGAGTCAGTGCCCCCAACCCTCATGTTGTTCAAGGGACAAATACTGTAATAAAGTAAATTTAAAACTATACCCAATAAAGACATTGATACACAAATATTTCACTTTGGGAGATTTGGTATCAAGAGAGACTGAAATATTTTTTCCTCAGTGTTAAAGAGGTAGGAATGAAAATAAGTATCGGGGGGCAGGGTTGAAAATCAAAGAGAGAAAGCAAATTTGTCAAGGACCCAGTAAGAATAATGATGTGATAGGAATAGTGATATGATAAAAGGTTAAATGTATCTATCTTTATTTGGTATACTATTTCTCATAATGTATAACTCTTTTTGGTTATACTTGTTATGAGCTGAATTCATACATTTGGTTCCTAACACCCAGTACTTAAGGTTATGACTGGATTTAGACATGGGTTTCTAAAGAGATAATTAAGGGGGTGCCTGGGTGGCTCACTGGGTTAAGCGTCCAACTTCAGCTCAGTTCAGGATCTCAGGGTTAATGAGTTTGAGCCCCATGTCAGGCTCTGTGCTGACAGCTCAGAGCCTGGAGCCTCTTCAGATTCTGTGTCTCCCTCTCTCTGCCCCTCCCCCACTCATGCTGTGTGTGTGTCTCTCTCTCTCTCTCTCAAAATAAATAAATAAATAAATAATAAATAGATAAATAAATATTAAAAAAAAGAGAGAAATAATAAAGTTAAAATGATGTGATTGGGGTGGGCCTTAACGCAATATGACTGGGGTTCTTAAAAGAAAGGGAAATTAGAACATAGACACATATGCATATGTGGGGAGAACACCATATGAACATGAAGATGATCATCTACAAGGCAAGGAACGAGGTCTTAGAAGAAAATAATCCTGTCAACACATTGATCCCAGATTTCTGGTCTCCAGAAATAGTTCTCCAGCATTGTAAGAAAATAAATGGTTATTTCTGTTGTTTAAGTCACCTATTCTGTTACTTTATTATGGCAGTCCCAGCTAACCAAACTACTAAATATTTTGCCATATTCCAGATATAATAATATGTTGATGTTTTTTTCCTTTGCAAAATTGCATTTAATTAACTTGTCACAACACAATCACTTTTTAACTTTTTTTTAGATGCACCTCTGAGAAGCCATAAAGATTTGTTTTTAGTACAATGGATAGTTAGAGTTTTGTAACGAAACTTTCTTTAAATAATCATACACATTTGAGTGCTATTTAGAACTCAAATTTTATCTGCATTCAAGGTGCTCCTTAGAAATAGTAAATAAACTCTGATTCAGACTTGTTTTCACCCGTTTTTCTCTCTTGCCTTCTATTGCAAAACCAAACTCTTACTACTTCTTTCTCAAGATTCAGTTCTTCAGCCATTCGCATGATCTCTTGAGAGGAAGGTTTATTCTGTTCTCCAAAGTGTCTCTCCAGAGCATCTTTAGCAGCGATACTTCCAAGTTTGAAAGTCAGGCATTTACTAAAGACCTCTCCTTTTACTTTATCTCTTTCACTATTTGGAAGGCAAAACAATGTTGATATTAAGCTCCTTTCTCATACTAAACTAGCACAATTGAATAGAACTTTCTTTTTTATTTTTTTTTAATTTTTTTTCAACATTTATTTATTTTTGGGACAGAGAGAGACAGAGCATGAACGGGGGAGGGGCAGAGAGAGAGGGAGACACAGAATCGGAAACAGGCTCCAGGCTCTGAGCCATCAGCCCAGAGCCTGACGCGGGGCTCGAACTCACGGACCGCGAGATCGTGACCTGGCTGAAGTCGGACGCTTAACCGACTGCGCCACCCAGGCGCCCCTGAATAGAACTTTTTTAAAAGATGGATCCCTGAAGCCCAGTGGCTCCACTAAAACCAAAGGGGAGACAGACAGAAATACAGATGCAGTGGGCGTACAGATAGGGGCTGAGATATGCCTTTTTAGTTTTATAGGCAGAACTATCCTTTAAAAGTTGTTATTCATTTGGATTTTCAAATTTGTACAACAATTTACCTTCACAACAGATTCCTTTATTTTGGAAATATTTTCAAAATGGACTCTTTTCTAAGAGAGATATAAAATAACTTCACATTAGGGGCGCCTGGGTGGCGCAGTCGGTTAAGCGTCCGACTTCAGCCAGGTCATGATCTCGCGGTCCGTGAGTTCGAGCCCCGCGTCAGGCTCTGGGCTGATGGCTCAGAGCCTGGAGCCTGTTTCCGATTCTGTGTCTCCCTCTCTCTCTGCCCCTCCCCCGTTCATGCTCTGTCTCTCTCTGTCCCAAAAATAAATAAAAAACGTTGAAAAAAAATAAAAAAAAATAAAATAACTTCACATTCATTATTTGGGGGAAAAATAAACTATGGTGCTATAATATATCTAACTATAAATGTTGCAGACTAAAATGCTAAGTATTTCCTTTAAAATTTGTAAATTTAGTAGACCTATGCCTTTGGCAGACTAGAGAAATAACATTTTCTTCACAATAAGGAATCATACAGATGAGAGAGAGGACTGTTTTTTAGCTCAGCTATTATGGCCAACAGAAGCTGGATGCAGTAATTGGGCTGATTACTGGAAACATGCTGACAGCCTGGAGGCCCATGAGTGAGGTTGAGGAGCAAAGGACAGGCTACAAATGCAGCTAATAGAACTGCAGGCTAATAGAACTTAATGATCTTTCATCCAATAGAACCAAACAATGCAACAACCAAATATAAAATGGAAAAAAAGGAAACATAATAGAAGACTACAGTACGAATGTTAAAAAGAAGATTTAAGAATGTTTCCATTTTTCTTTCTTGGTTTAAGTAAAGAAAACAGACCCTTTGAGGAAAAAAGAAAACAAGGTGATTCTACAGACAGAACAAAAACAGAGGTAGATGTAATTAGGACAAATTATCAGGAAATCACAAAGACAACATAATTAAACTTCGTAACACGGAATAGGGAGAATAAAATGTGTGATGAAGAAAATAAACTTCAAAATTGTTCTCAGGTCATGGGGAAAATAGAGAGATACACCTGTTTAAAGAATGAGAGAAGAGAAAGAATAGAGCTCTAAATGAGAACTGTGTGCAACTAACTTTTATTATGCATATTTGAAGTATAAGAAATATATGATTTGAAATTCTAATGCCCTCTTGCAAATAACTTGCAAATGCTAACATTTATTCTTTTAGAATGTTTTAATGTGCAAACCATATTTAGGAAAATACCTTTCATTTGTTTTACTGAGAGCAGGTTCTAAGCAAATCATGAAATAGACAAGGCAGTGTTACCTATTGTCTCCTTACCATTGCCTGTTTTCTAGGGTCAAAATGTTTCATGTTAATTTCAGTTTCACAATTGGATTCTAGGTCTCTCAGGTAGCTTCCATGATTAAGGATTTCAGAATATTTCATTCCCTTCAAAAGCCACCTGTTCTGACTTCTAATTGCTCAAATACCTGCTCTTTGCTCTGAGACATTGAAAAAAAATTGTATTACAACTATGTTGAATAAAAACCCTTCCCCTTGCACATGTGCACAGATAAAACATGCATTTTGATACAGGGTTTTTCAGTGTCTTAACACAGGTCCTCATGTTTTCTCACTAATTTCTTATGTATGATATGTTGAATGAATTTTGCGATGAGATTATTTTCTAAAACCACACTATTTTAGGAATACAATTCCAAATTATAGTA
Source organism: Herpailurus yagouaroundi (assembly GCF_014898765.1). Classification (NCBI taxonomy): domain Eukaryota; kingdom Metazoa; phylum Chordata; class Mammalia; order Carnivora; family Felidae; genus Herpailurus; species Herpailurus yagouaroundi. The sequence continues at coordinate 25,337,701 of NW_024412403.1, forward strand.
AGTCAGTGTGTTTTAATGGTATTTCATCAAGTTGTTTTATGTTTTAAATTATTATTTTACCTATATTTTCATTATTAGAAGATTGAGTTGACAAGCAATAATTAGGACAAAAATAAAATATAAAAGTATTTGTGCATTCACATGCAAAGAAGAAACTGGCATCATTACACACACACACACACACACACACACACACACACACAGGCACACACACATGCACACACATCCCATAGACAAAGAAAAATAGAGGAAGAAAGGAAGATCTTGTTATGAAAGCAAAATCAGACAAGATCCTTAAAATTGACACATTCATTTTAATTACCTTGTCATTAAAAATTTTTCCTTCTGAAAAATAACTGTCTATTTATCAGATGAAAGAAATAAAAACATTGAACTACAATAATTCATATATATTTCAACTTACTATAATCTAGGGATTTTTTTATTTGCAGATTTCTTTTTATCCATTGTATTATATTTATTTCCATTAGTTTTGCATAAAAATGTAATTGTTATGCAAAGAGCTTGGCATATGCCAACTGAGTAGAGATTATGGACATGCTAATTAATGCATGTTTCTTGAGCAGGAAGTTTTTTCTACTGATCTGTGAAAGTGGTAATGATATAATGTTACCATTAACTATTGGAAATTCCAAATTATTTCATTACAGCCTGATTCACATTTTGCAAAAAATAGATTATCTTTGCAAATCAATGAGTAATATGATCCTGGATAAGAATTTTTTTTTTTAATATTTGACAAAATATACTATCATCTTCTTTACTTCAAACACCTGTTGCCTGATATGCTATAAATTCATCAATAGCAGAGAATACTTCTTATTTACCTTGGTTTATTCAGTGTCTAGCACATTAGAAATACTAAGTAACTTTTGAATGAAATGAAGTGTTGAATGAATTAGTGAACTAATTTATGTCTCACTATCCACATTCTTTCTCCTTTCACTGCACTTTCTATTTCCAGGGGAACAAAACATGTTGGAAAAATAAGAATAGACGTAAAACTTGATTTGCTACATATTCATGATCTCTAATTTAAACTTGGTTTTTGTTGTGGGTCATCAATATTTTGATTAGTGTCTCATTGTCCCTCTTAAACTCTAATTTCTTCTTGTGCCAAAATCTTCACCCTCATTCAGTTGAGGTCATTTTCTAGTTTATTGAGAAAAGACTGAGATAATCTGTCATTAAATAGCTCATTAACTCCCATAATATTTTCCTCAATATATAAGTAACCTTTTATTATTTCTTTCATTCTTATCTACTATATTAAATGGAGGAAAGAGAGAGAGAGAACCCTTCAAATAAATACATGAATTTCTCTATTTCAACAATTTTAAATGATTTTACTCGTTTTTGAGAGACAGAGAGAGGCAGAGTGTGAGCTGCAGAGGGCAGAGAGAGGGAGACACAGCATCTGAAGCAGGCTCCAGGCTCTGAGCCCTCAACACAGAGCCCAACACAGGACTTGAACTTACAAACCGGGAGTTATGACTTGAACAGAAGTCTGATGCTTAACCGACTGAGCCACCCAGGTGCCCTGAGTTTCTCTATTTCAATAAGAATTTTATTATCTGAATTTATTCCCTTCCTTTCTAAATGCATTCTATTTCCTACTGCTATGTTTACATCTATAGTCCTTTTATTTTCTTATTTTACAAAGCAAGACAACTTAGAGTCATTGTTTACTATTCCAGACTTTTAATCCTTACATTAAATTTGTTTCCATGCTTTAATGTTTCTTTTCTGAAATATCACTGTTTTCCCATAATCTTGCCTTTAGAATGATAGTAAGGATATTAAAAGAAATAGATACACTACAGTGTTAAATTCTGGAAAGGGAGTGTTTAGCAAATCAGCCATTTAAAGAATTTCTTGGGAAATATAGTGCATATGAACATAGGGGAAGAGAAGGAAAAGTAAAACAAGGTAAAAACAGAGAGGGAGGCAAACCATAAGAGACTCTTAACTACAGAGAGCAAACTGAGGGTTGCTGGAGGGAGGCTGGGTGGGGGGTGGGCTAAATGGGTGATGGGTATTAAGGAGGGCATTTGTGATGAGCACTGTGTGTTATATGTAAGTGATGAATCACTGGGTTCTACTCCTGAAACCAATACTACACTATATGTTAACTAACTTGAATTTAAATAAAATAATGGAAGACAAATAAAATAAAATAAAATCCCAATGTATATATCAAAAAAAGAAAGAGGAAATGTAGAAAAAAGAGGGAATTGGAATACAAGAGAAACCAAGTTATAGGAAAAATAGCAATGTAAATCATGCACAGGAGAAAGTTTCTGTGAACTTTACAGGAGTTTCCTGATGTTAATTATTAGAGGATTAACTGTTTGAAAGACCATGAGTGTTCACTTTCTTCTAATGACAGTATAGTACTTAAAAATCAAGGTACTGGCCTTGTTAGCCTGTGCCTTTTTTTGTATTTTAAAGAAGGCATGGCTGGTAACTTTCTGTTTTTAATAACCTACTTTTGAGCTCAACATTTCAAATTAGTTCTTATATAGAGGGCATGTACTATTTTAATGAGTAGGTCTCTAAAGTGTGTAAGACCAAAATTGCCTGATGGAAAACTTGGGAACATTAAGAAAGCTGGCCACTCTCATACTCCCCAAGTTAAGGCTGACTCTATAGAGGTCAGCAACATGGTCCTAACTTTCTCCCTGTCCCAGCATTAGAAAATCAGACTGGAATTTCTCAACACCAATGGCATACTAGGCTTCAGAGGAAACTTAAAAACAAAACATAACAGAAGAAACACAGAAAACAAACAAACAAAAAGGTAACTCATGAACGAACATACTCTGAGACAAATTAAACAGGAATTTCTAGGAATGGTGTCCAATCATCAGTATATTTTAAAGTTTCCCAAATGCTACTGATATGCAGTTAGGATTTAGAACCACCAAGTTAGGTATAATTCAGTGGTTTGATCCATGATCTTAGCGGGAGAACTTTACACATGTGTTTCTCTTCAGTAGCACTGTCCAAGGCTGTCTATCTTTCTGGAGTTAGAGTGCAATTGTAGTAGCCAGAAGCTTCCATAAAATGATGTTCTTTCCTGAATACAAGAAGATGGCAGTTCAGCATTTGTGATGAACCAGTCTGTGAGATTTATTTTCACAGAATGGAACAGTATCAACTGAACCAATAAAGGAATAAGAACAAATGAGACATAAATATGTTTGGCGAGAGTTATCTTTCTCATTTATAAAAATTACCTCCCTGCCTGCCAGTGGATTACGTAGATAATTTAAATGAGATATTATAGGTAGTCATCATTGCTCCTGACACTATGGTATGTCCTAAATATCAATATCCTTCTTTTACAAGTGTGAGGTGTTTGGTTTTTGTTTTTGTTTCTTGCTCACACTTAAAAGGGATATAGCTTGTTTATATATCTGTTAAATCTTAAATAAGTGATTTTTCATTTAAACTATGATTTTGAGAAGAAACACTGCTCAAAATTACTGGCAACACTGCCTTCCATAGATTTTTTTTTCCTGGAATTCTCTTAGAAGTGGCTTGTTGTGGCCAGGGTACTTAGAGGGAGCTTTAAACAACTGGTCTCTAGTGATCCTATAGAAAATTGGAATAGTGAAGATGTGTGTGGCAATGAAAAAATTCAACAAACTACAGGGCGTAGGCTCTATTCTAGCAGCTGGTAGAATAGATGTAATGGCTGAGGATCAGCTCTGAGTAAAAGAAGAGTCCTACACTCTAGAAATTATCTCACAGAATGGTTTGAAAACACATAACAGAATCCCAAATAACAATGACTTAAAAAAAAAAAGAAATATTTCTCCCATGCACCAAAACATTCAGAGATAGGCAGATGCTGATATTCGTTTAGTGGTCCGGTGATGTTAGGGGCAGACTCTCTTTGACTATTTGTGGTTTCAAGATGACTTCTGAATCTCAGGGAAGTAAAATGGAGAAAGGAAAACAATGTGATAGGACTTTCCTCGCCAAATATCACTCCTAATCATATGGCATTTTTGAATGAGACAATAGAATTTGGGAACCAGAATAGAACATTAGACTGTTGGGGTGGAATAGAGAAGAGACACAATCTAAACTTGGTTCATATCAAAGTAATATTGATGATTAATTAATATAATACAGACTTTAAAATAAAAGATGCTCATCTCGTATTCCTGAGTCAACCAAGGCAAAAATCAAATCCAGGTGGATTCAACCTTGTGAAGAGTGAACTTATGAAGAGAAAATTATAAAACTTTTAGGGAATGATAGAGACAAATATCTTCCCAATTATAAAATAGCAAAAGATTTCTTAAAAAAAGACAGAAAGTATACAAAACATAAGGAAATATATTGATAAATCATTAGCATTAAAACTACAATTTTATGTTTAAGTATGAACTAAAAAGAGCAAAAGGCAAATCACAAACTAGCATATGCTATATTAATCACTAAACTGATGGATTATGTTATATAGATATGAAATGCTCATACAAATAATGCAAATCAGAAAAAGACAAACAACCACAGAAGAAAAGAGACAAGCATCATGAATTGGTACCTCACAGAGGAGACAGGGATGATCTATAAGCTTTGGACACTTTGGATACTCAGAAAAATACAATCTAACGTTAAAATTAAATGCCATTTTACACTCTTGGTATTGGCAGAACTAGAAATCAGAGAGTGGAAAGTGTTAATGAGGTAATGGAAAAATAGGTCTGTCACACTGCTGGGTCGTGTGTAAGTGGGACACTAACTTTAGGAGTTTGGCATACCTAACATTCTAGTTCAAGTGTACAGCAGTGCTGCAAGCTCCCAGGAAACACAGCTGCTTGCTCCGTCATGTGAATTTTCTCTGGAGAGGTTGTTTTGGGAAACCATTGGGCTGAAGAACAGTCTGTGAGAAGGGACAAAAGGTGAGAAAGGTGTTATTTTATTCCAGTCTCCTATCATTCCTTGGTCAAAATTCATCACATTCTGTACTAAATCTGAGGCACTTCAGAGTGTTATGAAGTCTCCCAGAGCTTTCGTGATCTGGTTGGGTTGACCTACAATCTGGAGCCGATGCAACTGTTACTATGTTGGGCACAGTAGAGATTTTGGGAGGTGAGGTATGACTGGGGTTCTCTGATTCTGGCACCAGTAAATCTAGGAAGGTGTATATTTTGGTCCAGTTTACTTAATGAAGTTAAATATTTGCAGCCCAGTAACTCCCCTCCTAGAGAAACTCCAACATGTACAATCCAAGAGCTATGTATTAAAGAGTTTTACTCATAATTGAAAGAACTGGGAAAAGAAAAAGAGGAAAAACAAACAACCAAAAATTCTTTAAATGTGTGTCAAGAGTAGCTGGAATATGAAAGGCAGGAAGAAAATGAATAAGCTATAGCTACAGACATCAAATTAGGGGAATATCATAAAACTGATGTCAAGCAAGAGGACCAAATCACAAAAGAATGTGCACAATGGGATTGTATTTAAATGTCAAATATTAGTCAAAAATACGTTATTTATATACAAAAAATTCACCATTCAAACAGAATTTAATTCCTGGAATGAGGGAAGTAGGTAAGATTGGAAAGTGTTCTTTCTATTAGAATTCCTGAAGTACAAGGACTATACTACTTGTTATGCTATCTAGTGGATATTTGTGTGCACAGTTCATTATTATTTTAGTTACGTTTAGCATTTTAGTTACATCAGATATATGTTTAATTTATTTTTCATATGTAGACATTTTACAAAACCAAAAAATTTATATAGTGCTATCTAGAAGATAAACAATGATGTGATTAAAGTTGTTAAATAACGCTTTATTGGTTGGAATGTTTAATTATGTTACAAAAATAACTTCATGATTTAATCTTAAGTTAGACAATTATAACTTTACTCTTAATTGCGTTTTCTATTATATTGAACTAAAAATAAATACAAATTCTAATGTTTTAGAGAAACATTGGACAACTAATTGCAAGAGAGTGAGTTGGTTACCTTTTGATCGTTTGGAGTTTGGCAATAGATTGACCCTCCAAATACACTTATGAGCTAATGCTCCACTCTACCAATAAGTTCTTCAGATATTCTATTCGAGAAGAGTCATATTGCTATCTTCTCGTTGCTAGTGAAATAAATATAATTGCTTATTCGAAATTGAATAGGTAGGACACTTGCATAAGAGTAATTTAAATGAGCAGATTTCAGACTAAAATAGAATGCTGTGTCCATCTTATTCATTAAGACTATGAGATTATTCATTTCACCTATTCAATGGGCATATAGGTAATAACTGAGATAAGACCAGCAGAATAATTTTAGACAGATTGTAACTGATTGATTTGACAAACCGCTAAAAGTATGACATCTCTATTAAAGTTGTTATTTTAAATATAATTATTGACAAAAATAGTTGAGAGGCTCTCCCAGTTGTGCTGAAACCTCTCAAAAGAAAATAAAACCTAATATGATAAAATAATAAAAGTGGGTGATGTCATTTACATAATAGGTCAATATGTCCCATAGATACTCAGTTAAGAGAATGACAATGACTTTGGATTCAGAGAACGTGGGAAAATCATATAATCATTTTGCAACTTTATTTACTTGCCTAATGTGAAAAATTGTATTTATCTTTCAAGATTAAATAAAAATTAGATATGCATGAAAATGATTTTACACAATACTATGACAATAAATTTAAACAAGTCATTAATATCAAAACAAATTATCGATCCCTTTTTATTCCTCCAAAACATTAGTATCATGTTTCTTTAGAGTTCAATTACTAAAATAAAAAAATAATAATTAATGAAAAGCGATAATCTTCTAGTTTAAAGCTAAGTCATTTTTTTCTAGATAAATTGATCATATTAATCTAATAAAGTTTTTTTTTAAAGAAGAAAGCACACAAGAAATTTGAATCTGTCAAAACAGATGACAAATCAAATCTAATATATTTCATTTTTCTTTATTTTCTGTTATTCATTGCATTTTTGTTGATGGAACTCATGTATCCTCTTATTCAACAAAAACTAATTTAAATATTTTTTCAATTGATAAACAAAAATTATTTTCCACCCATATTATTACTTCTAACTATATATAGGGTATAAGAAATTAAAATACAGATATACACATAAAATTTGCTACCTTAAATGGATGTTTGGTAGTTTCCAGAATTCATATATTACTTTTATTTGTAATGTTGTTGTAGTTGTTATTAATGCTTTCTTTCATTAATGCATTCAAGTACATTCATTAAACAACTAGCCTGCTTTGTGAACACAATGAATTTACTTCTTACCATCCCCAATAAATAATCTAAGTATTTCCTAAGTAACTACTACTTCAGACTCATCTCCTACATACCACTCTTTTTCAGAACCAATTGATTCTTCAAGTCATTCTTATATGGAAGTTTTAGTATTAACTCTAAATGAAAAAATAATAATCAAAAGTGAGCTGTGTGTCCCCATTTTTCCTAAGTAATATATCTGCTGAAATATTGATTATTTAAGGTGGTTTACAAAATACAGGAAAATCATTACAAACAATCACCTATAACTAGGCTAAAGACTGTAATAAAACTTTGCATTTGCTGAAAACAGGCAAAAAGACTTTAATGAGGTACAGTGTGGCTATTTTTGGTTGCTGTCCAGATGGTGGCAGGCAGGGGCAAAGACTACTTTGAGCACCTTTCTCAAACCCTTCATCCCACTGAGAAAGTTTGGATTTGTTTCTTTTCTTTGTTCATGATTTTTCTTGAAAGAACACAAATACACAACCATTACGTGACTTCACTTTCCAGCCAGGAAATGTCTTGCCATATTATTTGACTATTTTTGTGTGCCTGTTCTTGGCATTTTAACAACATGACAGGGATTAAGTACACAACAGCACACAGCATGAATTTAGCAATAGAAATCAGTAAATGTTCAGCTTTTTAACTCACAATCTGTTATTCCTGTACTAATGGATTTTGTTCTTATTAATAGCTATAGTGAATTTTCTAGTGAGAAGGTCCAGGATACACTTTATATCCAAAATTTTCAAAATATAATGTTTAGGTAGAGATCTTAATTATATTTTAGCATATTTTAACTGAATTTTACTATTAATGCATCAAACTCGTTAAATAATTAAAATTAAAACACAGTGGAAAGTCAACATCTGGTTCCTATGTACAACAGTCTGTTTTCTCAAATTTAACAACACTTTTACTATAATACACACTGTATGTATACATTTTTTTTTCAGATTTGTGTTTTCTTCCAGAGATTTCTTTTAAGGCATATGCAATAAAACACAAACACATAAGTTTCTCTCCTTCTTTACACAATAGAACATACACTCTATATACTATCCGCTCATTTTGGAGACCTCTCCATATCAGAACAGACATATCTTCCCATTGCATTTGACAGGTGCACAGCATTTTGTTATATGAATGTGAATTAATTTATATAACCAGCACCCCAAAATTGATTACATAGTTGTTTATAATCTTTTGTTAACACAAGTGATGCTATAATGGTTCATCTTGTACACATGTCATTTCATGCATGCTATTACATCTTTTAAGTGAGTCCTCAGATAGAAAATGGTATTTCCATTAGCAAATGTTACAGATACTTCAAAACATCTTTATATATTTTCAATCCTAAGAATTTTACTGATCTGTACACCCACCAGCAATATATTAAAATGCTTCTTTCCCTAGAGCCTTGCAAAGTAAATGTATTATTAAACATTTACTTTTTTGTCAATTGGATATATCTGTCATTCTCAGTCCTATCAGGCCCAATGCCACTTTCTTTATTATAAAGGAAACTGTAATGCTCTCCTGTACTATGCTGCAGTGAAATTCATTCTGTACCTATCTACCTAATTTCAAAATTAAACCAGTATGCTGCTATAACTCTAATAATGGAAAAATAAAATAAATGTTTAAGAAAATATGTTTCCATATGTAAATATACAGATGGGCCTACAAGAAGAATCATAATTAAGCAGTCAGATGTGTGTACTAAATAGAATTAACATACAGGCAGAGATGTGTTGGTAACTCAGACACCTTGAATGGAGGTGGCATGGCTGATGTGATAATACAAAATTGTGGACAGCTCTTGATAAAGATGCAAATCAAATTAGATATATCTATTGTTTCATAAGGTAGTTATATTGCCAAGATATTCGGTATAATATAAATCCCCTCCTCTAAGTATTTTGTGAAAACATATAAACCTGACAGAGGTTGCTAAGCTAATTATAAGCACCTCTTTTTTTTTTAAGTTTATTTATTTACTTTGAGAGAGAGAGAGCAAGGGAGGGGCAGAGAGACAGTGAAAGAGAGGGAATCCCAAGCAGGCTCCTCACTGTCAAGTCGTGGGACTTCAACCCATGAACCACAAATTCATGACCTGAGCTGAAATCAAGAGTGGGATGCATAATCGACTGAGCTATCCAGGCACCCTATAAACAACTCCTATTTGTTAAGTTTATTTATTTGTTTTTGAGAGAAAGAGAGATGGCAGGGAGGGACAGAGAGAGAGAGGGAGAGAGAGAGAATCCCAAGCAGGTTCCACACTGTCAGCGCAGAGCTGGACATGGGCCATGAACTCATGAAACCATGAGATCATGGCCTGAACTGAAACCAAAAGTCAGGAGCTCAACCTACTGAGCCAACCAGGCACCCCAACCAAGTCTTTTTAATGTTTGAATGTCTGGCAAAATTTTGAAAATTGTGTGGGACACCAGCTTTTTTGCCCTTTATGTGACTATAACAGTCATTGCGGGGCATCTAGCATCAATGCCCCCTAGGAGATAAATATCTGTTGTCACTTAAATCATTTTGCCAACAAAAATACTCACCCAAATTTTCAATAGTCTTCTTTGGGATGTAAAGCTAGTACATCAGATAAAATGGTATCTTTGAGTACTTTAACTTTTCTTTATTTTATCATAGTTTGATATTTGTTCATTGCCAGAAACTCTGGATAATTTCTAAAAACTATCTGAAGACCGTGGAATTCATTCAGGCAAAATTTGGAGAGCAGTCAGTACTTGGGAAAAGGTACTAGCAATAGAAAGATTTCTTGTTTTTACAACTATTCACTTGAAAGAAAACCATAGTCAGTTCTGTGCATAAAGGCCGAAACTCTGATAGAAAACTTGCACTTTTTCCAAACTTAAGAGCTAGAATACAAAGTTTGAAGCAGGTACAAGAGTTAGGAAAAGAGGACAGGATTCACAGAATGGAGATATTTTGAGTTGAGAAGCCTCCAAATCGCCAGTTAAACTCTGTCCAAATATATGTTCTATCACTGAACCGGGTATGGGGCAAACCCAACTCAAACCAGCTAAATATTAAAGAATTAAATTGTAATTTGAGTTTCTGAGATTGCAGGGGTGCCTGGGTGGCTCAGTCAGTTGGGCATCCTATTTTGGCTCAGGTAATGATCTCACCGTTTGTGGGTTGGAGCCCCACGTTGGAGTCTGGGCTGACAGCTCAGAGCATGGAGCCTGCTTCAGATTCTTTGTCTCCCTCTCTCTCTGCCCCTCCCCAAGTCATGCTCTGTCTGTCTCTGTCTCTCAAAAATAAATAAATGTTAAAAAAAAATTTAAGAAAAAAAAAAGAATTTGAGATTGCATTTAGGTCCAACCAAGGCAAATGCCTGCTAAAATAAAGAAACAAACAGAAAATTCTTCAGAAGAATATATTCTTCATAACATGCAAGGCTTCTGTATTCGAGTTAAGATTTAGAATTAACATATGAATATGAAAAATCAAGAAAATGTCACCCAGCCTCATTACCAAGAACAAAGACTCAGTTGTTAAAATTAGTAAACATGGATTTTAAGGCAGCTAATATCACTATGTCCAATAGGAAAGGAAGATATACTCACACTGGATGAAAAGATAAGATGTCTCATTAAGAAAACAGACTATATCACATATATACATATGCATATATATATATTTGTGTATATGAATCAAAGGGAAATATAGGGTCTAAAAATACAGTAACTGAAATAAATCACTTTCAGGTAGGTTTCACAGCAAAAAAGAGATGACAGAGGAAGAAGACATTAAATTATACGATAGGTCAAAAGAAAATATCTGATCTGAAAAGTGAAAAATATTGTAAAAAAAAATACAGCTTCAGCAAATTCTGCAACCCTGTCAAATAGATAAACTTCTGTATTAACTTAGAGTCTTAGAAACAGAGAAGGAATGAATGAAAAAAAATATTGGATTTAAATATATATATATGTATTTGAAAAATGATAGTCAAGTTTTCCCCAGATATGGTGTGTGTGTGTGTATATATATATATGTATATGGTGTGTGTGTGTGTATATATATATGTATTTTTTAAATACATATATCTGTGTATCTATATATGTGTGTGTGTGTGTGTGTATATATATATATATATATACATATATATATATATATATATATATATAACTTCAATCAACCCAATGACCTCTAAGCAGGTAAAATACAAGGAAAATCACTTCTCTGTTCCTTATAGTCAAATTACTGAAAAGCATAGATCTTTAAATTTAAAAAATCTGGACTTAAATCTAGCTTATCAGAAACTATTGAGGCCAGAAGACCATCCCTAAACATCTCTAAAATGAAACGTCTCTAAAATGCTAAAAGAAAATAACACTTAATGAAGAATCTGTATTTAATGAAAATATTCCTTACAAATAAAGGCAAGAGTGGCGCCTATGACTTTTTTTTTTTAGTTTATTTATTTATTTTGAGAGAGAGAGAGCATGTGTGCATGCACAGGCAGGGGAGGGGCAGAGAGAAAGATGAGAGAAAAGAACCTAAGGAGGCTCTGCATTATCAGCACAGAGTTCCAAGAGGGGCTCGATTACATGAACCGTGAGACCATGACCTGAGCCGAAATCAAGAGTCAGATGCTTAACCAGGTGTCTCAGGATATCTTTAGATAAAAGAAAATTAAGAGAATTTGTTGCCTACAGAACTTTATTTTAAAAAAAAATGTCAAAAGCAATTATTTGAACTGAAGGGAAATGAAAAGCATATATTGACTCTGATCTTATGGAATAATGAAGAGCATTAAAATTGCAAACATCTAGGTAAATATAAAGGACTGTTTTTCCTCTAAGTACATTGTAAACCCTATATGATATTTATTTCTTTTAATGTTTATTCATTTTTGAGAGAAAGAGAGAGACAGGGTGGGGGAGAGGCAGAGAGCTAGGGAGACATAGAACTGGAAGCAGCCTCCAGGCTCTGGGCTACCAGCACAGAGCCCAAGGCTGGGCTCGAACTAATTAACCATGAGATCATGACCTGGGCTGAAATCAAGAGTCAGATGCTTAACTGACTGAGCCACCCAGGAGCCCTAACCCTATATCATAGTTAGAACAGAACCTATATTAATGTCTTATGGGATGTTTTAACATTCTCAGATGTTTCTGAATTCTAAAGCATAAAGAATGGGGTGGTTGATAAATGGACTTAAATCACTGTTATGGTCTACATATTACTTTCAGTAAAGCAACACATATTCTAAATAAATTGAAAGTCTAAGAATGTATATTGTAATTTCTAGAGAAATCATGCATGAACGTTTGATTTTCTTGTCTTTCCTAATAACTGGTAGCTTAAATATTTGATTTCTTTATTCATTCTCTCTCTTTGTCTCCCTGTGTCTCTCCTTGGACTTTTTTTTTTTTTTTTTGAGGTTTATTTATTTTTGACACAAGTTGGGGAGGGGCAGAGAAGGAGACAGGATCTGAAGCAGGCTTTGCACTGACAGGCTGACAGCAGCGAGCCCAACAGGGGCCTTGAACTCAAGAACCACAAAATCATGACCTGAACCAAAGTCCGAAGCTCAACCAACTGAGCCACCCAGTTGCCCCATTTCCTTCGACTTTTAAATTAAGATAATATAATAACTCTGTTTGGTTTATTTAAGCCATTGCAAAATATTTCGTTTTGATTTTTATCTTTTATGTGTCAATATTTCTATATTTTCTGTTATTCTTTGTTACGGTAGTAATTTTGATTCCCTTTTCATCTTCTATATAAAAATAGCTTTTTGTCAAAGGTTTCTAGTTCTTTTGTATCACCAATCATAACCCAGGTGTTTCCCGAGTTGAAGAAGTTCCCTGGGAGTCGATTGGGAAGGTGTTTACATGGACTTCTTTATATGTGCCATCTCAGAGACCATATGGATAATTCTTTATAGTGCCATGGTATCTATGCTCCTTTAGTGCAACCAGAGCAGACTAAGGAGCAGGTGATTTGTTTTTCCACATCAAGATAAGATGCTCAACTGCAGGGCAATGAATTTTTGTTGGGGATCTCTGTGATGTTCCACTGCTTGGCCCATCCTTTCCTCCCACACACCGTGCGCACGAACTCCACCATGAAGAGACTTACATGCATTTTGGAGTGTGAGGATTAAATACGTTTTTCCATTTCACTAAAAAGTGTTGACCATGCTTTTTTGTTTGTCTGTTTTCCTATATTTCTATTGTTGCTTTTGGTTGTTCTCCAGGAAAGAAAGAGGACAGTGCTGACTCACAGAGTAACGTTTACATGGGAATTCAATACTATTTTACATTCATATAAGTGCACTGCTTTTCTTCCTCTTAAAATCAGTGTACCATGCTAATTTTCTTTTGAAAAAAAAAAGGTAGAGCATTCTAGTCATTTTGTAATCTGGACCATCTCAAAAGAAACTACCTGTTTTATGAGGAAAGGTTTATGTCCTAGTTTGAAATAGAATATTTGATTTAATTAGGCATTTTATTTTTAAGAGATATGCATTGACTCCATTATCACAAATAACAGGTAAATATTTATGACGAATTAAACTCTCATAAAATATGCTCTCCCAATGTGAGGTAAAAGCCAATAGTAGTTTAAACTGTCTACATTGTAGAAGAAAGGAATTTTTGATTGATTAATCATGGTGTATATTACTTCTTTTTCACTTTGCTAAACTTTTCCTGGTAGGCTACATACCAAAATAATTCCTAATTATGAGTCAGTAACCTAAATATGACATTTTATTTATTTCATCCAACTTACAAAATAAATAAGCCTTATTTCACAGACTGCTCATGTGCTGGGTTATATTTCTATAACACATTTCTAATAATCAAATACATGCCTTTTTTGTTCACATTTACAGCTGTCTCTTTGTAGAAGAAGGATCAATAATCATCTGACTGGGGTTTTAACAGAGAAAGATAAAGAGCAAAACCTAAGGAAAGCTCACACTAACACATAATTGGAAATAGAATTTGAATGTTTTCCAAACAGACAATTGTAGTCTTTCTTACATGCAACAGACATTTTCATTAAATAGATTCCTTGGTAATAAATTGTATATTTACAAGGGCTTTGTTTGCAGTGTCCCTTTGAGATGATACATCAAGTTCAGAAGCATCAATAAAAGTGACTTTAATATCCAGGAAAATACTGATGCAGCTGTTTGTTTTCCAACAGTGCCAGTGACTCATAAATAACAAAGTAACACAGACATACCTTGGGCAAAGTGGCTGTATTATCCTTTCTATGACTCTAATACCAGTAAATCAGTTACTGACTTCAAATTTCTTAGAAAATATGCCTTCTAGTTCTAGACAACGTTCAACTCTAAACAATAACACCTGAAACAAAATCTGTGACCAAATAAGTGGGATTTCCACATCGAATAAAGTTGAACTACTCTTTAAGAGTCATTCTAGAAATTTTGTGCGATTTCATAGTTTCAATATCTCATTATTTAAGAAAGAAGAATTTTTAATCAGCCTCACCTGGAAAGAGTCAACCAAAATGAAAATTAAACCAAGGGAACTATGCGTAAAAAAATACAGAAAAGAATGATATCTTGAATTTAATAAGCCACTTTACAAAGAGGTAAACATATTTATATATTTGTCTTTATAAAAATTCTAATTATGTTTGTAGAGTAGATATTATGCCTCAGGGGAAATAGATACTTTTATTTGTAGTCATAGAGTCCTAAATGGAGTCTGAACTAAAATATAAGAGTAACGGGGCACCTGGGTGGCTCAGTCGGTTAAGCGTCCGACTTCGGCTCAGGTCATGATCTCGCGTCCCTGAGTTCGAGCCCCACGTCAGGCTCTGTGCTGACAGCTCAGAGCCTGGAGCCTGTTTCAGATTCTGTGTCTCCCTCTCTCTCTGCCCCTCCCCCGTTCATGCTCTGTCTCGCTCTGTCTCAAAAATAAATAAACGTTAAAAAAAATTAAAAAAAATAAAATATGAGTATCAGTTCCCAATCCAGTGCTACATTAAGACTACACTGTATTATATTTTTAAATAGTTGGAAGCGTACTGCCACTATCCACATCACCCCAAGGCTGCTTGACTATGTAAAACGTTGTTTATATAGGTTCCAGGAGAAGCTTACCTGTTTGATTAGCTTTGCATAAACAATCCTCCACCCCTTTATCAAATCCTCATTTATGTCCTCAATACAAGTATATTTCTCAGCTACATTCTTTAGTTTGTATGGTCTTTATAACTGTCTGTCTTTTTACAGTGACTCCATTTCTTCTCCCCATCTTTAAAATAATCACATGGAAAAATGTCCTATTAGTCACAATTTTGCTGCTCATATTCCAGAAAAATAATGAATAAACTATCTCTAAATAAAAAAATAGCAATATTCAAGGATTAATTATGGTGAAAACATCACATCACATCACATCACATCATAACATAGCATAACATGACATCAACATAACATATAAAAAGAGAAGTTTGTTTTCCGAACTTCCCAACTTTGCTTTCTGTACTTCTATACTTTTTTGTTTCTTGCTATACGTCTTTACTGATTTGTACTTCTCTCCTTTCATATTGTTCTTAGTATTTCCTTCTCTATTGGAAATATGTTGAATATTAATTTATACTTTAATTTGAAAATTATCTCAGCATTTTTCATCTTCCAAGGGTATTTTTTATGACAAGCTTTCACTCCTGCTAACAACTTGCATTGATTTCATGTCACTTGGGAGAAAGGATTTGGGTGTATAGATGTTCCCCATAACCCTGAAATCAAAGCCCACAGAGGCTCATCATCTGCCTAAATAGCAGTACTCTGCCTACTAGGTGTTCTATTAGTAATGCACCACTCCCTATAAAGGTCTGTGAAATTACATGAACAAAGTTATTATAATGGTGAATATCATTCACCAAAAGAGAAATTAATTAGCCTTAAATATTTAATTTTAAATTCATCTAAGTATACTTTGTAAGCCAGTATCTTATGTTTAATGCTGCCATTTGGTTCATTTATGACAACATATGGTAAAAGGAAAAATGTTTGTGTGTGTTTCTTTAAACAGAATCAGAGCTGATGGGATTATTGGGTTAGGGAGGGGAAGCTAGTTATTGAATTATAAATTCAGTAATTGGATCTGTCTGGTTCTCTGTCCTCTGAGTTTAATGCAGGGACATCAAACACTTCTGCTCACCTTCTGGATCTGAGTACTTCATATCAGTCATGTTATCAGCAGGCTTTTTACTGTTTGAAAGCACTGAATCTCTGGGGACAGCTTATTATAAAGAGAAAAAAACCACTGAATCTTCATCTATTTCTGTTAAAAAAATGTATCATCAAAAGTCCTTTTTCTGGTAAGCTTAATATAAAGACATCAATATGCACAGCTGTCACCTTGTAACTTTCATATTTTTATGTACAAAATCACAGTGCTTTCTCTGTCAGATTATTCCAGAAAGTGGCTACAGAAGATAAACCTACCTAATAAATGTTTTAAAAGATTCAGACTTTCCACAGTTAGGGTTTCAACAAAGAGTTTATAAATCTATTATTGGAATTGAGCTTTTTTAGTATTCAGACATCAAATTTGAAATCATATGATGTTTTACAGTAACAAGTGTTCAGGTACAAGTATTACTTGTACTATACAAGTAATACAGTAACAAGTGTTACTTATGGAAATATAATAGATATTTTTGAACCACTTTCTTTTTAATATTTCATAGAAATGAGTACTGTAATAATTTATCTCCACTTGTATCTATTGTCAATATCAGTTTCTAGTGCAGAACAGTCTTTAAAATGATAATACCAAACATCTAATTTGCTCCTAGTATGTGCTCCATGCTTTTGTATTGATCTTCTGTTCTATACAATCTAAATGTAGACATTATTATTCCATTTCACAGACAGAGAAAGCGAGACCCAGAAAAGCAATGTAAATTGCCAATATCACATAAAGGGTCAGCTTTTGGTTTCACTGGTTGTCTGTATTGATTTCCTGTTTATAATTTTATTGATTCCTGCTCTCTAATTATTAATATTTCTTTTCTTCTGTTTGCTTTAGGCTTGCTCTTTTTCTCTCATTTTCTGAGATGGAAGCTGAGATTACTGTTTGCAGATCTTTCTTTTCTTATATATATGGTCAATGTTTCAGATTTCCTTGTACGCATTGCTTTCACAGCATTTTATAAATTTTATTTTCATTTCATTTAGCTCAAATAATTTTTAAAATTTCTTTTGTGACTTCTTCTTTGACCTATGTGTCATTTTGAAGTGTGTATTTAAGCTCCAAATATTTTGCAATTTTCCAGCTATCTTTCTAGCTTAATTCTATTATAGCCTGAGAACATACTTTATATGATTTCTATTCTATTAAATTTGTTAAGGTTTTTGGCCCTGTTCTGTCTTTGTGAATGTTCCATGTGAACTTGAGAAGAATGTGTATTTTGCTGTTATTAGATGAAGTATTTTACAATTGACAATTAGATTCCTTTGGTTGGTGTTGCTATTCAATTTAGCTATATCCTTCCTAATTTTCTGCTACTTGATCTATCAATTACTGATAGAGGTGTTTTAAAGTTTCAAGTATAAGACTGAGTTTGTTGCTTCTTTCTGTGATGTCACAGTTCTGCCTCCACTATTTTGATGTTCTGTTGCTAAATGCATACCAGTTATAGATTAAAATGTCTTCATGGAGCATTAACCCCTTTATCATAATGTTATGCCTTGTTTTCTTCCTGATAATATTCCTCATTCTCAAGTCAACTTTGTCTGAAATTAATGTAACTACTCCAAATTTTGAGTAGTGTTACCATGGTACATTCCCCCCTTCTGTTTATTTTTAATCTCTCTGTGTTTTTATACTAACAGTGGTTTCTTATAGCCAATGTATACTTAGGTCTTTTTTAAAAAAATAGATTCAGGGGCGCCTGGGTGGCGCAGTCGGTTAAGTGTCTGACTTCAGCCAGGTCACGATCTCGCGGTCCGGGAGTTCGAGCCCCGCGTCAGGCTCTGGGCTGATGGCTCAGAGCCTGGAGCCTGTTTCGGATTCTGTGTCTCCCTTTCTCTCTGCCCCTCCCCCGTTCATGCTCTGTCTCTCTCTGTCCCAAAAATAAATAATAAAACGTTGAAAAAAAAATTAAAAAAAAATAGATTCACCTGACAATCACAGTTTCTTAATTGGTATATTCAGATCATTTACATTTAAAGTGATCATTAATGTAATTGAATTAATATCTACCACACTTTTTAGCTATTTTCTATTTCTCACACTTCTTTGTCTCATTTTTTCTCTTCCCTTTGTTTTCTGCCTTCTCTAGTTTTAATGAACATTATATATGATTCCATTTTCTCTCATCTTTTAGCATATCAAGTTTACTTCTTTTTCATTTAAGCGTGGGGATTGGCCTAGAATTTGCAATATACTTTTACAACTAACCTAGGCCACTTTCAAATAACACTGTGACACCTCATGGCTTGTGCAGATAACTTATAACAAATTATTCCCAGGACATAGCTCCCTCCAGTCCCTTATAATATTGCTGTTGTTTGTTTCACTTATTCATAGGAACATACATTATTTCTGCTACTATTTTGAAGTTGCAGTTACCTATCCTATAACATGAGAATGAGGAAACTAAGATCTTGTTTCATCATTTATTCCTTTTCTCGTACTCTTTCCTTTTTTATGTATATCTTGAGTTTTTGATCTATATTATTTTTCTTCTCTTGTAAGAACTTCAGAGAGATATTTATTGTGAAGAAGATCTACAGGTAACAAATTCTCTCAATTTTTGTTTGAGAAAGTCTTTTTTTTCCCCTTCACTTTTGATAAATTCTTATCTGTTACCATTATAATAATTAGCCCTGGGAAAATAAACATAGGTTGATCTGAATCAAATTGAAATAAATCATGTTGAAATGTATACTTTGCTTTTACTTTCCCATATCTTACAGAGATTGATACACTAAGTGGATCCTTGATTATTTGGGACAAATATAAAAAATAATGCTTAGGTTACTTTCTAATATTTCATTAGGAAAAGCCATTATAAGCCTCATAAGTCAGGAGGGCCTGAATGGCTCAGTTGGTTAAGCATCCGACTTCAGCCCAGGTCATGATCTCATGGTTCGAGCCCTACATCTGTCTCTGTGCTGACAGTTCAGAGCCTGCCCTGCCTCGGATTATCTGTCTCCCTCTCTCTCTCCTCTTCCCTCTCTCATGCTGTGTCTCCCTCTCAAAAATAAATAAACACTAATAATTAATTAATTAATTAAATATTAAATTATTTTAATTGTTTTGTTAGACAATTTTAATTGTCTTGTTAGACAATCTAATTATATTTAACATATCTATTATTGTGCTCATTCCTTCAATGGTTATTAGACTTATATAAGCTTAGAGAAATCCTTCAAGCTCTATGATATAAAACATATATAATATGGCTAATGATAACATTAAGCATAAATGCAAATTACCAAATAATTTTACATGTCCTTTTTTATTTTTGCATTTTATAAGAATGAGCATTTTTACTTTACCATTTACAGAAGTGAGCATCTGAATGTCTTCAACTCCCTCTGAACTTTTATTCTCTGGGAAATCAAATTGTATTTCATTACCTTTTTTTTTTTTTTTTTTTTGGCATTTATCATTTCTTAGTAGTTTCAGCAGCAAATTCCAGTTCTCTAAAATAATGAAATATTCACATACAGGTTATTAAGTACTCTAGAACAAAATGGTAGATGCTTTTTTCTCTCACTTCAAGGAAATATATATTTATACATATCTATACCCAAATTTATGTTACCATATAGTGAGTGCATACACACACACACACACACACACACACACACACACACACTAAGAATAGCATATTTACTTGCGCTGGGACACAGCTGTGTATTACAGCTATACCTCTTTGAATATAAGGCAATATGCTAGTTTCTGTTATCACAATCCCCAGTCACATTTAACCATGCACCCTATATTTTATTTATACTGATAATCCTGATGCAAATGAAAGAAGCATATTACGGAAGTAATGAGATTCAGTAACTAGTTTTATGTACTGAAACTTTTTTTTTTCTTTCTGAGCAGAGGCAGTCATATACTTTATCTATCTACCTTCAATTCATTTCTAAGCAGTACAAGAATAGTTTTTTCTTCCTTTTTTTAAAAAAATTTAAAACAGATTTAGTAGCACGTAGAAATTATGCATGTGACTAATGGTGACAGGTGTGTTTGTACAAATACGACCCAAATACAGCTTTATGTAATCATTTCTTTCTATTAAAATAGGATGCATCAAAAAGAAAATGAAATATCTAAATCCATCTCCTTCCTCATGATTAACGAATCTAGCATGTCTCTCGTGAACACCATCTGCTCTCTCAAGCACATTTATAGATAACGCTTATCAAAACTGGAGGGGATTATGTGGAAGCAAAGAGAAACAATAAGAGTAGTTTAATGAAATTCTATGACAAACTAGAAAGGAAGAACACATCATCTTTCAAAATAAAATCTCTGAGCTCTCAGTAGGCAAAACCAATATTTGCAGAAAAATATTTATATACCTTAAACATAATGCAATCCCAGAGTTGCTGATGTAAATTGGACTTGGCCAGAAAGTTGCATTTATGAGGAAATTGAATGATGCTTTATCGATTATACCTAAGTTTATATAAACAAATAAGTTACCGACAAAGTTGAAATACAAGTCACATTGTTGGAAACTTGATTATATTGATCTATTGATGTAAGTTACAGTTTGCATTATCATATTTTCTTTCCTGGTGGATGAAATTCACAATTGTTCTTTACATCTTGGCTTTGAGTTTCTTTACATCTTTCCCATCTGTAAATCACATTAATACCTTGTTAAGTTAACATAAATATATGACAAGCTGTAATGATTTAACGTCTAAACACATGACTTTAGGGCTATTGCTATCCATCTACATTGTGTCTGTTCTTGCAGTGTCTTCTCATGAAGGAGGACTAGACATACGCACTAGACTATGCATCCCCTACTGAGGTTGATCTTGCTCTCTTTCTTCTCTGTGTGGGTAAATTATTGTTCCATCCAGCACTCGACTACGTTGTGTCTCCCTTGGACTCTGACACCAGGATGCAATGGGTAGAAGTGCTTAACCTCCACAACAGAGCATAAATAACATTTACTGAACACAAATGATCCAAAGAAGTTTTATTAGTCAGTGTATGGGTTCTCGTTTTCTTTTTTCCTACTCCCTGTGATTGTGGAAGCTAGTATTGGTATAAAACCTTGTCAGCCTGGGTTCCAAAGTGTTAGACATGAGTAATCCTCCCTGCTAACCTACAATAGATATATAACGTGAGCAAGAAACAAACTCTATCAGTTTCAGAATCTGAGCTTTTTCAGTTTTGTTTTATTTGCTTTGTTTGTAACCATTGCCATCCTGAGCTTTCCTAAATGATATAAGAACTAAGCTTCCCATGGAAACATTTGAAATAGTAATTCATAAGGAGCCCTATTTTCCATATTGCTGAGTTCTATAGTTGTCTCCTTGTCACATATGTTGTACATGTTTTGTCAAACACCTCAAGTCTGCTTCAACCCAAGAGCCCCTAAACTTGCTCTATCTTTATTCAGAAGGCTCTTGTTTCGGATTTCAGCAATGCTCATTCTCATCCGTGCTCCAAGGCACCCTCCCAGAAGGATTGTTCTTGACCACTCGATTCAAACAAAACATCCCTTTAACAAGCCACGGTCTCTCACTTCACTGAACTTTGTTTAGCTACTTATGAGTCTTCCACCTGCTTTGTGCTGCGTGCTTCACAAAAAAGGAGATTTCCTCTAGTCTTGTTTATAATTATATTTCCTAGAACCGTTTCTGATATGTAGTTGATGTGATCACTACACAGACACATATTATTGAATGAATAAAGGGACAGCTTTGAAACCTAATATATTCACAAGTCACGAAGAAAGCATTAGTATAGCTGATTTTCATAAATGGGCAACATCTTCAACTTGTAATTAGCATTGTGGCTGGAAGGAAGGAGGACGTTGAGCTTTCCAGAAGATGCCAATCTCTGCCTCAACTCTGCTTTAAGACTTCTCTTTTCCCATACCTTCAAAGAGAACATCTAGTGACGATTTTATAAATATTTTTCTTCTGCTATTATAAGTTTGAGTTGGCCATCATGTAATGGTGAACTTTAGAAATGGAAAGAGTTGCAATTAGTGTTTACTAATTATCAGTTATGTGTCAGAATCTCTGCTGAATCATTTACATATTGTATCCTAATTCTCAAAACAATGTCTTGACATAATTATACCTTTACTGGATACAGAGGTGGAAACTGAATCGCAGAGATACCAAGTGCCTATCTTAACATCATACCACTAACAAAAAGTCAACAGATTTTAAAGTAGTATTTCTCCAAGTGTATTCTCCAGACCACTTGCCTGAGTGTTGCCAGAGAACTTTCTGGTAATGCAAATTTTTGGATTCCACCCCAAAGCTACTAAATCCCAAACTGTGTATGAGGCCCAGCCATCAGTGTTTAACAAATCCACTAGATAATGCTGATATAAGCTAACATTGGAGAACCACAGCTTTAAAGCAACAAATCCAAATAGTCACATGGTGAGCATAACTGGAAAATTTAGACCATAAAGCCACAATCAATTTTTAAAAATATTTATAAGAGTTGTCCTATACTGTAGTAACCAAAACAGGTGTGCATGTACTAGGACGGTTTCCACTATGAGGTTAGTGGGTATGGTTTTGCAGTTAGGCTCATAGAAACCCAGTAAATATGAATTACTATTTAAATAAAATCACATATTTTCAAGGCTGTTAGTAAGAAGCTTGATGTCAGTGAGAGGGACAAGAGCTAAGAGAATTATGCTGCCGGAACTAATTTCCCATCAAGATGCAGCGTGAAAAGCCAGTGGGGATTGTGGAAGAAGTTGCTGAATTTAGGAGCTTCCACATGAGACCTACTGAGAAAATACTAGTCTTTAGCTTCCAGCTTGGCTGCATGCTGGAAACAAACAGCTTAATTGAACTTTAAAAGTCCCAGCACAGGTAATATGTTAATTTGACATTGTCAAACAAAGTACCATTTCAGTTATAATGCTCACTTTCCTTTATAAACAGGAAGACTGGGTGTGTTCAGTAGATCACAATTTTAATTTATGGTTTTTAAGAAAGTAAAAGCCTCAGGCTCAGACCTAGACAAATACATATTTGTTTTTCCTTCAAGAATAATTTGATAACTTTGTATTTACTTTACTGACTTAAAGACTTTTTTTTGGTTGTTCTAGGCCCTCTTTAAGAAATCTCTAGGCTATACCCCCATATCTATCTCTTATAATGGCCATATATTAACTCTTTTAGGCAAATTTGGGCTCTTCATTGTATATAAAGCCTTCTGGCACATAAACATTTCTATACCTTGGTTTTCTTTACTTTTTTTCCTATTTTTTTAAAAAATGTTTTATTTATTTTTGAGAGAGAGAGAGAGAGAGAGAGAGAGAGAGAGATTCTGAGCAGGGGAGGGGCAGAGAGAGAGGGAGACAGAATCTGAAGTAGGCTCCACGCTCTGCACTGCCAGCACAGAGCCCAACGTGAGGCTCGAATCCAGGAACCATGAGATAATGACCTGAGGTGAAGTCCCATGAGTAAACAATTGAGTGACTCAGGTAACCCTACTCTTTTTTTTTTTTTTTTTTTAATTGTTATGTCTTCTTGGCTAATTCTAGCATTTTGGCTTTACACTTGATAGCACCGTTCAGTTATCACTACCCACCCCCGAACTTCGAAAGTATTTGTCATTTGAAAGTCATTATTATTAATATGCATGTGTTACATTTTTACAGTTTTCTATAGATTCCAACAGTTTAACTTTGAAATCATTTCCTGTGTGTGATACTTTTTTCTTTATATTGATTATAAGGACTTTTGTTGGCAGATGTTTACATATCTTTGAATATTAAGTGCTACATCTGAAATGAAGAAAACAGCTAAGAATTTTTACACATAAATTATAATCTTTTATTTTCCAAAAATAATGTTTGCGTGAAATTTCATAATTCTCTGTGAGGGACTACACTATTGTTCCATATGTTAAGCATGGTTATTTTTCTAGCCTGTGAGATCTGCCTCTTTCCTAAAAATTAAAAATAATTTCATGACGACTTAAACATTTAAGTCCAAGTTTTCTTTTAGAATATTCATTACAACAGGAGATGGCTAAGTGCTACATTTGACCATGCCAATGAATATTTGTTAAAATTTAGTTTGTCCATTTGACATTTGACTAATTTTATTTCCATGCATATACTGGAGGGTTAAGTGCACATGCATCAGAAATAAAAAACAAACCAGAAGACTTCCTGAAATGACAATTAGTATTATTTTACAGTGCTTTTTATTGCAGCCAATTTTCTGATGTTGTTCTTTCTCTGTGACAAAATTACTAAATACATAATGGAATACATCAAGAAAACACTTGGAAATATTTTATTTTTTAAATACATTTTTCTCCTTCCTTTTTCCATTTTCTTTTCTTTTCTATTTTATTCCAAAGAGTCAAGGTAAGCTGAATTTTAGACATATGAGTTGAACTTTTTAAACAGACCCTGAAATGAATATATCTATATATATTACAAATAAATAATATATATGTATATATATACAGCTTAAGAACTTAAACCCAATATTCACTTCTAATTATAGACTGAATTATTATAAATGCATTTTTTTCTAAAAACTGCTAAATTATTCCTTACAGTCTTATTAGTTATACAGAGCAAATTTTATTGCTTTTCATACACAGATGAAGAAAACAATGTCACAATTATCTTATTTTCTTCCTCCTAGAGCTAGAAAACTGGCATACTGTCCCAGATTTTCTGGCTACAAGTGTGGGGCACCCTCACTCTAAAACACATTGCTTCTCTCATCAATGTATATGTGACTGAAAGACATGTTGGGGGAGATTGAAAATCCATAGACACAAGACACTGAATCATCTTGCTTTTTAATCTATTTCTATTTTTGACTGTTAAGATCAACTCAGAATCTCATCTGAAATAAAGATACAAATATATTTTTATATCTGGGCTTATTTTTAGTGCAAAATGATGCTGTTGTACAATAGGTCTCATCTGACATGTACATCATCTGCTGAAGTATATGTGCTGATATTTAGCACAATAACTGATATATAGTCTCCACAGGTGAGTCAAGGAGAAGAACTTTCATTAGTTTTTATAAACCGTAACTTTGCCAAAGAAAGGCAAGATACCATACAGCTATAAGCCTAAGGATTGACTGTCCAAGTACATGTCTTTAGCTCCCTCAGGTCAATGTTTTTACAGTGATCAATTAAAATAATAACAGTAATAAACATTTTTAAATGAGGCAGTTAATTGCATATCTCCATGTGTATTACCAATAATGGTCTAGATCCTACAATGCATCTAATTTTTTCAAAAATGTAGGATGATGCTAATGCTTTCCGTATCCTACTAAAAATTCTATTTAATTCCTATCTGAGTCCAAGAAATATTTATGGCATGTAAGGTGTGGGGTTTTTAGCTATACTTCTCAAAATCATAGGTTCTGGGTGAGTTAACCATTCTGTTTTGTGGGATTTTCATCTTGACACTATGGTTGCAAATAATTTTATCTTGTTTATCTCCATTTTTAAAGGCTCATTTTGCTGTGTTGTTGAGAACAGACTGGAAGAGGTGATCGGAAAAGTCAGGAAGACTTCTTTGAAGACTATTACAGTCATTCCGCTGAGAGATGACTACATGGATGGAGTGAGAATTAGTCAGTGTTTGGATCTGTTCTGGTGAAGATGGGGGAAGGCAAAAGATCATAGGCTTAGTTTGGCTCTCCTACTTTGAAATGCCTACACATCAAAGGAAGATTAGTAGGGTGGCAGATATAGGGCACAGGCTGTGAGATCATAACCTGAGCCAAAGTCGGATGCTCAACCGACTGAGCCACCCAGGTGCCCCAACTCTAGCCTTAGTCTTAACTATCCAAATGTCTAGAAGTTAGACATGACAAAAGATCTTTTCTTTTACGAAACTCTACTCCGTCTCTGCTGAACTTTTTCATTAATGCTTGACTTTTCAGCTTTTAAATTCATCTTCACATTGTTCAATTTTAACAAGAATCCTGTCAAGTCAATTTAGTTAGAATCTCTTGATATCTGATTGCCCCGATAGCTAACTGGATTCCTCATTCCCCACCACCCCTCAAGTCATGTTTGATCACCCTGTCTTGCCTTCAGCAAAAATCCTGTTGGATTGGTTTAGCCAGAATCCCCTCACAACTCTGATGCTTCCTCTTAGTAATTTTCCATTCAGTGACTCCCACCCTGCTCTGTGGCTAGAAATTCCCACTGGCCCATGCTGTATTTGGAACTGAGTGTAATCTCTCACCCGTAGCAAGATCCTACTGCAGTGGTCCCTGGGCCTCTTGTGATACTCTCCTTGAATAAAGCCTGCTTTACCATCCCTATCAAGTGTCATGAATAAATACATACATATTTTTTATTTTAGCAGAGGAAGGAGAGAAACCAGCATAAACACTTAGAAGGAGCACCAGTAAGGCAGCAGGAAAGCTGAGAGGTGTGGAGTCCTGCAAGCCTAGTGAAGGTAATGCAGTGAGTGCTGGTGCGTGTACTTTCTTGCAGGCCTGAGAAGTGATGATTTAATTTAGTACAGGGAAGGTGAAAAGAGATTCCTGTGGATTGGTGGACTGACAGACAAACTGGGGGAGGTTGAAGGGAGAGTGGGAGAAGTGGTGACAATGTGGCAGTTACTTAAAAAAAAAAGTTTGCTGGGTGCCTAGGGGACGCAGTGGGTTAAACAACCAACTCCTGATTTGGGCTCAGGTCAGGATCTCACAGTTTCTGAGTTGGAGCCCCAAATGGGCTCTGTGCTGAGAGTGGGGATCCTCATTGGGGTTCTCTCTCTCTCTTTTCCTCGGTCCCTCGCCTGCTCACTCTTTATCTCTCAAAATAAATTTTAAAAATTTTTAAAAATAATTAAAAGTTTTTCTGCAAAGGATAGCCAGCAAAGGATACAGAGTGAGAAAAACAGGGTCAAAAGTTGTTTTAAGATGGAAAATAAGAATTAGCATGTCATAGGTTATCAGGAGTGCTTAATTAGGGAATGGAATTAATTACTGTAGAGAAGAAAGTAGGAAGAATTTCTAGAATGCCAAAAATAGTATTACTGGAATTTTCAACCATTTTGCAAATAGTTTTTTTTTTCCTTTTTCTTGCCCAAACCTCAAAATGGATTTCAAAAAAATCTGAAAGACCATTCTTCTCTCCCAAACAAATATGTACTTCAAATTGTTCCAACTATGTCCTTCACAGCTATTGTCTCCTCTTTATTTATTTACTGTTTGTTCTGTTATAAGCAAACCTATTTAGAACATTTTCATTGCTTTCATTTCCTTATCAAAGTGCCTCTGCTGACCTTCTTATACAAAGACTCTACAACAGTGCTATTAATGTGATATAAACTTTAATTCCCTCTATTGACATATTTAAGTCCATTTACAAAATGAGGGAATAGGTAAAATAAATTGTGAAAACATATTTTTGAATGGGATGATGAGGACCTAATAAACTTCCCCCAATCCCTTGTACTGTATTTGTAATTATTTTTAGCCACTATATTTAAATTGTGGTTTGCATAAGAATATTCCGATTCATTTTTAAGTAACTCAAAGCTACAAAAAATAAATGCCCAGTTCATTTTAATGGCCTTCAAAGAAACTAACAGAAGTTTTCTTTCATACATGAAAGCATTCAATATTTATTTGAAATGGATTTTAATGCTTTATATTTTTACTCTCTGATATAAGAACCAATTTCTTTAACACAGATGGAAAGTAATTGATTCCTTCTGTGAAGAAAAGCTGAGTTGTTTATGCACATTTTCTCTGTGAACCTGAAATTTATACAAAAAATAGTTGTGTGGTTTTATTTATTTATTTATTTAGTGTGTGTGTGTGTGTGTGTGTGTGTGTGTGTGTCCTTTAGATGCAAATGATTGAGCTACATGCCAAAGACACTAGGCAAACTTCACTGTTACAACAGAGCATCACTCTACCACTACAGTCAGAATACTGTGCTTTGTAAACTTTTACATGAGGAGGATATGAAGATATCGTTTCCCCCCCCCACACACACAACATTCTCTAATTCTTAACTTAAAATTTCATCTTTCCTTTATTTTTTTAGGCAGCCAGTCATTTATTTATTTTATCTATTCATTTTTAAGAGAGGAAGAGAATGAGGAAGGGACAGAGAGAGAGAGAGAGAGAGAGAATTACCAGCAGGCTCTGTGCTGCCAGTGCAGAGCCCCAACTGGGGGCTCGAACCCACAAACTGTGAGATCAGGACCTGAGCCAAATTCAGAGGTCAGATGCTTAACAACTGAGCCACCCAAGTACCCCTCATCATTCTTTTAGAGCTCAGAGAACAGAAAAGCTAAGACTGCCCTGGTGAAGAAGACAGAAAAGGAGGAGAAACAAACTGAGGCAGAATAGGGTAGTGTTATCACAATGTCTGGAAAGACTGTATCCTGTGTAAAGCTGTAGGTTCTGATGGATGGAAATTAAGTACGTACCCAATTTGTGGCAAAACTGTTGCTAACAAATTATTATCGGCTTCTTGAGGAAACCTGGGAAATATTCTTCGCATGCCTTTGTAAATATATATATTTTTTAAACAATTAAGTTTACCTTAATTGGAGCTGTGACAATTTAGAATAAAGGCAATTTTCTAATTGTCATAAACCAGGCCAAAAGGAAAGTAGGACAAGATCTCTGTCTTCGCTGTCATGAATCATAAAGTAGTGAGTAGATATTAAATAAAATTAGGGGCGCCTGGGTGGCTCAGTCGGTTGAGCGTCTGACTTCGGTTTAAGTCATGATCTCACAGTTTGTGAGTTCAAGTGCCACATCGGGCTCTGCGCTGACAGCTCAGAGCCTGGAGCCTGCTTCCGATTCTGTGTCTCCCTCTCTCTGCCCCTTCCCCACTCACGATCTGTCTCTCTCTGTCTCTTAAAATTAAATAAACATTAAAAAATAAAATAAATAAATAAACATTAAAAACTAAAATTAGAAACTTATTAAATAATAAATGATAAGATTTGAAAGGCTGTACAAAAATAGCCGTAACTTTTGGGAAGGTATCTGATGGAAAGAAAGTTGAATTAAAAACAAATGATTTGCCCACAATTTTAAGTAGAAGACAACTATTATACAAAGTGCCATATATTTTAATATGCCATAATTATACAGATTATTTGAAAACAGTGGTAAGTCATATAGTAAAGTCACAGTGTATATTAAAAATGAAATGCTATTTATCAAAGTTAAATGCAGAAGCATGAAAAGCATACATTAGCATTAAAAGCAGCATAGTAGTTAACACATTTTTAAAAATTAACTATGACAAATTTTGTGTCAATGGAAGAAATTATTTTTCTAATAAATTTTTCATGTTTCTATAAGATTGGCAATTTTCAAAACAATGCTAAGTAGATAAGATAGAAAGTGCATTCTCATAAATTATTTTGCTTATCAACAGCACTTTAGTCTGTGTGTCATTATAATTGTTGGTTATTACTAGGGAAAGTATTAATTACTTTCAGGAAATAATTGACACTTTACATATGTCAAAATATGCTTATGTTTATACATGCCTATTGAAAAGTCAAATTTTATGACACTGGTTTCTGTCTTTCAACTTTTTTTGCATATGATCTCTTTACATAGTATTATATCATAGTAATTCTTTCAAAACTGCTACAAAATAAAAACTGTTGATCTGTTTGGTTTTTTAAAGTAGGAACAATATTTCATTAAATATAATTTGAAAAAAAATGAAGTTGATCACTTTAAAATAATTTAGAGTAAAAGCAAATAGAAAACTGGAAAGATTTTTCTTCTGGGGTAAAAATAACATTTAAACAAAGTTAACCCAATGTGGTTGGTGCAAATCTTCACCTTAATAAGAGTGGAAGGAAATTAATATCTTTTTAAATAATTTGATAATGTATTGCTAAATTAAAATTTATGTTCTTACACAGAAAATTTAGCAAGAGTAAACAAGTTTCTCGATTACCATTGAAATGAAATAAGTAATGAAGAGATGGACAAACATTAAGCTAATTTTAAATACATTATATGAGGCAGGGTTTTTTAGAGAAACTGAACCAATATGATGTGTGAGAACGTGTAAGAGAGAGAGAGATTTATTTTAAAGAATTGGCTCACACATTGTGAAGGCCGGCAGGCTGGAGACCAAGGAAGAGCCATTCTTGCAGCTCACATTGAAAGGCTGTCTTCTGGCAGAAGTCCTTCTTACTGGAGCAGGTCTGTTTTTCCTTCTGATCAGGCCTTTATCTGGTTGGGTAGACCCACCCACATAATGGAGAGCAATCTGTTTTACTCGAACGAAGTCCACCAATTTAAATGTGAATCTTATTAAAAATGCCTCACAGAAACATCCTGAATAATGATTGACCACATATCCGGGCATCATGGCTCAGCCAGATTGACGCATAAAACAAACCATTACCAATGTGATTTGGAAATTATCCCCCAAATTAGGTTTTACCAGAATTATGTTAAAGTTAGCTTCATAGATGATCCTTAGCCATTACTTGAAGATAGAGTTCACAATAGTACTTCACAGGGAAAACCCTAAAGGATTCAGAAATTAAATCAAAACTGTGAACTCTACATAATCCTTTTGTTTGTTATGAAACATAAAGGCTATGGACTTTTGCTGGAGAAAATCTAACAAAGTATCTTTTAATCAATGTTTATATATTTATTTTGAGGGAGCAAGACAGAGGGTGAGAGAGAGAGAGAGAGAGAGAGAGAATCCCAAGCAGACTCCATGCTATCAGTGCAGAGCCAGACATGGGGCTTGATCCCATGAACCCTGAAATCATGACGAGCCAAAGTCAAGAGTCAGACACTTAACCAATTGAACCACCCAGGCGCCCCCAAAATCTAACAAAAGATCTTAGTGGAAACTCATATCTCACTAATTCTGGGCACTCAGTTTTGCCCATCAAGTTTGTCTCTTGATTTTCAAGGTATTCTTTCTCTTCAGCAACATTTCCAAGTAAACCTCCTTGAGATAGCCATCCTACCAACATACTTTCAGTCTTGCCTCCCATTCATAGATAAAAATATATGCTGTCAGATGAAAATGCCTACTGCGGGATCAAAGACTGGATCTATTACATGCCCACCTGATATTTCCTCCTTATTCTTATAACAATGAGAGAAATTCTGTCCTCCTATTGAAATCCAAGTTCCACATGTGTCCCTGGTACTGAATTGTCTCTTGCCTTCTCAAGGACCTTGTGCTATTTGATTTCTTTTCCTGAATATTTAATTGTTCCCTTTATACTGTTTTCTTCCCATATATATTTAAACATATTTATGGCTCTTCTATAATTACAAATATAACCCTCCCTTGAACATGCATCTTGCAGCCATGGCTATATCATTTTTTGCCCAAATATGTCTTCAAACTTTGGGAAAAGATATATAGTTGGTTTTCCAACTTCCTCCCCTCCGTCACAGTCCTATATAGTCAGCTGCTATGCCGTCCACCAGACAGCTCCACTGTAAGTCCCATGGATACCTCAAAACAAACTGTACTAGATTGAACAAACTAAATAACTTTGCTGCATAATCCATCCATCTTTTCTTCATGTTCCCTAACTCAGGCAATGACATTACCATTTACCAGGACCAATATATAAACATGAGCTCTTCTTTTTTCTCTTATCTATTTGACACCATATGCCATTAGTTTTGCCCATTAAATATGTCCATCTCAATCTTCCCAGTCACTGTCCTAATGCATCACCTCTTGCCAAGACTGCTGAATAACTTCCTGACTGACATCACCAACTAGTAGAGACCAGTTAATTATTGGTATTCAAAAAAATGTTATTACACTCTAATTCCATCATCACAACACATTTCTAAGAAAAACTGGTGAGGCAGACAAAAATGGGTGCAATGAAGTGAGCTTCAGACCAACCACGCTTTTGCCTTCATGCTTATTCATGAGGAAACTATCAAAGAACAATACAGATTCTCCTCTAGTGTCCTCAGAAAAAAGCAGAAGACATCCATCAGACTTTCTGGACATGATGGCTTTATGCCTTATGCCTGTATGCCTTAGTTACTTCTCATTGTTAGGGTCAGTTGAAGAAAACTCAAATCTCTGCCAAGTTTAGTTTTAGACCAAGCAGTTCTAGAGCTAACCAGTAGTTGCAGACTAAGCAGATGGTAAAATTCCTGGTTCTCTGACTTTTGGATTCATTCTTTATTTTTCACATTTACTCATAAAATTATTTTGCCCTTAATATTTGTCAGAAGGAGCCTTGAATGCCTGTGAAGAGTTCTGGTAGAACATATACAATACCTGGGACTTTGTATTTACTGAGAAATGGGAACATTTGGGTCCCCTGTTGTACATGCTTGGCAGAAGGGGCCAGTTTACAATTTTTACCTAATGAGCTGTCAACATCAACGTATAGACTTTTATCATCTGCCTGCTGCTTATTTCTGCCTGATCTCGTTATCCTCACTCTGGAGGGTTCCCTGTCACAGAAATCTTCTTCCAGTTCTGGAAGTAGCCACGGCTCTGTCTCACCTTCAAGCTTTTATTTATTTCCTCTTCCACTTTGAGCACTCATTTTTTGTTCATGAGATTATGCATCTTTCAAGCCTCAGCTTAAATACAATTTCCCCTACGTGGCACAGGGGAAATGTCTTTCTTTTATGCCCATAATATCTTGTGTGTTGTCTATCACCGTGCTGATTATGCTAAATTTTAATTTTGTATTTGTCAGCAGTCCCACTTGCTGGCAAGTGCCATTAGGGCAGCATCTTTGTCTTTTTTCTTCATCGTACTATCCCCAGTACCTAGCACAATGCCTAACAGAATGGCTATTTAACAAACATCTCTTGAATAACTGTATGCCAATAGTTTTAGGATGTGAAGTATGAGAGGGGAGAGGTCAACGGTAAGTAACCCGAAGAATATGAGCCAACTTTTATGTCAATGTATATATTGTCCTTTGTTCATCCTACAGATGCTGTATTTTATTTATCTGATATTAACGCAATAAGTCTGGTGCACTGATATATTTTCATTCTTGCTGATACTTTCCTTTTCCCTGCTGTCAAGGATCCAATAAGGTCAGTTCATTTAAAATTTAATGCATGAGGTGTCTAATCTCCATATGTTCAGGTATTTGGTGAACTATGGTTTGTTTGATTTGCAGATGCTCTGATAGATTTATCTTCTTTAAAAATTTTTCAGAACAACGTATTTTTATTTTTAGTAGTGGTGCAGAAGCTTAGATAATGCAATTTTAAATATGAAGGTTTTTAGTATGTATTTTTGCATCTAACTGTAAGTGTTCATCAGAAAATAAGGAAATATATCTTCATGACCTAATAACTTATTCAAAAACTGGCCTAGATTTTCTGATGCTCAAATTCATTATAAAATAAAAACAGTGAAAAGAACTTTTGCTATGAACACTAACATGCAAGGTAAACTTTTAATTCACAGTGAGCAGCAATCAGATGACACCTTCTAGGGTCCATTAAAAAAAGATCTCTAGACTTTTTAGTGAATTATGAAATGGTAATAAAAATTTGTCATGTAAAGTGAAATTTATTAGAAGATTATTTAATTCAACACATGTTTACTGAGCATCTTCCTTGTATAATGTATGAAACTCAAGCTTGAAAAACACGGGTTTTAGGGAAGACCCAATTATAAAGTTACCTGTTTCTAGATATGAAATATTGAATTCCTAATTTGCTTCCTAAGCAATTGCGCATATGGTATATGTCTCCTATTAGCACACATGTAACATTAAAAAAACACTGATAAATATGTGGATTTAAAACTGTACATATACATTAACACGTTATCCCATCATCATTTCACCACATTTTTACTGTGCATAATTTTAACCAATGCCCTCTTAATGGTTAGCTGAGTAGTCTTATGAACTCAGGTTAGAATACTTTTACTTGATGCAAACTCCAGCAAACATTTCCCTAGTAGAGAGCATACTTGCAATGTTGCTTCCCCTGACATACTGCATTCCATCTGGTTTTCAGAGTAGGAGTTGTGGAAAAATGCCAGTGCACACTGCTTCTGTCCAAGCAGTTCATTGATTTCTTTCATCTTCTGCTAGTTTGGGTAACTTGATGTAGTCCCCATAGCAATGGGTTGTCCTTTCAATTCCCAAGTGATTCCTGTTCAAAGGAAAGCTATTCCTCCCATATGGCAGCCCTAATAAATTAATAAAGGTAATAAGTGTCATGCCATCTGCACTTTGTATGTGAAGGACATTAATCAGGGTAAGCCTCCCAGCTGGGTGTATCTTTAGTGTGTAGCCACCTGGAACACAAACAGTGTCATGGATCAATCGAGGCTATCAACACAGTCAGGACAAGATATGCATGAGCTAGCCATCCTGCATTAGGTTAATCTGCAGAGATTCCCGTTCACCACAGGCTTGCTTTTGTACTATACTGAACATCCATCCACGATTAATGATTTATAGTTGAATAGGCAGCAGGTGAGTTCTTAAAAGTTTCAATTAACCAAATAAGAAACTTGCAAGTTAGTAATAATGGAAATATAGGAAACAAACTATATTTAATAGCATGGGAAAGGAAAAGTCACACACCAAAGAGAACCTGTGGAAAAATTAATGCTGAAAACTTTGGTTTCAGGATGCTTGTGTAGACATGTTGCACCGCATCTTGATGAAAACTGCTGAAGTTTCTAATGTAAGCATTTAGTGCTATTAATTTCCATCTGAGTACTGCTTTAGCTGCGTCCCACACATTTTTCATGTTGTAGTTTCATTTTTACTCAGTTCAATATATTTTTTACTTCCCTTGAGGTATCTGTCTCTGACTAGTAGATTAGTTGACAAACTATTGTTTACTTCCCAAGTGTTTGAAGTTTTTCATATGATCTTTCTGCTATTGATTTCTAATTTGATTCCATTGTTATCAGAAAACATACTTGATGATGCCCATTCTTTTAACTGGTTGAGAATAGATTTATTGCCTGGGATATGGTCTATCTTGGTATATGTTCATAGGCACCTAATATCCACTCTACTTTCTTGAGGGTAAAGCGTTTGATAAATGTCGATTGTATCCTATTTATTGATGCCACTGTTAAGTTCTTCTATATCCTTCCTGATTTTTTGTCCTACCCTCTCAATTGTTGAGAAAAGGATATTAAATCCTCCAACTACTTTCATGGAAGTGTCTATCTTTTCCTTTCAGTTGTATAAGCTTGTTGCCTTATATATTTTGGTTCTTTTATTGGATCTTATGTTTCTTTGCTGAGACTGTATGTTTCCATGTATGTTTGTTTCAGTCAATTTTATAATTATTCTTTACTTGAGTTATTGTTTTGATTACTGCTTTAAACTATTTTCAGGTGATTCTAACATCTCTTATCATATCTGTGTTGCCTTTTCTCATTTGAGTTGAGAACCTCCTAGTTCTTGGTATAATGAATGATTTTTTAATGAAACCTGGACATTTTGAGTATTATATTATGAGACTCTGGCTCTCATTTAAATATTATATTTCATCTGGACTCTTTTGATATCAATTTGGTGGTGAGGAAGCTATACTTCACCTCTTAGTGAGAGTAGGAATGGGAATCCAGTCTTCCTGCCTGGTCTTTACTGATACTGCCCAGGTTAGACAGCTCACTACTACCTGCAAAGGATAAATATCTTGGCTTCCTATATGACCTTCTCTGTCATCACCCCAGTAAGGTAGTTGAGGGTGCGTTATTTCAGCCTGAGGGTGGAAGGCTAGAGTCCCCTGCTAGGCATTTGCTAGTGCACCGGAAATGGGGGCTGTTCCAGCCCTTCCTCCCACATTACACATGCATTACTCTTACTTGCTGCAAGAGTAGAGTGATTATTGTATCAAAATGTTTTGCCTTTCTAGGTGAACCCTTTATTGGTTCTTTAGCTAAAATCAAACAATATTTTGTTGGGGCTCTTTTTTTTCTTCTTCTTCTTCTTTTGGCTGGTCTCCTTGGCTGGTCTCCTTGGCTGCAGTTTCTCCAGCACCAATGATGGAATATACTTGCCAAAAGGAAAACCTATAAATGTCACTTCTGTGTCATTCCCTGGGTCCTGACAATTCTAGCTGTTCTGACTTATATGTCCTATCTTTCAGAGTCTTTTATATTCATTTTATATATAACTTACAGGATTTTTAGTTGGTCTTAGTGGGAGGTACAGGGAAAAATATTTCTACTCTGTGTTCACTGAAGCACAACCTCAATTTACCATCTACTTATGTTTCATGATATAATAAAACATAACTTTGGAATAAGTGTAATCATTTTTAGTTAATGTTTAATGATAATTATGAAAAAGATGATGAGGCAGATTTGACTTCTAAGATGTCACATCAAAAATATCTCTATCGAAAAACAAATAACCCAGTGAAGAAATGGGCAGAAAACATGAATAGACACTTCTCTAAAGAAGACATCCGGATGGCCAACAGGCACATGAAAAGATGCTCAACGTCGCTCCTCATCAGGGAAATACAAATCAAAACAACACTCAGATATCACCTCACGCCAGTCAGAGTCACCAAAATGAACAAATCAGGAGACTATAGATGCTGGAGAGGATGTGGAGAAACGGGAACCCTCTTGCACTGTTGGTGGGAATGTAAATTGGTGTAGCCACTCTGGAAAACAGTGTGGAGGTTCCTCAAAAAATTAAAAATAGACCTACCCTATGACCCAGCAATAGCACTGCTCGGAATTTACCCAAGGGAAACAGGAGTACTGATGAATAGGGGCACTTGTACCCCAATGTTTATAGCAGCACTCTCAACAATAGCCAAATTATGCAAAGAGCCTAAATGTCCATCAACTGATGAATGGATAAAGAAATTGTGGTTTATATACACAATGGAGTACTACGTGGCAATGAGAAAGAACAAAATATGGCCCTTTGTAGCAACATAGATGGAACTGGAGAGTGTTATGCTAAGTGAAATAAGCCATACAGAGAAAGACAGATACCATATGTTTTCACTCCTATGTGGATCCTGAGAAACTTAACAGAAACCCGTGGGGGAGGGGAAGGAAGAAAAAAGAGGTTAGAGTGGAAGAGAGCCAAAGCATAAGAGACTCTTAAAAACTGAGAACAAACTGAGGGTTGATGGGGGATGGGAGGGAGGAGAGGGTGGGTGATGGGTATTGAGGAGGGCACCTTTTTGGATGAGCACTGGGTGTTGTATGGAAACCAGTTTGACAATAAATTTCATATATTGAAAGAAATATCCCTAGCATACTACTAAAATGACACTATCTTCAATTTGTTATTAAATGCAATATATATATATGTATATATATATAATAAAACAAATTATAATGTATAATGAAATTACATAAAACAAGTGTTACCTAGACAAAACTATGGAATAAATGGAAAAGAGCCTGAGATGAGCTACATTTGTAGGATGAAAAAAGTCTCTAGAAGAAAGAAAAAGATAATAGTTTAAAAACGACAACCTGTACCCAGATATTCCACATTCATAAGCCAGGTGTCAATGGTTTGAATGGCCAGAAACAAGTAGTTACTTCTATGTATATTAAGTGGAAACTAACCTGAACATTTAAAAATCTTCAAGTTCCTTTGAGCAACATGTTAGTATATTTATCATTTTTTAATAAAAAAACTTATTTGGATTATCCATTATATTTGTCATCATTCGCATTGCAAGTTCCCTGAAGACAGAAACTAAGACGTAAGCTTTCTTTTTTTTCACAGGGAGATGCCAAAAGGTTTTATAATAAGGACGTTTGCTATTTATGTACTTCTTAAGATACTTTAAAAATGATGAAAAGGCAAATATAGGTTTATTTAACAGTGTATTTCACACAACTTTATTTGAAAATATTTGATTTCCAGACATATCATTGCCTCTGTACAAAATACTAGTGTTTCAAAATCATGTATCCAATATGTAAAATCTATGTTTTTAAACTTATTTCTTCCACAGAAACCCAAGTGATAACCAGTTATAGATTAATTTTTTATCAACCTAGGTCACTGGGTATTTTTTCTCAGATAAATACTATAGAGAATTTTTTGAAAAATTAACCTAGCATCTTATAAGCTGAAATATATATGGAAAGTAATTTTTATGACAAATAGAAGTGATAAACTGGGATAATTCAATTATGTTTGTGCAATATTCATCATTTATATTAATAATAATGGCTCTTAAAGTGGCAAGGAGGAAAAACGTCATCATTATTTTAACGGTACATCAAAAGTAAATGGAAGTTAGAGAAAATTTGAATTTTAGTTCATGAAATATTGATTTCTTTTCAGGGATAGTGTAGAGGAAAGAAGATGGAGACACTTATCTTTGAAGCACACTATATTATATACTTACAAACATTTGGGAAAAAAACATTAATAGCAAAAAGTTCATTTTTAAGACAAAATTCATGGGGAAAACATTTCATTTATATAATTCTATGTTAGTACTAGTAAGAATATAAAGTCATTTTGTTTAAAAAATTTTTTAATGTTTATTTATTTTTGAGAAACAAAGCATGAGCAGGGGAGGGGCAGAGAGAGAGGGACACACTGAATCTGAAGCAGGCTTCAGGTTCCGAGCTTTTAGCACAGAGCCCGATGTGGAGCTGGAACTCATAGACCGCAAGTTCATGACCTGAACGGAAGTCAAATGCTCAACCAACTGGGCCACCCTAAAATCATTTTGTTTCAAATAAAACTCATTATTAGTTAAAATATTTTTTTTTAATTTTCTATAATAAAATCAATTCTTCAGTGCTTTTACTTAAAAATTATTTGAAATTTATAATTCTTGTAAAACAAATTTGAGTTAATGAAAGAAAGAGCAGATATTTCAACTGATATCTAAATCACATAATTAATCATTCTAATATTTTCACTTATCCAAATATATTGGTATCTTTAAAAGTTACCAAGCCATGAAATTGAAGACATTTGGAAATTCACTGTCTAGAAAGTTTTCCTGAAACTTGGCAGGTTTTTAGCAGTCATTAGTTGAAATAAATATTCATAGATTTTCTACTGTTATTTGATAAACTTGTTTGATGCTCCAAGGTAAAAGGTGGAGAATTAGAATAACTTAAATTTGATTACCATCTATGTATGTAAAATACACATACATATCTTAGCTCTTTCTGTTGCTACTGTAGATATTCTTATTTGTTTGTATATGTAGTTTTACTTTTGGTGGAAAGAACCTTTAAGTGTAGACATTCCATTGGGTACCATTCGTGGCCTTATTATCTCTATTTCCTTTTACACAGTCTCCATAGACCATAATGTCACTAGTCCTGGCTCTGGCTATCACTAATATACTGATGGCTTTCCTTTTCACATTTCTTAAAGACTGCCTTCAGCCAGCTACAAAAGAATTCTGCTTGGACTCATAAGTATATCAAAATCAGATGTCCAAATATGACAATCACATTACCAATTCCTACTGACTTATTATATTATCCTACTCATATAGCTCTTTTGTTGTCTCTATTGTCAAGCTATCACTAGGTGTACATCAAGACTATAGTGAGGAAGAGAAAACACTCTTAAGCTGTACCAGTGGTACAAGTTCTGGCTCTACCACTTATTAGCCACATGACATTGGACAATTTACTTAACCACTCTGATTCAATTTTCTCATTTATACTATGAAGTGACATACATATTACTTACCTCATAGCATTTTTGTGACTATTAATAGCATGTTATCTGTAAAGTACTTAGAATAATTTCATATATGCATTAGCTATCAGCTATTATTACTATTATTTCTTGTCCGGATGACTAAAATGACATTATATTCTTACCTGTTGATACTGTGCCATTTCAAATCCATTTTTTAGGATATTACTAGAATAGTTTCCAGAATCGGATCATTTCACTTCCCTACTTAAAATATTTCTATGGCCCCCGTTTATGATACAATTCTTTGAGGAGGCTACAATCCCTTTGGTGAACTGGCTCATGAATATTTATTAGGTTCAACTCCCATCAGTCCTTGGGATATTCTGAGAAGCAGATTCTGAAGTAGAGGTGGGTGTGTACAAGGTTCATTAGGAATTGCTCTTGGCATTAGCATCAGTTAAAGAAGAGACAGAAATGGGATTGAGCAGAAAAAATGTTGAGCTGTGATACAGTCCCAAAGGAAAGCTTAGCTGATTTTACAAGAACCTCTAAAACTGAAATGATCTTCTAAGTGTCCCATGCCAATTGAAAAGGAAGATGAGTATTTACACTCTCATGTCTATGAATTAAAGTTTGTGGGCGTGGCTTTTGTTTTTGCCCCTAGTCAGTACATTGGTTCCTCCCATGTACTATTATGTTTTATGTCCACTGATGCAAAGATATTCCTTCTAAATAAACAACTTACTTGGGTGTAATATGAGAGAGAGGGAAATTTTCCCCATTGTCTACCCCTACCTCACTTTTAGGAAGGTAGAAAAGAAGAAAATCTATAGGCAAGTTCCTGATTGCAAAACTTGGTAAAAACTCTCCTTTTGGGTGGCCTGCATCTATCATTTACATACACAATAATTACAGATAGGGCAATAGTAAGTATTTTACTTTATGAATGTAGGGAATCAAGAGTCAGGATTCTTTACCTTTGTCATTGATGTTGTGAATCATGCAAACGTTTTTAGAATATAGTGCATGTATATTCCTGTAGTGCCTATCGTGCAAGCCATAGATAAAGCAATATTGCATGCGACTAGCCAAGAAATCCCCCTCTTCTGCTAGATTAGAGTCGCCCAAGACTCTTTGTTACATAGGAAAGCAAAACAAGAAACACATCAAATAGTAATTTAAAATGGTATTTTGCCAGTTCCTCCTTGCCCTGATATATCCACTTCGAAATAGAAGTAGCTACAAAACTCATGCTTTCAGTATCATGTTCTCTCACTAAGGAAAAAATATTAAAGCCCCCCTACTTACATCCTACTAAACAAGTATTTTGGGATTTATTTTACCACCATTTTTATTTATAAAAACTTTGTGAGACCTTAGATCACAGATAACTTCTCAGAAGATAATTTCAAGAAGCATGGGTACAAATTACAAAATTACCTCCATTTTGCTACAGCCAATTATAGACTATAACATGCAGTTTACTAAAATAGTGATTGTAGTAAATGAGATTATTTTTTCAGAAATACTCACCACTCTTCTTTACTTCCATGGGAGGAGAGAGTCTCATCTCTTTTGTTTTGAAGCTTGGCCAAATATCTTGCTTTGCCATCCGATTGGGTGAGGTATACTTTCCCTTTCTAGTTGGGCTTAGTTATTTGATTTATTTTGGCCAATGGGATTTTTTTAAGTTTATTTATTTGTTTTGAGAGAGAGAGCAGACAAGAGCCTGCATGTGAGCTGGAGAGGGGCAGAGAGAGAGGGGGTCAGAGAGAATCCTAAGCCCCTGATGTGGGGCTCAAACTCACAAACCCACGAGATCATGCCCTGAGCTGAAATCAAGAGACAGACACTTAACTGAGCCATCCAGGTGCCCTGGCCAATGAGATTTTTAGTCACCATTTTACATTTGCATTTTTTTTTCCTTTGTCATCATAACCACAACAACAACAAAAATAGGCCTGGGTTAACCTGCTGTCCCAAAGAAAAGATGGGAGACACCTGGAACAGACAATACTCAGGAAAGCACAGTCTAGGTCAATCTGCTCCTAACGTTCTGTAGACTAATGACTAAGTAAATACTTGTATTCCACTGAGATTTTGTGATTATTATTATTTAACTTTTTTTATGACAACAGTTAACTCATACAGTGGATCTTAGAGTTTTTTGACCAAACTTCATAGTGTACATTTCTACCTCAGCTTTTAAAAAACTTATTATTTAGGGCCGCCTGGGTGGCTCGGTTGGTGAAGCATCCAACTCTTGATTTCAGCTCAGGTCATGATCTGAGTGTTGTGAGATGGAACCCCACCCCCACATCAGGCTCTGCACTGGGCCTGGAGCCTGCTTAAGACTCTCTTGCTCCTTCTAACACTCTTCCTTGCTCGCGTGTGTGCGCTCTCTCTCTCTCTGGAAATAAATAAATAAATATAAGAACATAAAAATGTATTATTTAAAAGCTAGTCTCAGTATATTTTGAGAATATAGCCTTCAATATGCCTAATTTCATATCAATATTTGTATAGAATTGTGGTTTTACTCAGGTACTATTGATGATCACCTAGATGTCATTGCTTTAAATGAAATCAGAAAATAAATGCATGCATACTAGATATAATGATTTATTATAAAAATAGAAGTGCTGGTTATTGACACATAAATTATTTATTTCCTGGTAGAAATGTTCTATACTATGACAACTTGTATTTTGTCTGTCCCTCTTCTTCTCCACTATTGTTTTCTTTATTTCAACAGTTCTTCAGTTTATCCAATGTTATTTTATTTTAAAAAAATCTAAATTTGAATTAGTAATTATAAAAATAGTGATTGGATATTCAGTACATTGAAATTAAAAGAATAACTGACAAGCTAGAAATTAAAAAAAAAAAACACCCAAACCAAAAAGACCAAGAAAACAGCAAAGATTAAATATATTACGAATTCTAATAACAATAGGGTAGAGGAATAAATGCTTATCTGCTGCTTTGGACCAGGTTTGTAGCTTAATCAATATGTGAACTTCTTTTCCATTGATGCTATTTTCATCATACTATACCTTGAAAAGTATGTCATTTAGGCCTAATTATAGATTTATCCTAAACATTGCTTAAGTAAATAAT
Source organism: Herpailurus yagouaroundi (assembly GCF_014898765.1). Classification (NCBI taxonomy): domain Eukaryota; kingdom Metazoa; phylum Chordata; class Mammalia; order Carnivora; family Felidae; genus Herpailurus; species Herpailurus yagouaroundi. The sequence goes on from NW_024412403.1 coordinate 25,380,977, forward strand.
GTAATTGTTTAATAAAATACATATAGCTTAGTGTTAAGTTTTTCCAAGTACATTTAAAAAAATAGTAAAAATATAAGACTACTTTGTGGAGCCTATCAAGTCTAGGCTATTTGAGCTTTTGACTCAAAGCAGATGGATCAAAACACTATGCAAGGATTTCCAAAATCTATTATAATCATAGCAGTTTTGAAATCTAGACATCAAAGTATTAATATATAAGTGTGCCAAATTTCTTTCATTATTCAATGACTCTTTGAGACTTCCAAAAAAAGTGCTTCATTACCATATGGTTATCTAGTTATGTAACAGTATATAGTAATAAGATAAATATACATTCTCAAGAAAGTATGAATAAGAAACTCTGTTGATTATAATAAACTCTATTTTTCTGTGGATAATTAGTTGCTCATGAAACACTATTAAAAAAACAAGTAAAGACATTCCTGCATTTATCAATACAATGTATAAAATGATACTGGAATATTAGTATTAGAATTATTTTAAACAGAATAATTCAGATGCTTCTTCTTAGCAGATTGAAATATAGAACAAATAAAGATAAGATGTAATGTTCACATAAAATATTCTTTTTCATATTTGTTTTATACTTCCTTCCGTAAGATAAATGTCTTCAGTTGAAATTTTTTCTCATCAGGGGCGCCTGAGTGGCTCAGTCGGTTAAGCATCTGACTTCATCTCAGGTCACAAACTCACAGTTCATGAGCTTTAGCCCCACTTCAGGCTCTGTGCTGCCAGCGCAGAGCCTGCTTGGGATTCTCTCTCTCCCTCTCTCTCTCTGCCCCTGTCCTACTCATGTTTTCTCTCTCTCTCTCAAAATAAATAAATGAACTTAAAAAAAAGAAAGAAAATTTTCTCCTCAGTAGAAGTTGGTTTTGTCTCATCTTCTTGGTTTGATATAAGCCCATTTTAACACCGACACAATTGAGGCACTAGCAGGAGTGAAACAGGACAGAGGAAGTAGAGGATAAAAATTTATTAGTTTGTGACATGATGCATGCTAACGTAATTCCTCCTGGACTTCACCAGCCAACTAGTAGGCCATTAAGGAAAAAGAAGACAGGTGTATTTCCATTGCCAAATTTAATTAATTTCCCTAACAATTTTGTGGAGTCAAAGAGTTCCATGAAAACAGTGTTTGTCTAGACCTATAATTAAATATGAATGAGTGACACAAATTAAAATTTGAATAAACCGTAAAGTTTTTGTAGGCAAAAAATAAGCTTATCTCGTATTTTAAAAAATGAGTATTATGTTAAGAAACATGTTACATGGTTGAGTGCGTTTTGATAGTTCTATTCCAAACCTATTAATTCATTGAGTTTCACAAGTAATCTTCAACCCTTGAAACAAATAACTTAAGAGAATTAAGTGTATTGTTCAAGGAGGGAAATCTAAAAAATGTATTTCATAATCTTTTGTCAAAATTGGTCACACAAAATTGTACAGTATCCTTCAATCAATAGTTAGATTACTTTTTATTTCTTTCTCATTTCTGATTCCATCCTATACCCTGTCCTCTACAATAAAGTAATAAAGTAAGTTCTACTGCCTTTACTTTTTTTTAATGTTTATTTATCTTTGAGAGAGAAAGAGAGTGCACACAAGTGGGGGAAGGGCAGAGAGAGAGAGGGACAGAGGATCCAAGTGGGCTCTACACTGACAGTAGGGAGTCCAATGGGGGACTCTAACTCATAAACCATGACATCATGACCTGAGGCAAAGTCAGATGTGCAACATACTGAGCCACTCAGGCACCCCAGTTCTACTGCTTTTAATTATGTGAAAATATCATTACAATAGCAGTAAAATATCATTATAATAATACATAAATTTAACACATGGCCCAATTGACATTTCTCTTGAGTTTCCAGAAATTAACGTATATCAGTACGCCATGCTTTGTTTTGCATCCTCATCTTCACACTGCTAATCATTTGTTATGGAAAGGCTGACTGACACTCGCATCATTCTGGCTTATTGGAGTCTTTCCTCTAATAAATCCTCATCCAACCACAACTCCAGTTGGAAATAAAAATCCTTCCTTAGGTGAAACCATGAGACTCTTGAATGAACTCATTATTCTTTATCATAATCTATAGCTGTCTTTGTTAATTTTTCCCCTAGACTCCAAGCATCTTGCAGGCAGGGACCAAATCTTATTTGCAATCATATGCCCACTGCTGACTTGTCATCCAACAAATAAATATTCCACAAACTTCCTATGTATGAATGGACCTCTTGAAGACTGAGAGCGGTGTTGGTAATTAAAAATTAGAAACCATCTTTGTATTATGAGTAAATTTGATGAATTTACTATTTTTCCCCCTGGAGTATATTTCAATTCCACCTTTATTGTCTTACTTTTTACTTCATTACTTCTATCCTGTATTAAAAACAAAGAAAAAACTTTAATAAATTAAAAGTAACAATTGAAAATCTTTCAAATACAGCACTATTTTATTTTAAATACTGGACCAAATACTGACTTTAAGCTATCAGGATAGCTAACCAACACGTATATGGATTGCATCTTCAAGGAGTTGTGGGTGTCTACTTAGGGATCTTCAGTGTAGTATGATTAAGGAGGATGTTGTACATGGGTCAAGGCTGGAAACAAGGTTAGGGGGAAATGTAGGTAGCCCATAACGTGTGTTAATGTAAGGCTGTGTGCTCTTCTTTGTGAGTCATTGTCTGGCTTTTGCTAAGAGGTGGGTGTTAATATTTACACTTAAAAAAAAAATTCTTTTAGTAGTAGCAATGCAAGTCAAGAGCCAAAAAGAACTCTTGGGAACAGTTAAAATGCGTTGCTGCAATCCACAAAAAAGGCAACAAGGGACTGAATTAAGAGGGGAAGGTTGCAAATGAAGAGATGCCAAAGGTAAGAGCTACTTAGCAGATTAAATAGAATGAAAATAGTGCACATTTGGATGTGGGAGGTGTGTAATTGGGGAAAATTTAAGATTCTGTAAAGAGTGACTGGAGGGATAGTTGTTCTCATAAAGATAAGGAAGAGAAACGGATTTTATGACATGTTATGATCTCACTGTCATTTACATTTAAATCACAATAATTTTTTTTGGGCATGAACTAATTGAAGAAAAAGATGAAAAGAGTAAATTTGACCAGGAGCAAGCCAGGTGGTTGGGTACAATGCCTAGAAATAAAAACTAATCACTAAAAATTAGCCATTTATAATGTGTAGACAACTTATACTCCCCTCTACATATTAAAATAAACTAATTAGAGCAATTTTTCATCTATTCTTCATGAACTGAAAAGGTCTTTGTTCTGATCTTTCAAAAGATAATACAGTCTAGCCTTTGGAGCTGTCTAAAATATAGTTGAGGGTTATTTTTAGTCAACACATTAGACACATTGCTGTAGTTTGCATTTCTCATCAAAGAAAATGAATAGGCAGTAAATACAAAGTACAAAAACTGCCATGAAAAGGAAGATTAATAAGGAAGGATTGTCATTTACTTTCAAATCCAGTGGCTCATTTTAAATAGAGCTCAAAAGTACTAGCTTCATAGTGCTTAAATTAGACACCATAGTACATATCCTTAATACTATCCTTTAATTTGACCATACTTTTCTTTGTATTCTAGTATGTACTTATTAAAAATAAATAAATAGAAATTAATATAAGCCTTTGCAACAAAGTCTGAATCTGAAATTTCTATGTTGTAAGTCTTCTAACATTATTATTAATGATCTCTACTTATGAAAAAATTAAGATAGTATTCTCTCAAGATTATCTGATTCTTTAAATTTGGCATTTTCTAAATGGGGATTTTATGTAAATATCATTTATCATTAAATATTATTTTTTAACATTATTGTAATGTATTTGATATAGAAAAAAAGAACACATTTGTTTTTAAAAAATTTTTTTTTCTTTTCTTTTTTTTTTTTTTTAATTTTTTTTTCAACGTTTATTTATTTTTGGGACAGAGAGAGACAGAGCATGAACGGGGGAGGGGCAGAGAGAGAGAGGGAGACACAGAATCGGAAACACGCTCCAAGCTCTGAGCCATCAGCCCAGAGCCTGACGCAGGGCTCGAACTCACGGACCGCGAGATCGTGACCTGGCTGAAGTCAGACGCTTAACCGACTGCGCCACCCAGACGCCCCTAAAAAAATTTTTTTAATGCTTATTTATTTTTGAGAAAGACAGAACACGAGCAGAGTAAGGGCAAAGACAAAGGGAGACACAGAATCTGAGGCAGGCTCCAGGCTCTGAGCTGTCAGCACAGAGCCTGATGCGGGGCTTGAATTCACAAACCATGGAATCATGACCTGAACCAAAGTTGGATGCTTAACTGACTGAGCCACCCGGGCACTCCAGAACACATTTAATAAATGCATCTTGATGAATTTGGACATATGCAAACACCCATGATATTATTACCACGATCAAGGTACTAAACATATTCATCACCTCCAAACATTTTCAAGTGCTCTCTCGTGTTTTTTTTTTTTTTCTTGAGGTTTTTTGGTGTTAAAAACATGAGATCTATTCTCTTAGCATATTTTATATATTTAAAAAAATATTTTAATGTATTTATCTTTGAGGGAGAGAGAGACAGAGTGTGAACAGGTGAGAGGCAGAGAGAGAGAGGGAGACATAGAATCCGAAGCAGGCTCCAGGCTCGGAGCTGTCAGCACAGAGCCCAATGCAGGGCTCAAACTCATGAACAGTGAGATCATGACCAAAGTGTGAAGCTTAACCCACTGAGCCACCCAGGTGCCCCTCTCTTAACATATTTTAAAGTGCAGAATTATTAACTGTAGATACTTTGTTGCAGAGCAGATATCCAGAACTTACTCATCTTGCATAACTGAAACTTTAAACCCACTGAACAATTTCCCATTTCCCCCTGCCTTGGCAACCACCATTCTATTCTCCACTTCTATGAGTTTTAATATTCTAACACTTCATGTAAGTGGAATGTAGCAGTATTTGTCTTTCTGTCACTGGCTTATTTCACTTAGCATTATGTCTTCTAGGTTCAGCCATGTTGCTGCAAATGGCAGGATTCCCTTCTTTGTTTGAGGCCTAATAGTATTCCATTAGATGTATTTACCACATTTTCTTCATCCATTTCTTTCTCAATAGACATTTACATTGTTTCCATGTCTTGGCTGTTGTGAATAATACTGCAGTGAACGGGAGTGCAGATAATGTTGAGATCCTGATTTCAATTCTTTTGGACATATACACAGAAGCAAAATTGCTGGTGCTATAGGATAGTTCTATTCTTAATTTTCAATTAATCTTCATTCTTTTTTCCATAGCTGCTGAACTATCCTGACTTCCCCCATCCTTGCCAAAACATATCTTTTTTCCTTCTGTTAAAAAACATCCTAATATCTTATTGTGGTTTTAATTTGCATTTTCCTGATTAGTGATGTTGAGCACCTTTTCATGTACATGCTGGCCATTTGGATGTCTTTTTTGGAGAAGTGCACTTTATAATTGAGTTATTTGGTTTCGGTGGGTTGTTTTTTTTTTTAATTTTTTTTTCAACGTTTTTATTTATTTTTGGGACAGAGAGAGACAGAGCATGAACGGGGGAGGGGCAGAGAGAGAGGGAGACACAGAATCGGAAACAGGCTCCAGGCTCTGAGCCATTAGCCCAGAGCCTGACGCGGGGCTCGAACTCACGGACCGCGAGATCGTGACCTGGCTGAAGTCGGACGCTTAACCGACTGCGCCACCCAGGCGCCCCAGGTGGGTTTTTTTTTTTAAATTAATTTTTGTGGGTTTTTTTTTCCTATGGAGTTGTAGGAGTTCCTTATATATTCTAGATATTAACCCTTATCAGGTAGATAGTTCACAAATACTTTCTCCCATTCTATGGGCTGCCTTTTCACTTTGTTGATTGTTTCCTTTGCTGGCAGAAGCTTTTTACTTTGGTATAGTCCCACTTTATTTTTGGTTTTGTTGCCTGTGCTTTTGATGCCAAATGAAACAAATCATTGCAAGACCAATGTCCAAAACTTTTTAGTCAAAGTTTCCTTCATAGAGTTTTATTGTTTCAAATTTTATGTTTAAGTCATTAATTCATTTGGGGTTGATTTTTGTGTGTAATGTAAGCTAAGAGTTCAATTTCATTCCTTTGCATATGGATATACAGTTTTTTCAGTACCATTTGTTGACAATATTTGTATTTCCCCCACGTGTATTATTGACACCCTCACTGAGATCAGTTGACCCTGTATGAGTGGGTTTATCTCTGAGCACTCTATTAAATTTCTCAGCTTAATTAAAAAAATCCATCTAACTTTTAGAATCAGGACTGTAGCAATGGAGAAAGTGCGATGGTAATACTCTTTACCAAATTATCACCCATAGTCACTTGAAATGCAGTACCCTGTAGGAACAGCCTTTGAGAGACTAAGTTGCCATTGTCATCAAAACCTATGAAAAGTACATCAGACTCAGTTTTTTCATCACACATCTGCTTCTTTGCCTTGACTTCGAAACAAGGTAATCTTTGCAAAGGCTTGCATCATATCTATGATGGTTGAACCGGGTTATTATTTCTACCACCACCGTGGCTATGCTTCACAGATCCCTGCAGATGGCGTTGACTGGCAAAGAGCTTGTGTGCCTATGTGACTGCTGTTCTGGAATCCCAGTGACTCTGGAGAAGCCATAGAATGTGACAGAGACTCAGGGTGGGGCAATCAGTCCACACCAGGCTGTAGGTAGCCAGAGGATAAATTCTTCTTTATTTCCTTCAGATGGATTGTTCCGAAATGCATTAGTTCAGATGCCTCTATTAAGCTTCGTCCCAGTCAGAGCAAGTATTTATGCTTTCTATAAATCTTCGATGGGCACAGTAACACTCCTAGCCATATTTTCTCTCCTTACTTTTCTGCCTCACTCCTGTCCTAGGATTGTACTTTTCAATAACACTTTAGCATGTAAGATTAGCTTCTGGATCTGTTTTTAGGAAATCCAGATAAGAAAAAAGAGACTGAGAAAGTCAAGTACCCTGGTGGGGTGGGATATTTGCTCTAATATTGCAGGTGAATTTGGAGTTGTGCTCAACTTCTGGGGTGGAAATAGAAACATTCTGAGTTTGCTCATATGATGTTCATTCTCCTGCAGTTGTAAGGTTCAGATGGGCTGAAAGCAAATGCTGTTATCCTTTAGAATGTCAATTTTTTTTTTCAACGTTTATTTATTTTTGGGACAGAGAGAGACAGAGCATGAACGGGGGAGGGGCAGAGAGAGAGGGAGACACAGAATCGGAAACAGGCTCCAGGCCCTGAGCCATCAGCCCAGAGCCTGACGCGGGGCTCGAACTCACGGACTGCGAGATCGTGACCTGGCTGAAGTCGGACGCTTAACCGACTGTGCCACCCAGGCGCCCCTAGAATGTCAAATTTTAACAGCAGTTGAATGCATAGCTTCGCATTTCATGTGAAATCTAAGTCATTGAATCAGAGAAGAGGGAGAAATGGAATGTGTGTGTCCAGAAACAGCTGAAAAATTCAGGGCACATTTAACAGAGCATCTGCAGTGAGCCACCCTGACCACTGAAGGCAGCTCATCCCCTCTGTTTAAAGAGGCTGCCCTCCTATGCTTGAACAATCTTTAGTGACTTCACAAGTGAGGTGGAGAGGAGCTGTTTTTCATCTTTTTTATTTTTTTCATTTATTTATTTTATTTATTTATTCTTATTTTTATTTTTTAACATTTCAGGTTTTTATTTAAAGTCTAGTTAGTTAACATATAGTGTAATATCAGTCTTAGGAGTAGAATGAGGGAGTTACTTTTCAAAGATAAGCCAGAACGTAACATTGTATGTGACCTTTGTGAATGTGCATCAAAATTCTCTCACAGTTCTGTTCCCAGGAATGACTGTTTGCTCTGCCCAGATAAAACCACCCTCCAAATGAGAAGCTCCGTAAAGACAATGGGAAAGAAAGGTGACATATTTAATATCCAAATTAAGAAACTTTGAAGAGGTGCCCAAAATAATTCAAATACATTATTTCTGAAATACCTGTTTGTTAATTGAAAAAATGTTATATGAGTGGACCTATAGAATACTGTTCAAAAATAATTTTAAATGTAAAATTCTATCTAAAAGCAACATACATACAAACCAACATACATACACTTACATTAAAGCAACATTAATATTTTCTCTATATAGAGTATCTGGACATTAAAAAATTCATTTTGGTACCTCCTTAAAGTATCTATTCCATATTTTCATATATTTCTTAACAACATATTTTTTCATAATATGTTAGTAGTACTATTTTTACTTGTTCTTTCCAAATTTTATTATTTTTAATGATTTAATGAAATAGGCAGTGATAGTCTTCAAAGTTGCATCATGGTTGATAAATTTGAAACTTCTTTAAGTTTCTCTATATACTATCATATTTTTAAACAAAAAGTGCCGACTCTATGGGCACTGAGGTATGGCAAGTACAGAAAAAATTCTACATGGTAGAGTATTTTCAATTCTACTTTCTTTTTTCCACTTAAAGTGTGTGTGTATATATATGTATATAAGTAGAATGATATGTATATATCCTATACACACACACTTTAAGTGGAAAAATGTGTGTATACTTATTTTTCAAAGGTACTATCATTTTCCTTTTTTTAAAGAAATTTTCTTTAGCAAATATGAAAGCACTCCTTAATTTAGATGCTACAAGCTTATAGACATTCTCAATTTTATTCTAATTAATTACAGAACATAAATTTGTCCTATTTAGAATAAGAGCTTTTCAGCGTACCTGGGTGGCTCAGTTGGCTAAGTGTTTGACTTCAGCTCAGGTCATGATCTCATAGTTCGTGAGTTCGACCCCTCGTCTGGCTCTGCACTGACAACTCAGAGACTGGACCCTGCCTCAGATTCTGTGTTGCCTTCTCTCTGCCCCTCCCACCTTGTGTTTTTTTTTTTTTTTTCTCTCTCTTTCTCCTCTCTCTCCCTTTGTTTCTCTCTCTCTCTCTCTCTCTCTCTCTCTCCAAAATAAACATTTTAAAGAAAGAATAGGAGCTTTTCAAAAAAGTACTCTCACAATAAGATACATTACAAAGATAATTATAGATTTTCAAAATAGATCCTTTACACAATTTGAGTTCTCATTGTATAACTATTCAGATATTCCCACGCTTTTTAAAAATTCTTTATTATTTTATTTTTTGACATTTTATCTATTTTTGAGAGACACAGAGACACAGAGCACGAGTGGGGAAGGAGCAGAGAGCCGGAGACAGAATCTAAAGCAGGCTCCAGGCTCTGACCTGTCAGCACAGAGCCCAACACAGGGCTTACCCACAAGCCTTGAGATCATGACCTGAGCCAAAGTGGAATGCTTAACTGACTGAGCCACACAGGCAACCCCCATGATTTTTTAAAGGGAAAATTTTCAGTACCTTCTTGTTTACAATATTTTGTTTTCAATCGTTGGCATTTACTAAAAATTTCAAAGGCTCAATGTTTGGAGTGTTCCATTTGTTTTCTAATTTGATTATAGATTTCCAAATAATATTTTGAAAGTAATAATAAAAATGGAATAATTTATCTGCAAAAAATATCCATAATATTGTAGGACCTTTAGGTTGATACATACAGCAACCCTTAATGTTATCAAATATATCCAAGACTGTGTACTGCTATGCTGAAGGCTTTATTAATGCTTGTTTTTGTTTAGTATTTATTATCAACTTTATTACAAAAATGCTGTAGTTCATTGACTTTCACCATGTATGTTTGCATGTATGTACCTACACATACCCCCCACATATATATACGTATATATACGTATATATATATATACGTATATATATGTATATACATATGTATATATACATATACAGCATTACATATATATACGTATATACGTATATATACATACATATATATGTATATACGTATATATATGTGTGTGTGTGTATACATATATATATATATGAATGGCTGTATTAGGTCTATATCACCATCCAATTGCAAATAACTTTCTATTTCATTTCGTTTCTTAATTCAGTGTAGATGATTTCACCATTACAAATGCTAAATTTTGCATTTCTATTATAAATTCAAAGACAATTCTATTTTTAATACTTACTTACTTTAGAAACTTTCTAAATCTCCTCTTTGATTCCATGAATTAACTTTTTTATTTTAATTAGCAAAACTGATCTAAAGCATCTCATACCACTTCTGGAAAACTTGTAAATGCTTCCTTTTCACTTAATGAGGTCAACTCATTAACCAATATTTATTAACATTTACAACTTTTGTATAACATTTATATGATGCTTAAGAAAACTTTGTATCAAAAATGAGTGAAATTATTTCATTTGACATAGAGAAATGATATATTTCATTTGATATAGATGAAACTTATGCTTCCAATGTAATATATAAATGTGCCTTCAGCAACTACATGTTTCAAATTATTTCTTTGAACATAAAATTTCTTTTCTTTCCTTTCTTTATCTTCCCCTATTCCTTTTTTTCATTTTTTGTTCATTGGCCCATTCAAGTTGTTAATAGAATTTTAAATTTGCTGAGTTATCAAATATAAAATATAAGTAAATATAAACAAATTTATATTTAATAATTTTCCCTTCCCCAAGAAATAATTTTTCTAGGCTTGTAAATATATTAGAACACATATTTTTCAAATATATTGAAGTATATTTTGTAGAATTTATTAATACATGATTTTTAAAGTCTCCTAATCTGTAGTCATGTCTCCTCTCTCATTTACAAAACTGTCATCATGACTCCTTTCTTTCTCTCTTTTCTTTCCTTCCATCCTTCCTATCTTTCCCAATTTTCCCAAATCTAGTCTATCCTTATTATCTTCTACAGAAAATCCTCAAGTTTATTATTTAATTTAATAATAGATTACTATATTTAATTGTGAAAATTTCATTTTTTTAAATTTAGACTTTCTTCATTTTTTCTAGCCAGGTATACTGAAAACATATTTTTAAAAGATTTGTTAAATGTATACTGCACGGCAGGTGCTGGGAAGTTCACAGATTTTATTTATCATTCACTATGATTTTTAAGTAGATGCTGTTGCTTTTTCTGCAGATTTTGTGTCTTCTTATTTTCTGTGCTTAATGACTGTGGTCCATTAGTATGCAAGGTATGTTTATCCTTGGTTGCCCTGGGAAATGGAAAATTAGCTTTTAATGTTTTATTAAATATGCGTCCTTCAGTTTATTAATATCAAGATATGTTGTTGCAAAATAAAAATGTTCTTATGACAATAAAATAAATAGTTGTAGATTTACACACTATGAGAAAAAGATAAAACCACTGTAGGAGTATCATTCATACTACTTTCTACAAATTATATGGCAAAAATGCCTACACATTCTTCTCTGCTGATATTTCACATACATTTGAAAGATCCCCCACATTTTCCACTGACCCTGCTAATTGGCAGGTTGGTAGTTTGTGACCAAGCTACTATACAGCAGGCTAAGGCACCAAGTGACTGACAAGGGCACCAATATCAAATATGTCTCACACCACCACCTAAACCTCAAAAAGGTAGCCTTCCCTGTTTTTTTCTGTGTATAATTTACCAATTATGCCCTTCGCGCTCTCCTTGGAGGGGAGGTGGTAGTCACTTTGCAACTGGGAAGTTATTACCGGATGTCTTTCAAATTTAACACTCTGTTACCAAAGTGTCTTGCACAACATTAGACAAAACCATAACAGAGATCAGAAATACAGTGCAACCTCAATAACCTATCTCAGCTCAGTTAACACCACATTTAATAACAGTATTATTTTTAAAACCTGGAATAAATACTGTGTCATAAGGAAGAGAGGATGACAAGTGTAAACAATGATTGTGCTGAGAAAACCAGAATATGTGGTCATCATAGCACTAAAAGATAGAAATAAAAATTAATATTATAGCCTGCCTTGTAAAAAAGAACATTTCTTGTTCAAATAAGAGTTGAGTATGGGTACACGTAGAGAAGATTTACGTGGTATTTGGTAGTCAATGAAGTGGCCTCAAGCACGTTTATTTATTTTTTGTCACTGAAGTTTCTGATCGCCCCATCTTTTGTTTGGTTAATACCTAACTTATGTGACCTTGGGGGTGGAAGTCAGTCAGTCAACTCCCCATTATAGACATTAAAAATAGCAGATATTTGCTTTACCAGGTTTCCTTATACCCAGGGTACCTGCCCAGGTCCTAGGCTTCACTAATCAGATACACCTGTCTAGATTTTAAAACAGCACTCAGTGGTTGAAAGAAACTGGAAAAATAAAGACTTCTCATTAGCACCAGCGGCCCCTGCCGCTAGCTAGATTTCCTGGAGAACCAGCACAAACTCTGCTGGGGACATGAGCTGGAAGGTCTAACATCGGTGTTAGCAGCAAGTTACTTTGCATCTCCCAGTTCCGAATGCACTTTTGCTTACTGTTCCCAACCAGATGTTTTCCATGCCTGGTTCTGTGGTCCACCTGGCTCTAGGCGATACGCTCAGTGTTATTTTATTTACTTTTTAAATTCTCACGTGATTCATTTCAGTACTGCAAAAACTACACTAACACGTGCATGCACCTATAGATACCTTCTCCCCCTCCACACTCATACGCATTGCAATATATTAAGAGGCCACTGAAATTAAAAATCCTATATATCCTTTCCTTTCTGAGTGACACAAGTGATTCTGGTTGCGGCTAACAGAGAATCCCAGCACTACATATTCCATTAATGATTCCAGGGATGAGACTCAGGAATACGTGAAGATATTTGTTCATAATTCACAAACTATATTACAAAATCATTTTCTTCTTAGAAAACCCTTTCACAACACTTTTATCTTGCTACAGGCTTAGGGCAGAGTAGTATTGTTTGCTCATTAGTCAGTCATCTTTACAAATGCAATTTTATTTATTCTGGGTAGGAAAGTTACAGGCCATCACATCGGTGTATGGTCACAAATAAGAAAAATGGATATTGCTTATCTTTACTATTAGTCCTCCTTAAGAGTCTATGGGAAGGAATTTTGCTTTGCATATCATAGATGATTTTTCACAGAGATTCTCCCTAGGCATGGTTTCTTCTCCCCTAAGTTTCACACTGAGGCCACCATGAGAATTTCACAACTCTGTCACATGTGTAGTTGCCTCTCCAGGGGCCACCTGCCACCTACCCCAGGTGCTCTAGAACAGATTTAGGCGGGACAGGAGCTTCAGATGACTTGGCATATGAATTTCCCCAGGAAGTGTTTGTTCTTCATTCTCATGTAAGAATTTCTGGTAAACAAAACCTTCAATGTTTTATATGAAAAAAAAAAAAAATTAGCTCTCTCTGAGTAGCACCAGCACTTGTGTTTTTCCCATTCCGGCTCAAAAAATGTGTCTAGCCTGAGGAAATATTGACTAGCAGGGAGACTGGACTGTGAAGCATGAATGCTGGAGTCATTCTGATTGGCAAGTTACCATGAATTCAGCTATCTGCCCTTCCTGTCTAAGGCAAGTGAGGGGGGTCTTCATAATCCCTTGCAGAGGCAGAGAAGTCTACTGCAAATAAATTCTTATCAATGAAATTATAGTAACTGTTGTTGTTGGGCTCCACTTAGTTTCCTCTACCGCTCAGATTAGCTCATGAAAGTGTTATAATCTATCACTTCTTTATATGAAATGCAAATATCTTGCTAAGAATCAGACTCTGTGAAAAGAACTAACCCCACCTTCAAGAGGGGGAAATTGATAACCATTTATTATTTTTTTGTTGTTTGCATGAGATTGGTTTAAAATAAGTTACAAGTACTATACACGGAGATAGATACATATCTAGATATATACACATGTTCTATTTCTTTTCCTTTGACTGTCCTAACTCTAGTGATTAGAGTGTTTGCTAACCAAATTCTGTTCAGTCTATGCTGGCTTTTCTACTCAGCAACAGTGTTCACAAGTTTTAAGGACAAATGTCATTTTCAGATATTTTTAGATTAGAATTGATTAGAGTGCTATTACATTTATAAATGAATTACCATTGGACCATGGCCAGTCTCATGGCATCAATTGGTGTGACATTTTGCAAAGCAAATCTGTCATTAACCTTCTAGTCCAGCCTTGTGGGTTAGGCAACCCATACAAATATGAAACCCTTTACAAATATGAACCCTTTACAAATATGAAATGCAGTAATCAATTTAACAAGAACCAGTAAAGCTACATCCAGATAGGTGAGTTGCATCAGAATAGGAAAGATTAAAATCAGGTGACATTTAATAAACACTAAATTTGATGTTGCAATGTCTGTATTCATAACAACTATTTCGCATTCAGTATTCCTGTGACAGTTACCCTAGTGTAATGTCTTTCTATGAGTAGCAGCTTGTAAGTGGAAAGTAAAATAGAAAAGATTGAGGAATTTTACTTGTAAAGTTAATCCTGTTAATGTATCATGATCACGGATGAATAAGTTAAAATGTGGGGCTAGGAGTGAACTAATTTAAATTTAGTTATGTGAATATAAATGCATATGTATATTTTCAAATACTGACCTCTTAGTGGATTAGAAGGGATTCCTATAATTTGCTTTGACATAATCTTACTGTCTAATAGCTATTATACATGAGCTTTTAATATTTTCAGTGTATGTTTCCTTATTCATAAATCTACTTTAGGATTTTTTTAATTGTTTATTAACATTCGAATATAAACACTTCAGTGTTTTACTTTTTTCGGAATTTTATTGTGTTTTTTTCTCACTCATATATTGAAAACATATTTCAACATGAATTGAATTATCATCTGCTGTCATCACTTTATTTTATTATACCAAATAAAAATAGTCATCTGTATGATTAATTTTATGTATTAACTTGACTGGCCATGGAGTCCCCAGATAAACATTATCTGAATGTGTCTATGGGGGTGTTTCTGAATGAAATTAACATTTGAGTCAGCGGACTCAGTAAAGTAAATTGCTCTCCCCAATATGGGTGGCCATCATCCAATCCATTGAAAGCCTGAATAGAACAAAAGACAGAGGAGGGAGAGTCTCATCCCTTTTTTACCTGCTTTGCTCTTTGAGCGGGACATCATATCTCATCTTTTTCTGACTTTTGATTGGATTCACACCATCAGTTCTCCTGATTCTCACTCCAAAGGCCTAAAACCAAATTATACCACCAGCTTCCTGGGTCTCCAACTTGTTGATGGCAGATGGTGGGACTTAGCCTCCATAATCATATGAGCTAATTCCTGATGTGTGTGTATGTGTCTGTGTGTGTGTCTGTGTGTGCATGTGTCCTATTGGTTCATTTTTTTCCCTGGAGAACCCTAATACACCAACATTGCCATTTTGCATGTATTTTATTTCTGATATAAATTTAAAATTGTTGGGGGCACCTGGGTGGCTCAGTCGGTTGGTTGAGTGTCTGATTCTTGATTTCAGCTCAAGTCATGATCCCAGGGTCATGGGATGAAGTCCAAATTTGGGCCCTAGGCTAAGTGTGGAGCTTTCTTGAGATTCTCTCTTTTTCTCCCTCTATGCCTTACCTCCACTCGCACTTACTCTCTCTCAAAAAAATAATAAGTTTAAAGTTGTTAAAGGTTATTTTGAAACATATACAAAGTAAACAAAAGTGTATAATGACCCCGCATATCATTATAATGCTTCAACAATTACCAATACTCTGATGTTTTGTTTCATCATGTATGCATTTTAAAGTAATCTTTAACATTTACTAAACCAAAAATATATCTGGCAACTGAATGTTACTATTCTTCACATATGTAAGAATAAGTGCAATAATCTCTACTAAGCATTAATTTAGTTTTAACCGCTTGCATATTCAAATAACTGTATGTTACTATTCTTTCTCTTAAAGGGACAAGTGTTTTATTTGTGGAGAACTGACATATGTGTATTCATGAATACTTAATTCTCCACACATGTATCTATATGTATGTTTAAATCACAAAATGAGGAAGTCACTGATGGATTCCAGATTGGTGCATATAGACCATCAATTACACATAGGAAAAGAAGTGGCTATGGAGAACTACAGTTGTTTAAGAGAATGAAAAAATTTGAAGAAAATACGGAATTTTAATACAGATACGATACTGCTAATGCTCTCATGTACTGCCCGTATCTGTCGTGGACCAGAAAGACTTACTACTATTCAGCTGCTGGGGATGCTGGCAGCTGACACCTTTGAACTATCAGTCATCTCTGGAAATTGCCCTACCCTGAAAAGCTTTTTCTGGCCAAAGGCCAGATTGCATTTCCGAAGGCAGTCAACATCTAATGTTAGTGCAAGGCTCCACTCCCTCACCCCAATGTGGGACTACCTCCATTAAATATCTGAACTTTGGTGCATTTGGGACCTGGCTGAAGTCTGCTGAGTTTGCAACATAACCCACATTCTCCTTTTCCCAATCCTGCTTCCTTTGCTGCCTTTCCAAAGGAGCAAATCCCAGGAGCTCCCCTAGGAACTACCAGCCTATGAATTCTCAATTTAAGTCTATTTCTAAGTAAGACACTATGCAACATAAAGGTTGAAAGCAATTAGTTAATGTCAAACAGATGGTCTTCAAAGAACAAAATTGGGGTGAGATGGTTTCTAGTGTTCTTCGGAGACAAGAGAATATATTTAACTCAAAACTAAGGCTTTTGGTAAAAACCATTCTTCACTGTAAAATTTATGAATCATCTGCATCAATTCCTAGCCCCTCCCAAATCTCCATTTGAGTGTGTGTGTGTGTGTGTGTGTGTGTGTGTGTGTGTGTGTTTGAATGCGCTGTGCATGTTTGGAGTGGGACAGATGTGCCAGGACCTTGGGTCTTCATTTGTAAAGAGTTCTTGGGGGAGATTCAGTGCATCCTAATTTGACACAAATTTATAGCACATAAAGCAGGGAGGGAAGGCCATGTCTGGAGTCCATCAGATATTCTGGAAGTCTTCTTACCATACGATTTGTTTATGTGTTCATTCATTTATTTATTGATATTTACCATATATTTATTTTTCTTCACCTTTTCCGTTACTATTTTGGTTGAGGTTGTGCATTACATAAGAATTTATTGTAAATGTCACCAAACCACAAGAAGCCACATCTGTACCCAACAGAGAGGTCTACAAAATGCCTAAATATAGATATGAATATGGATGGATTTTGTGTCTCTTATTACTGATGAAATGGTGAGAATATCTTTATTTGTATGATCTATAATGGCCTCATGTTGTGGAGAGGAGAGGTTTAATGGAATTTTTATATGAGAGCTAAACAAGGAAATCAAAGTGATGATGGGGGCTGGATTAGTCAGGGTTCTCCAGAGAGTATATATATATATATATATATATATATATATATATATATAT
>NW_024412403.1:25398464-25675531 GCF_014898765.1 Herpailurus yagouaroundi
TATATATATATATATATATACATATATATATATATATATATATATTCTAGCTTCCTAGAAACCTACACCTTGTATATTCAGATACTGCAAGGAAAGCTGGGTTCCCACATACAGGTTAGAAAACCTCATCTGTCACTCAACTCTAGAGTATGAGTAGATTCCTCTCCTGTTAATCTCTGGTTTGCCTTGCCAGCCTCTTACATCTCCCGTATAATCAGCTTCCTCTGTATTAAGTACTGAAATTCCTCTGTCTTAAGTACTTCTCCTGCTTTCGTGGTTAAGATTGGCATGATATCTCATCACAGAACAGAGGGAAACATTTGAGCCATTCCAAAGACTGATGAGTAGGGTAAACTTTAAATTCTTTTTTAATGTTTATTTCTTTTTGAGAGAGACAGAGACAGAATGCGAGTGGATTAGGGGCAGAGAGAGAGGAAGACACAGAATCTGAAGCAGGCTCCAGGCTCAGAGCCATCAGCACAGAGCATGACACGGGGCTCGAACCCATGAGCTGTGAGATCATGACTTGAGCTGAAGCCGGCCACTCAACCGACTGAGCCACCCAGGCACCCCTAGGGTAAACTTTATATTGTAATAAAAACAAAACAAAATCAAAAACAACAACAACAACAAAAAAACCCAAAATGTATTACAATTCTTTAGTCCTCTTACTCTGGAACCTCAGGAGGTCCAATATGATGAAAGAGCAATTGCTAAATTCACAGGAAGCAGGTCCACACAGGTCTTACTTCCTTTAATCTCAAAGATCCTCCAATTTTTCTAACATCAGTTTGTATTGATTTAATAACATAAGGATAATACATCTGTCTGTAACCTCTATAATATTTGACACAAGGGAGATATCTTTAAATTCTGGGGAATCAGAACTCAGTGAGTCCTCCCATAACACCAAAATAATAGCAGTCGTAAGGGTGAGATGACATTCACATTTTTTCTTTAATTATTTAGGAAATAATTATTTAGAAAAATATTAGTAATTTAAAAACCAGCATTTCTGCCCCTCTAAAAGAACACTTACCAATGAACAGACAAATAAATAAACCAGAATACGAACCAAAATGCCAACATTTTAAAAACCCCAATTTGGATGAATTTGTTCATTACTTCAATATTTATTTATTTATTTATTTATTTATTTAAAGTTTACTTATTTATTTTTTTTAAATTTTTTTTAAAATTTTTTTTCAACGTTTATTTATTTTTGGGACAGAGAGAGACAGAGCATGAACGGGGGAGGGGTAGAGAGAGAGGGAGACACAAAATCGGAAACAGGCTCCAGGCTCTGAGCCATCAGCCCAGAGCCCGACGCGGGGCTTGAACTCACGGACCGCGAGATCGTGACCTGGCTGAAGTCGGACGCTTAACCGACTGCGCCACCCAGGCGCCCCAAGTTTATTTATTTTGAGATAGAGAGATACAGACAGCATGATCAGGGAAGGGGCAGAGGTAGAAGGAGAGGGAAAGGGAGAGAATCCCAAGCAAGCTCCACACTGTCTGTGCAGCTTTCACTAATCGGCTCACTAATGAGACCCTGAAGAGGGGCTCGATCTCACGAACCTCGAGATCATGACCTGAGCCAAGATCAAGAGTCAACTGCTTAACCGACTGAGCCACAAAGGTGCCCTGTGGTGGGTTTCTTTGCAAGGAATGCATCTACTGTCGGTTCATTATGGCCTGGAAAAGAATAAGTAAGAAGATAATAGTATATACAACTCAAACATTTTCTCATGTTTTAATACATACTTTTGTGAAAATTCCTCATTTGACAATTTAATTTTTCTGGATATAATTGTTTTCTTGTGGCATTGAAATGTTTATAGTGAAATCTTTGTGAAATAAAAATTATTAAATAGCCTACCTTTAAAACATTTTTAATGTTTATTTATTTTTGAAGGAGAGAGAGACAGGGCATGAGTGGGGGAAGAGCAGAGAGAGAGGGAGCCACAGAATCCAAGGCAGGCTCCAGGCTCTGAACTGTCAGCACAGAGCCCAACAAGGGGTAAACTCACGAACCATGAGATCATGACCCGAGCCAAGTCAGACGCTTAACTGACTGAGCCACCCAGGCACCCAAAATAGCCTTCTTTTAAAGAAAGTGAACAAAATAATGGAGATGATAAATTTGAATTTTTCAAACTGATCCAATATCTACAGAAATAACTAAAGATATATGTAGCATTTCAACAGACAAAAGGGTAAAGGAAACATAAGCTGCAACAATAAAATTTTAGCCAAGGCATTAGAGGAAACATTTTGAGGATTATTTTTAAGCTATCTTAGATTTATAAGCAAATGAATAGCTAGCAGTTGAATACTATCAGTTCAGCGTATAATTGAGAAAATGCACAAACAAAATAATAAGCAAAGAAGGGTCCAATTACTACCTTATGGTATCATTTACTTGTGCTCAGATAAAATTAGTATATTTTAAATTACCTATTGTCCCTAAAAGATTTGTTTGTATTTGAGAGGAAAGAAACGGAAAGATAACATGTGCAGGTATTAAAATTTATAAAGTGTGTTATTACTGCTTTTATTCACATAGCCTTTTAAGATGTTGCCCCTTGAAACCCTTTTCTGTCAAGATGCTTTGAGAAGTATGAATTCTGTGGTCAAATACGTTTAGAATGTACTGTGCAATAAATCACTGACTATGTGTTTTAAAGGTATAAAGGCAATGATAAATTCTGTACTGAAGAAAACTATTTGTGCTTAATCCATGAGATACAACTTTATCTGAAATAAAACCTTGTTTTCGTCATTCGCCAACATTACATAAACTAGTTTTTGAAATATTTATTTATAAAACCTGATTTGCCATATTTTGCTTCTGATTTATTTTTTCCCTAAATAGTTAATTCATATTTCTTGTACAACAGTGGGAGTAAAATTTAGTGAGTGGCACCTATAAGTAATTAGAACAAGCAAATTTAGCTTTCTTGAAACAAAGAGATAGAGCTGGAGAGCTAGTGTCAAAAATTAATATATAGAATTCCTTTAAGAACACATTTGGCTAAGATACTTGAAGTATAATGTGTAGGATACCTAAGAGCTTGAGATACCATGACATGCAAACAGCTTTTTGCAAAGATGAAGTGTTTCACTTCAGCTCATTTCAGCTTGGCTGAAATGCTGCCTTCCACAGGAAACACTGAAATGACATAATTGAACAGAATAGAATACTTTGGCTAGTGAGAATTTCATAAGAGTTGAATAAGATATTTCATTCTGCTTTCAGATTAGTCATTATTCTTTCATGTTATGCTTTTAGACAGGAAATGTTAGCTTAAAAACCTGCTGGGTTTTCACTGCTTCCATGAAAACTGCCTGTATATAATATAAAATCAACCCATTATTTGAGATAAGATTTGGGGTTCAAACAAAAGTTATTAAGTTTTTGTTAAAGAGGAGAACTTATCCAAAAATAATTTAAAACTCTGCCTGGTTTTGCTGGTCACTGATAGTACAAAGGTAGTGTGAAAATGGAGAAGTTTAGTTTCGATGGAAGTGAATGTTATAACTTTTTTGAATTATGAGGAATAAAACAGCTTTAAGGTTTTCCCCTACTTTCGGCTCCTTTCTCCTTTTATTTTTATTTCTCCCTTTGTTCCCGGTATTGTTCTCTGCAAAGAATCGAGGCTATGTCAATGGTGTTGAATTAGGGATCTTAGAAGCAAGAGCATGATTCTATGAAAACAGCCCTTTAGAAATGTCAGTTTTATTAGGGCAAGCCTATTTCCAAGTAATAGACCTAGCACCTAAAATTCAGGAGTGCCACATAGCAAATAGATGAGAGAAAATAAAATTGTGGGAGATTAAGATTTATAGGCGAATAATTTTCTACCTGATTTGTATTGTATTGTCTTGAGCTATAGTATTGTCTGTATATTTGCAGGTAATTTCACCAGCAGATTTATGTCTTCATCTAATTTAAAACGTATGCCTTCATAAAATGTCCACTTTCTTTATCTTCCTATAAATAGTGTCATTTTCTCCACTTCCTTATCAAGGAGTGGGTACAAATAGCATCTTTCTCAAAGTATATGTATATTTAAGAGCACTGAAGTCACACAGAGCAGAAAAGTTTATAATAAAATTATGGATATAACGTCCAATCCATCAGTGAACGTGAGTTACATTTGTCCTTTTGGACAGTTTGAAGCTATATGATATAGTTGAAATAGTTCGACAGGATTCAGAGATCTTGCTCTGGCTTTGTCTCATCTTCAGACTGCATTTTCCTCCATGTAACATGGAGAATATTCTAGGAAGAGCTGAAAATTCTACAGACCTCTTCTATCTTTGATATCCCATGACCCTCATGTGGCTTATCAGCCACCTGAACCCAAATACTTATTCTAGAATATTTTACTTAGAGGAAAATTTTCTGATGTATGAGTAATATTCTGTGAAGAAGCATGGATTTTCAAATGATTTGAAAGAATTCTTATATACATCTGGACTCTACCACATGGGCATACACATATACCACATTCACAGACACATTCACACTCACAAATGCACACAGAAAGAATTCATAGGGATGCAACCAAGAATCCAA
This sequence comes from Herpailurus yagouaroundi, assembly GCF_014898765.1. Taxonomy (NCBI): domain Eukaryota; kingdom Metazoa; phylum Chordata; class Mammalia; order Carnivora; family Felidae; genus Herpailurus; species Herpailurus yagouaroundi. The sequence continues at coordinate 25,403,047 of NW_024412403.1, forward strand.
AAAAGTTGGGACTACATAGCACACAGTTGGGCACTGGAGGCAGTGTGAATCGTTGTCCTGGGAGTAACACACGAGCCTCCTTAAACCAGTAAAGCTAACAATTTTTTAACATTTCCAGCTCACCATTTCAAACTTAGCATTTTAAACTCAATTTACAGAGAATTTTAGCGTGCACTTTTCATTTTTACCAAAATCCACAGATTATCCTTTGCTGTTGTATAGTGAACCTCCAAAATTTCACCAAATGTGAATTAAGATTGCCTGGCAGTTAAGATGAGCTCTTGATTAAACCTTATTCTTTGTCCTGGGTATATAATGTTGCATCTACTTCCCATTATTTATATATAAAAAGAAGGAACCTCAAGCCCATGTAACCATTTGGAGATCACCTAAAATAATATTCACATAATATTATCATTTATCAATTTACAATGTAATGGTACTATTGTATACATTGCATGTTTATTAATTTCTTCATTAACATAGTTCTAAAGCATGGGCATCTTCATTTTAACAAAAAAGAAACTATTGCATGAAGATGTGAGCTAAATTGCATGACACCACACAGCTGGAAAACATATATTTCAAGATAGCCTCTACTGTCACATCTCCTGGCTAGAGAAGAATAGACTTGAAATTAGTCATATTAGAAAGTGCATTGAATGTATTAAACTCAGTTTTTTTAAGGCGGATTAAAATGGATATTCTTCTATGCCTAATTGCAGATTGCTACAAAAAGTGATTGCAATCTGGGAAAAGAGAACATGAAACCCCCGAAACTCGGGAGGATCTGCCATCAGATGCATTGATTTCGGGGTCCTTCAGCTTTTTCAAATTATTGCATTTGTGATGGCAGCAGAGGAACCTGGTCACAGTTTTAGATAACAGAAGTGACAGCAAAATGCATCATTTCACACAAACTGGTATTTTATGATAATTTGCTTTTGGTGTTTATCAATGTTATTAAGGTTTTAAGTTTAAAAAATCAACCATGCTAAATGGATATAGCAAAAATAAGTACTTTCCATCCTCTCTTTCGTGTCAGCACTGTCTTAAAAGGCAAGCTCTTTTGATAATTTTATCTCTTCTACCATAATTTAACTCCAATTATTTAAATATTATGTTCATACCCATGTCTCTTGAATAAGCAATACAGACATTGTCTGTTATGCACTGTCTATTGTGGCATGTGGCAATTTGCTAAACTCTCTTTCCACTTCCTCCAATAATCATTCATTCATGCAGTCATTCAAAAGAGTTAGTTATTGACCACTTACTAACTGCCAGTCTCCTTTCTAGGACATAAGAATAGAATCATGGGAATAAAATTCTATCAGAAAAAGGCAGGTACAAATAAAAAAAATAATATGTCAAGTAATGATATGTGGAAACAAGGAAAATAAAGTGAAACAAGGGAATAGAGAGTGGTTGGTCACGAACTTACCTCTTTCATAAAATTACATTTGAATAAAGGTATGATAAGATGAGGAAACATCAATGTAGAAATCAAGAGAAAGATTTTCAGGCAAAAGGAGCAGTTGAAATCTTTAAAGCAGGAATGTGCTTGGTATTTTATAGAATTGATTAAGAGACTAAGAGAGCTAAGCTAAGACTATAAAGGAGCAAGTTGTAGTGCACAATATTAGAAATCAGATCACAATATTAGGGACCAGATCGTATCTAAAACTGTGATCATATAGGGCTTGGTAGGGCTCTCAGTGCTGCCAGGAAAGCATGCTGGTATGTTCCCTGTCCCAACCACACTGATATCTCTTCCACTATTCTTACATCAGATGATCTTGCTTCCTACCTTATTAGAAAATTGAAATCAATCAGCCCTTCTGTCATGTATTCCTTTTACCCACCTGCTGCTACAGAATATAAGATATCTTTGCTCCTGTAAAAATTGAATCCCTTAGGGGCGCCTGGGTGGCGCAGTCGGTTAAGCGTCCGACTTCAGCCAGGTCACGATCTCGCGGTCTGTGAGTTCAAGCCCCGCGTCGGGCTCTGGGCTGATGGCTCAGAGCCTGGAGCCTGTTTCCGATTCTGTGTCTCCCTCTCTCTCTCTGCCCCTCCCCCGTTCATGCTCTGTCTCTCTCTGTCCCAAAAATAAATAAACGTTGAAAAAAAAATTAAAAAAAAATTGAATCCCTTCATTTATTTACTAATTCATCACTTCTTACTTGTTCAAAGACTCTGTCTAGCAATCCTTCTCTTTCTGTCCTACATCAGTAAGTTTTACTCTCTACTGGATTATTTCTATAAGCACACAAATAAGCTGTTATTTCTCCCATCTTAAAAATCAACACATCAATCACAATAATTAATAATAATAATAATAATTTTATATTTTAAATTTATATATCTTTATATTTTATATATTTTTATATTTATATTTTATAATTTTATAAATATGTGTTTGTGTGTGTTTAGTGGAAGTAGTATCAGGTCTCATTTAACAAGCGGACCAGAGCACACCTAGTTAAAACTCACCACATTCTGGCCAAAGACCAAACACTGCCCACTGAAGGCAAGAAGAGTCTCTGCAGACAACTAGACTGAAGCGTAGAACAGCCAGAACACAACAGCAAAGTACACGTAGTACACATCAGAGACACTCCCTGAAGCACCAGGCCCTGAACACTACATGACCTCTTTTTCACAAAGCCATTGCTTTCAGGAGCTAGAAACATAATGGGCTTTTCTTTTTTTTTTAATGTTTATTTATTTTGAGACAGAGAGAGACAGAGCATGAACAGGAGAGGGTCAGAAAGAGAGGGAGACACAGAATCTGAAGCAGGCTCCAGGTTCTGAGCTGTCAGCACAGAGACCGATGCGGGGCTTGAACTCACGGACCCTGAGATCATGACCTGAGCTGAAGTCGGATGCTTAACCGACTGAGCCACCCAGGTGCCCCATAATGGGCTTTTCTAACACATAAAAGAAGGCAGAGACTTAGACAAAATGCCAAGATGGAGGAATTCACCCCAACTGAAAGATAAGGTCATGGCCAGAGATCTAAGGGAAACAGATATAAGTAACATGCCTAATGGAAAATGTAAAGCAACAATCATATGGATACTCACAGGGCTTAAGAAAAGAATGGAAGACTTCAAAAAGGGCCTATGACAAAGATAAAAGAGTTAAAAAGCAATCAGTTCAAAATGAAATGTGCAATCAATAACTGAGATTCAAAACAGGCTTAATGAAATGGACACAGGATGGAAGACTCAGAGTAACAAATAAGTGACCTAGAAGACAAAATAATGGAAAATAATGATGCTGAAAAAAAGAGAAAGAATTATGGAACACGAGAATAGGCTTATGGAACTCAGTGACTCCATCAAATGCAATAATATTGGTACCATAGGAGTCCTAGAGGAGAAGAGAGAGTAAATGGGGCAAAGAATTTATTTGAGGAAATCATACATGAAAACTTCCCTAATCTGGGGAAGGAAACAGACATTCAGATCCAGAGGCACAGATAACTCCATTTAAAATCAACAAAAGCAAGTCAAAAACAAGATGTATTATAATTAAATTTATAAATTATAGCAATAAAGAGAAAACCCTAAAAGCAGCAAGACAAAAGAAGTCCCTAACTTACAAGGGAAAATCCATAAGGCAAACTGCAGAACTCTCAACAGCAAGTTGACAAGCCAGAAGGGAATGACATGATATATTCAACATGCTGAGGTAAAATATCTGCAGTCAAGAATACTCTATCCAGCAAGATTATCATTCAGAATAGAAGGAGTGATAAAAGAGTTCCCCAGACAAACAAAAACTAAAGGAGTTGGTGACCACTAAACCAGCCTTGTAAGAAATATTAAAGGGGTCTTTTTGAGTGGGAAAAGAAAGACCAAAAGTGACAAAGGCAAGAAAGGAACAAAGAATGGCTCCAAAAATGACAAAACAAGTAACAAAATGGCACTAAATACATATCTATCAATACTTACTCTGAATGTAAATGGAGTAAACACTCCAATCAAAAGACACAGTGTATCAGAATGAATAAAAAAGAAAATCCATCTATATGCTAACTACAAAAGATTCATTTTAGACCTAAAGACACCTGCAGATTGAAAGTGAGGGGATAGAGAACTATTTATCATGCAAATGGACATCAAAAAAATCCAGAGTATCAATACTCATATTGGAAAAACTAGACTTCAAACCAAAGATTATAATAAGAGATGAAGAAGGGCACTATATCATAATAAAGGGGACAATCCAAAAAGAAGATATAACAATTGTAAATGTTTATGCACCCAACATGAAAGCACCCAAATATATAAAACAATTAATAATAAACATAAATAAACTCACTGATAATAGTACAATAATAGTAGGGGACTTTAACACCCCACTTACATTAGACAGATCATCTAAGCAGAAAATCAATAAGGAAACAATGGCTTTGAATGATACATTAGACTGGATGAAGTTAACAGATATTTTCAGATAATTCCATCATAAAGCAGCAGAATACACATTATTTTTTAGCATACATGGGACATTCTCACATACTGGGTCACAAATCAGGCCTCAACACACACACACACACACACACACACACACACACACACACAACACAACAAACACTATAAAATTTGAAGTCAACTACAAATACTGGAGGTTAAGAGACATCCTATTAAGCAATGAATAGGTCGATGAGGAAATGAAAGATTTTTTTTTAAATATACGAAACAAATGAAAATGAAAACATGACAGTCCAAAACCATTGGGGTGCAGCAAGTGGTCATAAGAGGGAGGTATATGCAATACAGGCTTACCTCAATAAGCAAGAAAAGTCTCAAATATACAACCTAACCTTATACCTAAAGGAGCTAGTAAAAGAACAACAAATGGAGTGTAAAGCCAGCAGAAAAAAGGAAATGATAAATATTAGAACAGAAATACATGATATAGAAACAAACAAACAAACAAAAACCAGTAGAACAGATCAATGATACCAGGAGCTGATTTCTTGAAAGAATTAATAAACTTGGTAAATCCCTAACCAGACCTATCAAAAAGAAAAGAGAAAGGACCAAAATAAAATTATAAATAAGACAGAGGAAATAACAACCAACACTACAGAAATACAAATTATAATAAAACATTATGAAAAATGATTGCCAACTAATTAGAGTACCTGTAAGAAATGGGTAAATTTCTAAACTTAAGGGTCTCGATGTGACCCCCGAGGGAGTGAGGTAAAGTGAACAAGCTCTCAGAAGTAATCTCTGGGACACTCCAAAAAATGAGTTATGTTAATCCAACAAAGGAAATGAAAAGGATGGCTATTATATTAGAAGAAACAAGTAACAGTAATACTGCAGAACCAAGAGAAGGAAAAGAGAGCTATCAACGTGTCAAATGCTACTGATGGATCCATTGTGATGCAAAGAATTAGCCAGACACTATGAAAGATAGCTCTTCCAGTGAGTGGTGAGGACAAAGGTATCATTCTAGTGGTTAAGGATGAGAGAATAAGACAGAAGGGAAGGAGACCACGGATTCTTACAAAGTTTTGCAACAAAATAAGTTGAGAAATGAAGCATCTGGAAAAGTATGTGAGTTTGAGGGATATTTTCTTTTGTTTTTGTTTTAATTTGGCGAGTATTAGCATGTGTATGTATCAAAAACTGAAATAATAAAAGGAGGGGAAACAATTCTGTAGAGTAGAAAAGTGAGATAATTTTAGGATTAAAGTATAATATTCAGAGAGGATGGCAAGAGTAGAATTGATATAGGCACATCATGGTTCTATAATATTGATCCGAAATTCTGTATTGAGCTGATAGAAAATAATGTAGAAATACAAAAGTTGATGTTCCAGAATTTGTTAGAGTAGTCTAAAATCTACAAGTGAGATTCAGGAAATCAAATTAATTGAGATGGAAAGAAAATTTTAGGAGTCTATTTTATTTTATTTTATTTTTTTTTACCATTACCAGAAGAAATATGGGATTGCCCAACTTTTCGCTCTGAAGGCAAGGAAAGGACTTCTTCCAACCAACATTTATAGATATTGTTATAGATAAATAAAAATAGAATAAATAAGTAAAATGGAAAGAAATTATTATATATCTTGAGATTTGCTTCTTCAATACAAGATATCATTGTTATAACTATGATAAATTGGCCATTGTTTTGGCTGAGTCATTGTTTTATTTCTTTATGCAACTTTTGTTCCTGGTGTTAATAATAGACTCATTTTTTATCAGTTTGTCCTTGATGATTTTGTCCTCATGAACATGTCTTCTTCCACACTCTGATAGCCACTCTATAAAATTTTCTAGAGATTGGTTCTGTCAGACATACTGTCCTGAATGATCAATTCCCCGGCTCCAGGAGTCTTTGTTTCCTTGGTAGGTGCCATCCTGGCATTCTGTGCACACCTGCTGCTCCTTGCCTGGGTGGAATATTCTATTGACTCCATTTCATAATTCGTTATTTAAAATTTAATTTCTCTGGGTGCTTGGATGGCTCAGTCTATTAAGTGTCCAACTTCAGCTCAGGTCATGATCTCATGGTTCGTGACTCTGCGCCCTACTTTGGGCTCTGTGTTGACAGCTCAGACCCTGGAGCCCACTTAGGATTCTGTGTCTCCCTCTCACACTGCCCCTCCTCTGCTCATGCTCTGTCTCTCTCTCTCTCTCTCTCAAAAATAAATAAACATTTAAACAATTTAAATTTAATTTCTCTTTTGATAAAACACACCCTCTAACGTCTTTCTGGGTTTGCATTGTAGATAAGTTATCTGATACAAAATTCTTGGTAATGTCTTTATCCTTCCTTCTTCAATTGTGTTATATTTTGGCTGTGTAGGAAATTCAGGTGGAAATTATTTTTCCTGAGAATGTTAGAAGACATTGCTCCATTTATGTCTCAGCTGCTGTGGACGAGTCTGATGTCATGCCAATCTTATTTCAAATCTTGCTTATGATTCATGATTTCCACTCTTTGGTACTCTTTGTGTCTTCTGTTTATTCCAAACATTATAAAAGTTTATGATGATATAGCTGAAATTTTTTGGACAGCCCCTTTGTGAGTATAAAGATTTGTTTCTTCTCTAATCTGCAATGCCAGTTATCAATCTGACGTAACTTATTTGTATCCAAGATTATAATTATTACCAGCTTCATTGAAAGTAGATATTTTTTCCTCAAATTCTTGCTTGTAAATTTTTTCTTTGAACATGCATTAAGCTGAGAGCACATATATAGAACATGAGACCAAGAAATTCATTTCTTGAAAGATCTCTACATCAGGTTAAAGGGATTCCAAAGCAGTCTATAAATGGTTTAGCCATGATCATGCTAAGTTTAGCCTTCACTGAGTTACAACATACCTCTTTTTTCCACCTTGTGATTCTGCTCTTCCCTACCCTCTCTTTCTTTCCTAAGTATATGATCACGGATATAGGCCTTTTACTTTTTCTATTAATGTACATCACTTAAATACATGCACACCTTGAAAATCTGTGTCCACTTACCTAACATTTAACTAAGCTATTTCTTGCTCAATATATAATGTGTCTATTTATTTACTCTCTCTTGTATTTAATTACAATAATGTGTCTTTTTGAAATAGTTGTTTTTTGACCTTTAATAGTCTTTCTTTTATTATTCTCTCAGCCCCTTCACAACTACTAAATCCATTTATCTTTTCTCAAATTACTGAGCCCTGAAGGAAGTGAAACACTATTATGATAATTTGTCTGCATTTGTTCCATTAAAGAGCAGTGAGAGTCTAACTATAAGCATATTATTTCTACTTAAAACACTATGTTGCACAAAGAAACCTTTATTTACCGATTTCCCATTAGAAGTTGGCTTTGTAAATGAATGTATCTTACTCGGTGGACAATTTTGTACTTTAGTAAAAAATTGTTATAATTTTAAAAAGCAATACTTTGACACAAAAATGTATTGTAAAAACAGAGGCAAATTAAATATTAATATATGTTACATTTCCACAAGCTAGAAATAACATGTTATAAACTTCAATGATTTATTTTCTCTTCCAGACACCATCTAATACCCTATATCAAAATGCTCAACCACCATTATTAAGGTTGTTCTTTGTTATTCTTTCCTTCTCAATTGCTCATATATTTAATTTTAATAACATTGAAATTGTATAAAATAGACTTACTCAAGACGTTCTACGAACACAGGGATATTGAATTAGGTCGAGTTGGTAGTTTATATTTAAAACCCTTAATATACTGACAAATAAAGCAGAATGTTGGAGATTTTGGGATTTAAAGGGATGTTTGGTTTGTGATTATATATTTATCTGATTTTTAAATGCTTATATTATGTTCTTTCTGAAAATCTAACTTTTGGGACTCTCCCTATAAGCTTCTCAAATTCTTTAATGACAAGATACAGCCATTTACTCTCAAAAATTATTCCTGACCTTCTTATCCTAGAAGAGCTGTTTCCTCCTTATAAAGATCTTGGTATTATAATATTAAATCTCCTATTTATTTCTTATTCATAATACCAGATACATCATTGAAAATTATGCTTCACCATCTAACACATGTGTATTCAGATTATATATTTACCTATTAAAAGCCATACCTAAAGATCAGGTATTTCATTTTAGCCGTCTAAGGGTACTCATCAAAATCATTGCTCCCTGAGGTGTCAGACCATCAAATCAACCATAGAATGAGACTAATATTTCTAATAACATATTATCAACAGAGAAATAATCACAAATTTTAAAATCTAATCACAGGACATACCAATAAAAATAAAAGCTTTTAAATACACAAAGAAGGTAGATATAGATATAGATGATATAGAAAGATATAGATATAGACAAATATATATACAGATATAGATACACACACACATATATAGATACATGTGTATCTATCTATATATACACTTTCAATATTTTATTTGACTAGATACAAATCACATATCATTTAGGTTTCTGTTTAATTACTTTATTTTCAGGGAGAAGTTTACAGATATCAAGTCTACACTTGGTTTTCCTGTTTTATTTTTCCATTGGTTCTTGTAATTTCATTTTTCGAAATGACTTATTGCATGTAATTGCTCATGTCCTTGTACATATAGTATTACACAGCATATTAGACAATATGGACACTAGAAAAACTGAACACCATTTCTTCTTTCAATCCCTGCACTAAATAATTAAGAAAAATTGAAGATATCTACTATTTTGGGCATTTAAAAATTCTTAACTTTGTCTATAATTTCCATTTTACTTCCTTTTACTGAAAATTGTGTTTATGTAGATACACGCTACATACAGTATATACACAGATTGCTTCTGCTTGTATTAGTTTTCTAGACAGTTTTAACTATCATTATTTTGCAATTTAAATTTAGTAATTTGGAAATTTAGTGAGTAATAAAGATTGTAAAAATATTACCTAAAAATAATGTTTATTAGCATATAAAGAAATTCAAAGACAATTGAAATGTTTAATTTATAATGAATTGTATCTTTACCCTTTTAAAAGCAAAGCAATAGCTTCAAATTAAGTCTAGCTGTCATGATTATTGTCATCAAATACTATATTATATGGGAAAAGAAACATCTTTTGTTTGTACTCAGCTCTTATCTGTCAAGTTCAGAGCTTGAACTAAATTGTTTCTTTTATTTTCATATTTAAGGCTCTGCAATGTAAGATTCTATTCCTTTTAAAATTACGAAGTATTAAGGGGCACCTGGGAGCTCAGTTAGTTGAGCATCCAACTCTTGGTTTCGGCTCAGTTCATGATCTCATGTCTTCATGAGTTCAAGCCCTGCAGAGGATTCTGTGTTGGCAGAAAGGAGCCTTGTTGGGATTATCTCTCTCCATCTCTTTCTGCCCCTCCCCCATTCATGCTGTCTCTGTCTCTATCAAAATAAACTTTAAAAACATTTTAAAAATAAATAAGATGATTAGCTTTTAAGTATCTATTTAGTGCTACCTACTATATGAATTATAAACATATACATGAGAAGGTAAAGCTGTTTATTTGGAGTTTACCATTTGGTTAGAGAAAAAGACAAATGTCACAGATGATAAAAAAAAACAGATAAAAAGCACAATAAATCTCCAGGGGAAGAGAAGGTTTTTGGAGGATTGATTTTTCAAAGAATTTTGTTTTATTTTATCCCTTTCCATTTCTTTCTGTTCAATTCTATTCTAGATTGTAAACATTTATTCAGTGCTATTCTGTGCTCTTTATGCCATGCTGGGGACATTGTGGTGTATAGAAAATGGAAAAAGTGTAGATTCTTTTCCCAAGAATCTTGCCAGTTTTCCATTTTTCACAAATGACTATAACATAAGTAAAATACTAATTCACAATATAGTAAAGTTGGAAGCAAAGTGCAGTAGCAATGCTAGAGAGTATAACTCAATTATGATTAGGCTATAAAGAAGTCTTATGTGAGAAATAGCACTTGAATTTATATGTAATGTGTAGGGATTCAACAACCATGGTTTAAGGGACAATTGTACAGAAGAGAAACAGCATTAGCTAGTGAAAGATGTGAAAAATGCTAGATATTGAGTGGTTAAAATTTATATTTGGTGTCATATTGTAGGAATGTGCTTGAAAGGGCTGGTTGGTAAAACGTGATAAAAAATCAATGCCATTCTGACTGTCAACTTTTGGAAATAAGTAATGTCAAAAGTTCTTAAGCAACAAAGTTATTTGATCTTACTATGTTTTAGGACATTGTCCTAAGAGAGTTAAGAAGAGTTTAGAGGAATGTTGTATTTTTTTTCAATCATTTATTCAATATTGTTTACATAAAGTCCAAACAATAGCACAAAAATCCTAACAACTTGGAAATTATATTTCAATGGAAAGTGTAAAATAAATTGTACTAATAGCATAATATAATGTAATATATTACCAAATAAAAAATAAAATGATATAATACAATGTTTGATATAAAAAAAGGTAGTAACAGGTATATACGTTCTATGAAAAAAAAACAAATGAAAGTAGGTTGAAAGATCAGAGAGTAAATGGGGATGCATGACAATTACATTGGGTGGAGCAGTGTCCTCTGAAGGAAAAACATTTGAGCAAATGCATGAATGAAATAAGGGACATGGTCATGACTCTGGAATGAAATTCTTCTTGGCACTGGCACGGAAAAACCATTACTCTAAGAACAAAGTGGGATTGTAAGGGCTAAGAAAACCAATGAGCTTAGTGTGGGCACAAAAATATACATAGATGTGCAGAAGGCAATGGTGTTGGTGAGGAAACCAGAGATCATGTCAGCCTTGTAGGTATGTAAGAACCATTGGATTCATTCTATCTGGGATGGGAAGACTTTGAGAGTTATAAGAAAAGAACCAGCACGATTTTATGTACTTTCAAAATACCACTTCATTTTTTAGGTGGATGATTGACTATGGAGGGACTAGAGAGGGTAGTGGACTAGAAGTAGAAATAATTAGTAGGGTATTAAAGTAATTCAAGCCAGATAAAATGTATTTACTTTAAGATGGTAATAGTGGAGAGAAACTGGTTACATTTGGGATTCCTAAGTTTGTGAAACACTGAATAAGAATAAAACAATTATATATTATTTGACAAAAATGTAATATATTTATGAACAAAGGTAGTGCAAGGAGTGAAAATAAGAGATCAATTATGAAAGTCTCTTTCAACATAAAAAGAGTTTGGTGTTGGATTTTGTAGGTGCATGAGAGAAGGGCTCATAATCTCTCTGATATTTCAAGATGACTGAAAAAAAATTGGAGATATTAGTCAATGTAGTGAGTTGTATAGAAAAAAAACAAAATAAAACAAGCTTTGTAGGAAAACAACCGGAGACAGTTGAGAACATGTAGAGGGAAGACTGTGAAGATGGTTAACACACAATTGCAAACTTGGGTCTGAGTATCAGTGTGTAGCAGATTATGATCTGTTCTTCAGTAATTTGTAAATATCAATAAAAATCTAATTCAATACGTTGAAAAAGAAAAAGAAACCAAACATGCATTTAAAAATATCAACAGGAGAGAGTGACATCAGAAGATGGCAGAATAGTATGTCTCTGTACTCTTTCCCCAACAGAAACACTGACTTCACTTTCATAAAGAACAAGGATGCCTTTATGAGAGCTCTGGAATTCAGGAGAGCGGTTACAGTACCCTAGTGGAGCAAAGAAGCAAGAAAAGATGCATTATAAAAAGTGGAAATAAAAGTCTCACTTTATCTGTACCATCCATCTTCCAACCAGGCACAGCAGTGCCAAAAGAATTTTCAGTATTGGCTCATGAATTTTCCTGTGAAGAAAAGAGAGAGGAAGCCCACCCATGGTCCCAGTCACCAGGCTTGCTGCCCTGGGAACCACTGCACCAGGTCCACCTGTGGCCTCTGACCAAATGTAAAAAATTTTCCATGCAAATGGTAACCAAAAGAGAGCAGGAGTGTTATACTTATATCAGACAAAATAGACATTAAGTCAAAAACTGTCACAACAGACAAATAAGGTCTTTATATAATATTAAAATGGTTAACTCAACAGGAAGATATAACAATTATGAATACATATGTACCCAACATCAAAGCACCTAAATATATAAAGCAAACACTGATAGATCTGAAGAGAAAAGTAGACACCAATACAATAATAGATTTCAATATCTCATTTTAAGAAATGTATAGATGATCCAGACAGAAGAAGAATTTAAAAAAAGAGCAAACTTGAATATTACAGACCAAAAGGACCTAACAAACATATACAGTACATTGCACCTAACAGCAACAGAATACACATTTCTCTCAAATGCACACAGAGCAGTCTATAGGATGAATCATATGCTAGATCAGAAAATAATAAATAATAGTTAAGAAGATTAAAATCATTCCAAATATCTTTTTCCAAACAAAATGGCTTAAAACTAGAAATCAATAACAAAAGAAAAACAGGAAAATTCACAATTACATGGAATGTAAACAATACACTCTTGGGACGGGACACCTGGGTGGCTCAGTGGGTTGAGCGCTTGACTTCAGCTCAGATCATGATCTCAAGGCTTGTGAGGTTGAACCCTGCTTCGGGCTCTGTGTTGACAGCTCTGAGTCTGGAGCCTGCTTCAGATTCTGTGTCTCCCTCTCTCTCTGCCCCTCCCCCTTTCATGCTCTGTTTCTGGCTTTCAAAAATAAACATTAATTTTTTTTAAATAAAATAAACAACAACAACTCTTGAATGACCATTGGGTTAAAGAAAATATCCAAAGAAAAATTAGAAAATATCTTGAGACAAATGAAAACAAACACAGCATATACCAAAACTTATAGGATACAACAAAACCAGGACTAAGAGAGAAGTTTATAGCAATAAACACCTATGTAAAAAAAGAAAAAGAAAGATATCAAATAACCTCACTTTACAACCCCAGGAACTATTTTAGAGAAAGCTTAACCCAAATTTAGGAGAAGGAAGAAAATAATAAAGATCAGAGCAGAAATAAATGAAATAGTGTATAAAACAATAGAATAAAACCTATTGTACTGAGTTGTTTTTTTGAAAATAAAAACAAAATTGAAAACCTTTTAAATAGACTAACCATAAAAACCAGAGAGAAGACTCAATTAAGTGAAGTCAGAATTGAAAGATGAGAAATTACAACTGATGACAGGGAAATAAAAAAGATTGTAAGAGACTAATACGAAAAATTGTATGCCAACAAGTTGGACAACCTAAAAGAAATGGAGAAGTTACTCAGAACATACAAACTACCAAGACTAAAAAGAAATAGAAAACCTGAACAGGAAAAAAAAAAAAAAAACAGGGGGATTAAATATGTAATCTAAAACTTCCTAATAAAGAAAAGTTAAGGACTAGGATGGCTTCATAGGTGAATTTTTTAAACATTGAAAAAAGAATTAATCCTTCTTAAACTATTTCTAAAAACAGATGAGGAGGGAATGCTTCCAAACTCATTGAAACCACCTCAGCATCACCTTGAGACAAAAACCAGATAAAAACATAGTAAAAGAAAATTATAGGCCAATATCCCACATGAACATGTGTGTAAAAATCTTAAACAAATTATTAGTAAACCAAACTCCACAGCACATTGAAAAGATAATACACCATAACCAACTGGGATAGTTCAACATCCACAAATCAGTCAGTGTGAAATACCACATTAACACAATAAAGGATAAAAATCACATGATTATCTCAATTGATACAAAAAAAAAAAGCATTTACCAAGTTTAGCACCCATTCACGATAAAAGTCATCAACAAATTAGGTATAAAGGAACTTATCTCAACATAATAAAGGCTATATATGACAAGCCCACAGTTAACATCATACTCAGTGATGAAAAATTGAAAGCTTTTCCTTTAAGATCTGGAACAAGGCAAAGATGCCCACCTTCCCCCTTTTTATTCAGTAATACTAGATTTCTTATCCAGAGCAATTAAGCAAGAAAAAGATATAAAAGTCATCCATACTGGAAAGGAAGAAGTAGAATTTTGTTTGTGGATGACATGATATTATATGCAGAAAACCCTAAAGACTACAAAAAAACTGTTATAATTAATAAATTCAGTTAAATTGCAGGACATAAAAACAATACACAAATATCAGTAGAGTTTCTATACAACAACAAATTACTACACAAAATTAAATTAAGAAAATAATTACATTTAGTATAACACCAGAACAAATAAACTATTTAGGAACAAACTTAACCAAGGAGGTAAAAAACTTGTACTTTAAAAACTATAAAGCACAGAAAAAGTATTTAGCAAACACAATAAATGGAAAGACATCCCTTATATCCTGTAAGATGGCTATTATCAATCAATAAATCAATAAAATTTTAGAAAAGAGAGGATCCTACATACTGTTTTCCACAGTTGCACAAATTTACATTCCCACCAATAGTACACAAGGGTTCCCTTCTCTGCACATTCATAACAACACTTGTCATTTCCTGTCTTTTTGAGACCAGTCTTTCTGACTGGTGGAAAGTGATATCTCATTATGATTTTGATTTTCATTTCTCTGAAGATTAGTGATGTTGAGCATCTTTTCATGTGTCTATTGGCAATCTGTATTTCTTAGGAAAAGTGTTTATTCAGGTCCTCTGTCCATTTTTTAATAAGATTATCTATTTGTTATGGTTGAATTGTTTAAAGTTATTTATATATATTGGATCCAGTAGTCCCACCTCTGGGTATTTATGTAAAGAAAATAAAAACACTAACTACAAAAGATATAGGTGCCCCTATATTCACTGCAATATTATTTACAATAGCCAAAATATGGAAATGACCTATGTGTCTGAAAAATGAATAGATAAAGAAGAAAAAAGAACATTGTGTGTGTGTGTGTGTGTGTAATATTAGCATAACAATAATGAGATCTTGCCATTTGCAGCAACATGGATGGACCTAGAGGGTAGTTCATGTTAAGTGAAATAAGTCAAACTGAGAAACACAAATACCATAGGATTTCACTCATATGTGAAATCTAAGAAACAAAACAAATGAGCAAACAAACAGAAACAGACTCATAAATACAGAGAGAAAACTGGTAGTTGCCAGAGAGGTCGGGGGGGGGGCGGTGCTGGGTAAAACAGGTAAAGGGGATTAAGAGGTACAATTTCTAGTTATAAAATAAAAAAGTCACAAAGATGAAAAGTACAGCATAGGGAATATGGTCAATAATATTGTAATAATATTGTATACTGACAGATGGTAACTGCACTAATCATGCTGAGGCACCTGAAACTAATATAACATTGTATGTCAACTACAAAACATCAATAATAAAAATTTTTAAAAAGACAAGTGCTGATGAGGTGTGGAGAAAAGTGAATCCTGTGTACTGTTGGTGGGAATGTAAATTGGTACATTCACTATGGAAAGGAGCATAAAGGCACCTCAAAAATTGTTTTTAATAACTACCATATGATCCAGCAATCCCACTTCTGTTATATATGCAAAAGAATTGAAGTCAAGATCTTGAATAGATACCCACACTCCCATGTTGATTACATTATTCATAGTAGTCAAGATATGGAAACAACCTAACTGTGCATCAATGAATGAATGAATAAGGAAAGGGTGATATATGCATACAATAAAATGCTATTCAGTCATAAAAAAAGAAATCCTACCATTTGTGAGAACATGGATGAACCTGGAGGACAGACAACCTGCTTAGTGATATAAGCCCGACACAGAAGGACAAATACTCCATGAATCCACTTATATAAGGAACCTGAAATAGTCAAACTTAAAGCAACATAAATGAGAGTGGTGTTCCCAGGGGTTATGGGAAGTTGGAAATGGAGAGGTATTAGTCAAAGGGTACAAAGTTTCAGTTATATAAGATAAATGAGTCCTAGAGATCTACTATTCACTATAGTAACTATAGTTAATAATACCATATTGTTATTATTAAAAATTTGCTATGAGGATAGATTTTAAGGTAAGTGTTATCACCTAATAATAATAATAGTAAAAATTAAAGACAGCAGGAGGAAACTTTTCTAAGAAATATATATGTTATGGCATAGATTGTGTTGATGGTCTCATGGTGCAGTTGACCCTTGATCAATGCTACGCTTGGGTGCTAACCCCTCCTGCAGTCAAAACCCTACACATAATTTTTGATTCCCCAACACTTACATACTAATAGCCTAATATTGATCAAAAGGAAACCTTATTGATAACATAAATAGTTGGCTAATACATGTATTGTATGCTCTATATGTAATATACTATATTCATAGTAAAGTAAGCTAGATAAAAGAAAATATTCTTAAGAAGATTATAAGGAAGAAAAAATACATTTATAGTACTGCACTGTATTGATAAAAAAATACACTTATAAGTGTGCCTACACAGTTCAAACCCATATTGTTCAAAGATCATCTGTATACTTATCTCCAAAATCATCAGGTTGTATACAACAAATATGTATGACTTTCTTTATGTAAATAATATTTTAGTAAAGTGGCTTAAAAATATCATGAAGACCTGGAGCTGATCCAAAAGAATATACTGGACTATTCTTTAATCGAATCAAGAAGTATAATTCTATTTAGAGAAACTGCAAGAAATCTTTATGGGAAGGGACTGTAACAAAAGAAACGGAGTTCAGAGTTCATTTATTTAAAGAAGTAGATTACCTCAGGCAGTGGGAACTTTTCCATTTATTTCATTGGGTTAGATTTGAAAAATGATTATTTCTTAGAATGTTTCTAATTGATCTGTGAATATATCTATCAAACAAAGGGGCTTCAGACAATTAACTATCTTCTTGTTCTTCAAATATTTCCCCTCTGAGTATCATTCCCTTTTGATATACTGATTACAGAATAAGACATATTGGAGCATCTGATCTGATGTTGTAACTTAAAAGTGGGCAGAATGATTAGTAGTGCTTGAGTGTAGCAGCAATTATTTATGCAAAGCAGATTTCTGTATTTTTCAGCTTTGCTGAGGTAAAATTGACATACAAAACTGTAATATTTTTAAAGTGTACAACATGATAATTTGATATATGTATAAATTGTGAAAGGATTGTTCCCATTGAGTTCATTACCACAGCCATCACCTCATATGTTTACCTCCCTCATTTTTTTGGTGAGAACATTTAAGTTCTATTCTTAGAAAATTTTAATTATGTAGTACAGCATTATCAACTATACTCACAATGTGACACATTAGATATTCAAACCTTATTTATCATATAACAGGAAGTTTATATGCTTTCACCACCATCTCTATTTCTCCCACATCACTAATCATCAGGAAAATGCAAATCAAAACCAAGAGGAGATATCACCTCACACCTGTTAGAAAGGTTATTATCAAAAAGACAAGAAATAACAAATGCTGGCAAGGATATGGAGAAAAGGGAACCCTTGTACACTGCTGTGGGGATGTAAACTGGGTCAGATGCTATGGAAACAGAATAGAGGTTCCTCAAGAAATTAAAAAAAATAGAACTACCATATGACCTAGCAATTCTATTTCTGGGTCTATATCCAAAGGAAACAAACCATTATCTTAAAGACATATCTGTACTTCTGCATTCAGTATAGCATTATGTATAATATCCAAGATATAGAAATATGTTGGGTCTATCAATGAGTAAACAGATCAAGAATATAAGACAGCCATAAGAAAGAAGAAAATCCCTGGGCGTCTGTGTGGCTCACTCGGTCAAGTGGCTGATTCTTGATTTTGTCTCACGTCATGATCTCACAGTTTGTGAAATCCAGCCCCACGTGGGGCTCTGTGCTGATAGTGTGGGGCCTGCTTGGGATGTTCTCTCTCCCTCTCTCTATTTCTCAAAATAAATAAACATTAAAAAAAACTAATAAGGAAATCTTGTAATTTACCACAACATGGATGAATTCTGCAGGGCATTACGGTAAGCGAAATAAGCAAGACAGAGAAAGATAAATGTTTACGGTGGTATTACTTATATTTGGGGGGGGGAGTCAAACTCATAGATTTATGCATTTTAGTTAAACTCAAAGTTAAAGAGTTTACCTCCCTCTACTTCTAGTGTAAGTGATTATGTATTTTTGTGGTTATAAAGCTAAAAGAAATGCTCTCCTAATATTCCTTATAGAAAAAAATTCTCTCAAAACTTTCACTATTATAGTGAGACCATTGTGGCAGAGATATAGAGGTAGTATAATTTGCTATCATCTATGCATATCTTTGGAACTGAACTCAAAGAACTCACTTTTATTTGTCACCAGAGAAAGTGCATGTTAGAACTAAAGAAGAAATGAAGGTATGGGAGAAAAAGAAACTGAGGTAGAGAGAGGACAAAATAGGGGAAGTAATATAAGGTATGGACTCAAATGTTGTGTGGTTATAACAAGTTAAATTCTTTGAAAGTAAAGAATTTAGGTATCTATTTCAGCCAATTGACAGACTTAGCATCTTCACCAATTCTAAACTTTAAAAATTCTTAAAACAGTCCTTAAAGTGTTTTAAAATTCGATTACATGCAGTGATGAGCCAGCACAACAAACAAACAAAAAACAAACAGAAAAAAAAAAAAACAAAACAAAGTAATAGTATATAGGCTAAAAAGTAAGTGAAGGCAATGATTTAGAGAAGGAAGATAAGCTTCAGCTTACGTTCGTTTTAAGGATATTTACTGATCCATGGCAAGGTGAAGGCTTTAATGAGAGACCCATCATAAAACAAGCATCACAAAGAACTATAGCTTCACTGGAGAGATGAGCAGCAGACATAAACCTTGTTTCCTCACCCCATGTCCCGTGTACTCCTAGGAAAATTGCTTATCTTGTACCTTGATGCTGAACAGATGGAAAATCACATTCCTGAAAATTGCTTATGATACGCATTACCTATGTAATATATTATAATACTGCTCATTAAACATTCATTCTCCTATCCCATTCTGTGTTCAGAGGACTTTGGGATTGCCATTGACTTTGGCATTGTCATAGGACTCTATCTGACCAACGGAAAATGAGTAGACCTTCACAACTGTGAAGTTCCTTATCTCTACCATAACTGCATGGTCCAGTGTCAATGCACCTTCAGGCTAGAAACAAGAAAAGACATGTGATATGATCCTGAACCTGACCTACAGCCTGGAGCTGAGCACTCCAGAACTTTAAGATTATAAGGAAGAGATAAATTATTATTGTTTGTAAGCCACAGAGTTTACAAGACAGTTCAAATGCATCATTATACAAAAATGACTAATAAGCATTCTTACAGATTTACAATCTAAAATGTCACTCTCTAGGCAGTCTGAAAGTCTCATGCTGAAAATTTAGTCTACGGTTATCTCCAATAAATAATGCCTAAAGGAGAAAGAAATAATCTTTTCTAAATAGCTCATGGTTATCTTTAAACCCAAAGTATTCTCACAGAAAAAGCTTCAAGGAAAATGAGTAACTTAAAGCAAAGACTGCACGTGCACATACACATACACATGCAGATGGAAACAGGATACCATGAACAACAATCATTCATCAGACACAGAATATTATATAATTATGTTTATTTTTAAAAATTACTTCAAGTATAATTTACATAAAATAAAATATTCCCATTTTAATGTGCAGTTAGTTTTGGCAGATGAATTCAGTGATGTTAACATCATCACGAATGATATAGAATCCCTCCTTCATCCAAAAAGTTACATGTACCACTTTGCACTCACACTGTCCCTCACATCTGGCTCTAGACAACCACTGGTCTTCCTCTATCACTATTGGTAAGATTCACTTTCCTTAGAATTTCATAAAAATGGAATAATACAGTATGTTCTTTTTGTTCTGGATGCTTTCATTTAGCATGTTTTTGACTTTTATCCATGTTATTGATGTCAATTATGTATCCCTCTTCATATCTCAGTAGTGTTTCATTACACAGATAAACATCAGTGTGTTTCATGGGAACACATTGGACATTTTGTCCAGACTTTCGCTATTATAAGTAAAACTGACAGATACATTCATGTGGCAATTTTTGTGAGGTGAGATGTTTTCATTTCTCCTGAGTAAACACCAATAAAAGGAATTGCTGGGTCTTATGCATATGTTTAATATTATAAGAAATCACCACATTGTTTTCCAAAGTAATTATATCGTCTTACATTTCCACCAGCAATGTATGAGAATTCAATTGCTTCACCTTCTTAAAAACACTTGGTGTTGTCAGTGTTTATATTTTGTTTTGGCTTTGTCATTTGCATTTCCCTAATAACTAAAGTTGAGAAAATTTTTCAAGTTCTAACTGTTTATTTGTATATCTTCTTTTGCATAGTGTTTATTCAAATATTTTGTATGTTTTTATCTTTGTTTTCTTATTATTGAGGTTCATGGGGTTCATTATATATTATGGATGCAAGTTTTTGTCAGATACTTCTTTTGCAAATATCTTCTCCTAGTATATACCTACTTTTTTGTGTTCCTGATGTAGTCATTCTAGGAAAAGCTTTACTTTTGTTAAAGCCCAATTCATCTTCACTTTCAAATTTTTTGAATCTTATTTTTTGCATCCTATTTACCATGACTATCTCAAGACTAAAAAGGTATTATCTTAGGACTTTTTTTCTAATACTTTTTTTCTACTACTTTTATAGTTTTAGCTTTTATATATAGGGCAATGATAGTTTCCAAGTTAATTTTATAGAGAGTAAGGTAAAAGTTTTATTTTTTTTTAAGTATGAATAAGGAATTATACCATAGTTTGTTAAAAAAGGTTACTCTTTCCCTGATAAATTCATTTGGTACATTGAAAGGAACATTATATATACATAACTACATGTGAACTTTTTTCTGCTAATTGTCAATGTGTCTATCCTTCAATCAGTAGCATACTTCTTGATGAACATATCTTCAGGATAAATGTTGGAATTATGTAATATATGTCTTCTAAATATGTTTTTTCCCCAAAATAGTTGAAGTTAATCTAAATGCTTTGTATTTCTGTGTCAAGTAGAAGATGATTTTTTTTTTTTACATTTTTTAAAAAAAACTTTCTTGGGACTTTGATTGATCTTGTTGAATTTAGAGAGCAAATTGATAAGCATTGACTTTTTGGGATACCTGTGTGGCTCAGTTGGCTAAGCATCTGACCCTTGATTTAGGCTCAGGTCATGAGGTCACAATTCATGAGGTTGAGCCCCACATCGGGCTCTGTGCTGACAGTTCAGAGCCTGCTTGGGATTTGCTCTCTCCTTCTCTCTCTTTGCCCCTCCCCTGCTCATGCTGTCTCTGTCAAAATTAATAAACATTAAAAAAAAAAAAAAAGGATTGGCTTCTTAACTATATTTAGTTACCCAACCAGTGGACAGAGTAAATCTCTCAATTTATTTATATCTTCTTTAATTTCTCTCAGCAGTATTTTGCAGTTTTCAGTGAACATGTCTCTCACATATTCTGAAAAAACACCCTAAGTATTTCATGTTTTTAATAGTACTGTAAATGGTAATTTTGAATTTCCTTTTCCAGCTATTTACCTCTAGCATATAGAATTAAAGCTAAAATGTAGTCCATACATTATCAGGGCTGTGATGCCACAGCCCTGTAAGCATATTAGCATATCAAATCTTATAATGTATTTCAAAAGATAACACTTGTCCTTGTCTCATACTCCAGAGCAAAAAAGCCTGCATACTGATTTCGACTTGCCCACTGGAGACCTCCATGCCAGTGTTGGGTCAGGATTGTTTCTGTGTACCTTCTGGTGGAAGGATGAGCACAATGCCTGGACTCCCTACCAAGACCTATGTTTCTGGTATTGATTTTGACTCTGAAAAGAAACAGGTGTATGGGCTGTCCATCTTCAAGAAGCTACTGTGAAAGTTTGGCCCCTGTCTTATCCAGGCCTACTGTCTCTTAGAAAGTATAGGGAAGTCAAGGGAAGTCAGCCTCTGCCTGGAAAATCTTCTATAATAAATAGTTGGATTTTCCTCCAGCAGCCTTTCTTTGGTTCTATGTGTTTGTAATTGATTGATGTATCTTCTTGATGGATTGATTCCTTAATCAATGTTATGTTCAACATCAATGTAATGTTCTTTGTCCATTGTTACAACTCAGATTAAAAAAAAAATAAAACTATTAAAACTATAGGGGTGCCTGGGTGGTTCAGTTGGTTAAGTGTCTGACTCTTGATTTCAGTTCAAGTCATGGTTCTTGAGTTCAAGGCCTGCATCAGGCTCTGCACTGACAGTGTGGAGCCTGCTTGGGATTCTCTCTCTCCCACTTTCTCTGCCTCTTCAGTGCTCATGGTTTCCCTCTCTCTCAAAAATAAATAAATAAACATTTAAAAAAACTTTAGAGCAAGCACTTCAGAATAGTGAAAGTAATGAATGGCTGATTAAATAAATATCACTAGAAATCAGGGAAATCAATATTAAAACTTGACATACAATTTCATAACCATGTAATTAACACATGTAAGAGGTCTACAATATAAATATTTATGAATATATACAAAGGATAACATTCATAAGGTAATGAGCAAGGTAAGAAGAAATTAGGAAATGTGCTTTGTATAATAGTTTGGTAACGTCTAGTGAAGAGGAACAATTCCACTTATGGCTATTTAGTTTAGATAAGCTTATGCATGTGCACATTATTGGATATGCAATGGAATGGCTTCTGAGTAAGAAACTAGGAACATCCCAATATCCATCAAAACTAGAATAAAAAAGTAATTTGTGGTAAATGGGTACGGAAGAATAATTCTCAGAACTAAAAGTTAATGAAATATGGCTATACAGAGCAACAAGTAGGAAGGAGTATATCACAGATAGAATATGTATATTATGATTCAATTTATATAAAATTTAAAGCCAGGCAATACCTAATAATGTGTACTTTATGAACAATGCATAAGTGAAAAATTATGAAAATAAGAACAGAAGGACTAAAAGGAAAATAAGAATGATTTAGCCTTGGTCAAGAGGGAATATATATTATTAGAAAAAAGGACTCATATCAGGATAAAGGGGTTTGCAAGTTACAAATACTGTTCTATACCTTAATTTGGATGTTGCATCCCTTGGAGTTCATTTTTTTGTTATTAACTGAACTCAAGGGTTCAATTTGGCAAACTTAGCACCCTTTCAAATATAGATTTGCAATTTGAAATTGAACTCAAACATATCAAGTTTCAAATTCCATTTGTTGCTAGAGAAAAATCAATTCCTGTTTCAAGACAAAGGAATGGTTTCTGCTAAGTCTCCATGAACATTTAGCACATTCTATTTCAAAATATGTCTAGGGGCACCTGGGTGGCTCAGTTGGTTAAGCATCTGACTTTGGCTCTGGTCATGATCTTGCTGTTTGTGAGTCTGAGCCCTGGGACGAGCTCTGTGCTGACAGTTCAGAGCCTGGATCCTGCTTCAGATTCTATGTCTCCCTTTCTCTCTGCCCCTCCCTTGCTTGCACTCTGTCTCTCTCTCTGTCTCTCTCTGTCAAAAATAAATAAACATTAAAAAAAGTAAAAACTAAAACCCAAAATATTTAGTTCTAAGCTAAAAAACAATTTGGCTTTAAGACTAAGTCATCTGTAATTTAATTGAGGTCCACCAGTTGCCAATACTTTAAGACAGGTGATAATGGAGAGGGAAAAAATGGACATTTGAGATTACAATTTGCATTTCTAAGCTTATTCTCTCTCTTTTTTTTAAGTTTATTTATTTATTTTGAGATACAGAGCACAAACAGTGGAGAGACAGAGCGAGAGGGATATAGAGAATCCCAAGCAGGCTCCTTGTCATCAGCACAGAGCCCGATGCGGGGCTCGAACTCATGAACTGCAAGATCATTACCTGAGCTGAGATAAAGAGTCAGACTCTTAACCTACTGTGCCACACAGGCACCCCATCTAAGCTTTTATTCTCCTAATCATCAAGGAATAATAGACTATAACGTATTAAATATGTTATCATATCTCCTTAAAGAAAATAATTTTGTTAATTAATATTCAACAAAAATATTTAGTTGTTAGAATACCCAATTAAATAGAGAAAGTAGTTATAATCAGTAAATAATTTTGGAGAAATTAAGAACATTTCAAGTCACCATGATTCTAAGGACTGCATCATAACTAGACTTCTGCTCCTTTCCTATGAAAAACTATTTACTTCTAGTGATTATGTTGAGTTTTCCAATATTTTCATCCCCGATTTACAATATTTTCAATACACCCACCAAAAAAGTTTTAACAATGACTCTCATACTCAGAAATTTGAGATATAGCGTTCTTATAAATGTCACTTAGACCTGTAAAACACATACAGGTCAAAATTTTAACCTAAAGGCTGAAGAATAAATTATAACCCAGAAAGGAAAACAAAGGTGGGTAAAGATCAGTGAAGGAGAACTGAGCAGCAGATCCAAGGTGAGAATTCAATTTCTAAAACATTGTTAGAAGTCTGATCAAGGGGGGAAATGTTATAAGGTATACAAATGTAGCAAATTAGGACTGTCTTACTGGATGCTGGGTACTTGACCCAGGAATGGGACAGCTGGCTATAACACATAGGGTCAGGATTGATCTCAAATATTGTTAATATAAAATTGAATGCATCCCTTAATCAACTATCATTTAGTGATTGCCTCCTGGTTCAATGACCCATGTAGATTTCAGGGACATCTGAGTTTTGACATTTTGAGAACAAAACTCAGTCTTTGCCCCCCAAATTCTCACGGATTGCTTGAAAAATAATTTCTCTTGCTCACAAAATAAGAACTAATAACAAACTAAGAACTAATATACTGAACAATTTGAAACTCAAATCAAAGTTCCAATTCATTCTGGGCTGGAGGGTGAAAAATAAAGACATGAGTCTTGAAGTACATGTATAATGGTCTCCACACCTGAGGATTATGGAAATAATTACCGCTACTGCTTAGAGTAGATGTGGTACAAAGGCAAGAAGATAGAAGAAAAAGTGTCCAGAAATGGGGCATGAACAGAAGGAGGGGAACATTTTAGAAAATGGCAGATGATCAGCATGGTAAAGTAGAAAGGACCAAAACATGAAGGTTTTTGTATAAACCATCACAGGCTTTAAAATTTATTTTGAATGAAATATGGAACTCCTGGATGAGTTTATGTAAGAAAGTAAAATGACTGAATTATTATGCTAAAGAGACCACTCTGCCCACAATATGGTTAACAGTTTGGTATTATGGGAGACTTGAAGATGGGAAAAAATTTCCATGTGTCTCCAACAAGAAATAATGTGCTCTTCAAAAAAAAAAGAAAGAAAGAAAGAAAGAAAGAAAGAAAGAAAGAAAGAAAGAATTACACATATTTTAAAATAAATTTCAAAGGAAAAACCAATAAAACTGTGACAATTTTGATGTGGGAACAAGAGAAAAGATAAATGAAATTTCAAGTTTCAAGTTTCTGGTTCACTCTATAAGAAATTTAAACATAATCTCCCCACTCTTGACCATTGACTGTCTTGTCCTCATGTAGTTTAAGGAATTCACTCAGTGAAGTCTACAATTTGATGTACTCTAGGAAAATTGAGGCTGAGAAATCTTCAAACATTACAACTTTCAGTCAGAAGGGAGCAACATATTCTAGAACCCATGAAAAAATATAGCTAATTTCATTAGCATGTGGCTGGCCTTGCCAGCATCTAGACTAATGTGCCGTCAATAAATACAGAGCCAAATATTCTAAGACTGTATTCCTGGTAATAAAAATTAAAATTGCTAACACATATTGTGTGTCCCTCATTATTCTAAATTCTTTATGTCTATTAACATATTTAATCCTCCATACTCCCTACTAGATTATTACTATTATTATCTCCACTTGACAGGAGGCACCTAAGGCATGATGAAATTACAAAAACTCTCCAAGAGTACATGACTGCTACCAGGATTCAAACCCAAACACGTAGGCTTCAGTGTTCTTTCCATAGTTTTGTATACTTAACCCCTTTGTTTCATTGGGATATACTCTTGTCAAGGAGAATTTTAATCAATAGAAATTATATATTCATGGCTATAAAGATAGTAGGGAACTTCATGACTGACTCCTGAATGATCAGTAACAACTTCGATTTTTTTTTTATTTCGTTTATTGGTGAACTTGTTGCTCAGTACACTTCATAATGCAGTTTAAGTATAATCAAACATCTTGAGGCTGAATACATCCTTCACATTAGAAGTGGAGAGAAAAGGTGGCTTAGTGTTCAAAGAAATACACATGCACAAATTGGAAAAGTCAGTAATTGCTAGATGTTACAAAACTATCCTAATGTAAGTGAAGTTCCCACCATGGAAAGTCATTTTCCAGCTGGTGACAAAGTGGTTCTACTATGCTTATATTTGTACAGAATCAAAATCTAGTAGCAACTGACAACCCTAGGGAGACTTGAATACCTCTTTAATTTTGCTTTTGTAACGGGGACATCATGAATCGTATGTACTTCATCTACATTAAGGTGAATTCCTGCAGGTATTTCGCGGCAATGCTAGAATGTTTACAGATTTATTCCAATTATATTTACGTCTCACGGTGGGAAGCAGCGTGATGGGGAGTGTAACATTGGTCTGGTGGGTCTGTAACAATTTGACTTTTTTTTTCAACTTATATTTTTGGAAATAGCCCTCAACATGTTTTCTGGGTCTACTCTCTGAATTTCCAGGCTTCGGAAGTCATGTATCATTTAGTTTTCAGTAGTGCTTTCACAGAAAGTGTTAATAAATGACTAGAAACTGCTTTCAGATCAGTGCCGACAAATGCTTCTCCCTCTCAGTAAGAATGATGCAGACTTCTTAAGTGATCTCATTCCATTCTTCGAAAAGAGATAAGTTTTAATCCACTTCTGAGAGGAATGGAAATTTCAGTGTGATGCAAAGATAGAAACGTAGTGGCAAAGTGAGATAGCCACTAAAGAAAAGCCGCCTACAGGCACATTTGTGTTTGCAAGGTACCCAGCACTCTTGAAGTCAGTTTCTTAATTAATTCAGCAGCATGTGGCAATTCAGCCTCTAAGAAGGCTGATACTGAATTTTTATCTGACAAAATAGACCCAGAGGTCTGCTTCACTGTTCTTGAAGAAAAATATAGTTTGAGGAATCATTGCATTCTTAAGTAGATTTGAGCAATTCCACATTGAAACTATCAAAGTGACAGTTTCACTTAGCACACTTTGTAAATGACTGGCATAAATAAGCAAAATTGCAATTTTATTTTGCTTATAACTTCTCGCAATTTTTTTGGTATCTGTGACATCATAGTTTTATATAGATTTCTGTAATAAATATCAAATGTTTTTAATAGAAAATGTTGCCAGTTTTGTGGTCTCTATAGAGTCTGAGAGCTACCAGCTGTAAAATCTTATTAACTTCTTGCTTTTCACAACAGATATGCATGTTTTTACTCCAACAGTGAAAATTGAATAAAAACATTAAAAATGGTTTATATATTATTTTTTGGGGAAACAGCTTTGCTTCCTAAATCACAAAAAATAAATTTGACTTATATTTTGCTGGACCAAAAAACATTCCTTGAAGGCTCTGTCTCCTTCTCTAGCTCCTCATTCAGATGCATATATCTTGGTTTTCAAGAGCCTTGTCTGTCAGAGTGGTACTAATTCCAAACCAGTCAGAGGTAATATAATATAGAGGTAATATAATATTATATCATATAATAATATAACAATAAGTATATCAATGTTAAAAGATGTTTTTAGAAACTGTTGGAAAAACATGGACTCCAAGTATGCCATTTTAGATAAAATAATACCTCACTAAAATCAAAAGTAAAAGAACTATTCAGATATTCTCTTTGTTGAAAGGTCCCACCTTCAGGGGCCCAACTGACTCAGACCGTGGAGAGTAAGACTTTGATCTCAGGGTTTTGAGTTCCAGCCCCATGGTGACTGTAGAAATTACCCCAAAAAAGAAAATCTTGGAGCCCTTGGGTTGCTCAGTCAGTTAAGCATCTGACTCTTGATTTCGACTCAGGGCAAGATCTCACCATCATAAAATTGAGTCCTGTGTAGGGCTCTACACTGACAGCACTGAGCTTACTTAAGATTCTTTCCCTCCCTCTTTTAATGCCCCTCCTCCTGGCTTGAGACCTAGTGAATGCACATGGTCTCTGTAAAATAAATAAATAAATAAATAAATAAATAAATAAATAAATAAATCTTTTTTAAAACGTCCTGCTTTCTCACAAAATAAAATAATATAGTGTATGTTTAATTAAACTAAAGTTACTTTATTCATTTTTTTCAAAGGATATTTAATGAGAGTTTCTAGGGGCACCTGGGTGGCTCAGTCAGTTAAGCGTCTGACTTCAGCTCAGGTCACGATCTCTCAGTCCCTGAGTTCAAGCCCCGCGTCGGGCTCTGGGCTGATGGCTCAGAGCCTGGAGCCTGCTTCCGATTCTGTGTCTCCCTCTCTCTCTGCCCCTCCCCTGTTCATGCTCTGTCTCTCTCTGTCTCAAAAATAAATAAATGTTAAAAAAAATTTTAAAAAATGAGAGTTTCTAATTTGTTACAAAACGTTGTCTTGAATTAAAAAATAATACAATTCTTTTTACAATGGTGATCAAGTAAAGATTTTTTATATGTATATATAAAATATTAATTACAATACTAAGCAGAATGCAAGTGACAATACAGAAATATTAAAAGTTCCATGGATGTCTCAGGAAGGAAGAATCATCCTTGGGGGTCTTTCAAAATGTAACAAATTATACTGAATCTACCCTTGAAGATTCAGGAAAAGGCATTCTAGGCCAAGTTAATAAACTTGAATATTTCCAAGTTAATAAGAGGCTATCTAACAGAAAATAAAAGATATAGGTGTGATTTAAAGTCTGCCTCTTTAATACATAGGATGGTTTTATCACAGAGAACAGTTAGTATCACAAGGGAAGGTTAATATCAAACTCTCAGGATCAACATGAGGAATATGAGGAAGTTGAACTTGATAAGGAATGAAAAGCCACTGTATGTATGTAGTATGCATGTGTATATGTATATGTATGTATTACATGGTGAAAATTTTGATAAAGGTAACAATATTAAGGAAATTAATTTGATAAATATCTAGAGTAAATTGGATGACAGGAAACTGATGAGAACACATTAAAGAAGCTATTACATATTAATAGTAATAATCTTAATGACCTAACTAAAATGTCAGTGAAATTGGTTTGGGGGGGGCGGTGCGGGGAGGGATAGGAAAGGACATATAGACACCTAAGGATAAAGTATATGTTTGATGAAAATACTCAGGTATTACTAAAAAAAAAAAAAAAAAAAAACAAACTTAACTTTTGCATTCAATCATCTATCAATTTTTAATTTTTTAAAGAAATATAAAGCTTTTAAACATATGACAATAGGTAGGTAACATATGACTATATAGGTATAAGAGAAACCCACAGTGATGAAGCTAAGAATCATGATATCTTCAAAATTGTGTTATTCAATATCTTTCTTCCCCATTATTGACATTAATTAGAATTTTGACTAAATCATTAGAATTAGATTGTGCATACATATCACTACTAGAGCAAACTAGAAAAATTCTCTTCTATGAATTAGTCACATCCACTGTTTCCAATTTAAAAATTATCAGTAGTGACTATTTCCTATATGGAAATGGTCAACTTTCTCCAAGTCAGCAACAACAGTTGAATCAAAAAATTGATATCACCTGATTAATAGGTTCAAGGGATTCTATACTAGCAAATTTAACACATATATTCAAGCAGTAGATGTCAATGGTGTTACAAAAAAAATCATTGACCCAAGTGTCCTCCTTTACAAATGAGATACCTGCTAGTGTATTTGTATATGTGTGTGTGTGTGTGTATTTTTTTTAATTACCATTTTTTGGTGACCTTATTTAGCAAAATCAATAACCTAAGTTCTGACCTTCTAATTCAGACATGCTGGGGGAATGAAAGCAAGTATCAAAAACATACAATACTTGCCAAGATATAAAATTTGGTTTCACCTTGAATTAACAGGGAATGAAGGCCATTGACTAGTATGTGACCCTGGGTTAATGACTTGATCACCTATCTTGTGCTTTATGAAACTATATTAGGGGACAACTATAATGCCTTATCAACTTCTGAATAACTAAGAAGTTTCTTAAGGAGGAGTAACTTAACCTAGTGCTGAAAAACAATTCGAGGTTAATCACCCTATCTTGAGGAAGAGTTACTAGTTCTCCAGTCTCCAGGGCAGAAGCTAAACCTTAATGGAGAAGGTATATTACTCCAGGAGGAAGTATAATGACTCTATTTGGTAAGTCTGTGATTGTAGGAGCAATGATCTGTTAAATGACACATAATCCTCCAGAGAGGAACTCCCTGATCCAAAACTCAATAATGAGAGTTAGATCAGAGACAGAACCATTCAAGTGCCCTCCCCAGCTAACATTTCTAATGTTCACAGAAACCCCAGAAAGAGGTGGTGTTCACTTTGAAGAACTTTCCATAATAAATGAACCACACTCACCAAAGTGAAAGAAACACATACCAGAGAGCACTTAGGAATCTTTATATGTGTATATATATTTGTCTATACATACATACATATACACATATAAATCATAATTATATATAGAGACAGATTATTAAGATATAACATACATATGATAATACTGTATGATTCATCATCCAGTGGGAGCAGAATCCAGTTACATTTGTAATACATATGAAATATGGTATAATCGCATGTTAAATAATATTTATTACATTTTAGGAAATTTTATTTTGTACACCACTAAGTCTTATTAACATTTATTTTGATGTACACAGGAAAGATTTTCTTAGATTCTTATGTGACAAGTTATTAACTTGAGCACACTTAGTAACTTGAGCACACTTTATTGTCAAATTATTAAATCAATGGAATTGAATTCCTTATACAGTTACACCATTTACCATTCACAAACATCTCAAAGATGACTTAAAATGATGAAATATGACATCACTTGTATCTTTTTTTACAAGTTTATTTATTTATTTTTGAGAAAAAGAGAGAGAGAGGAAGCATGAGTGAGGGAGCAGCAGAGAGAGAAGGAGAGAGAGAATCTGAGGCAGGCTCCGTACTGTCAGTACAGAACATGATGTGGGACTCTATCTCAAGAACAATGAGATCACGACTTGAGCCAAAATCAAGAGGTGGATGCTTAACCGACTGAGCCACCCACGTGCCCCAACATCACTTATATCGTTGATGTCACCGTCAATTCCTTAATTCTTTGAGAGCTAAGTAATCAGGAATAACCATTTGATGAAAAAAATGACTGAAGGACTTCTCAAATAGGGGAAAAAATTAATTGAATTTAATTTTTCAAATGAATTATTTTGCCTATTATGATTTTTATCAGCTTTGATAAGTGATATAAAGTTTTCATATTTATAAAAATATTATTAATTGTATTTTATTTGTTTAATAAAATTTAATTTTTGTGCTGCATAGTTTAAAAACATATTATCTCAACTAATTTATCTTAATTTTATTTATGTGAGGAATTTACATTTTATATTAAAAATTATAGGGGCGCCTGGGTGGCTCAGTCAGTTGAGTGTCAACTTCAGCTCAGGTCACGATCTCGCGGTTCGTGAGTTCGAGCCCCGCGTCAGGCTCTGGGCTGATGGCCTGGAACCTGGAGCCTGCTTCCGATTATGTGTCTCCCTCTCTCTCTGCCCCTCCCCCGTTCATGCTCTGTCTCTCTCTGTCTCAAAAATAAATAAACATTAAAAAAAAAATTATACATTTAACTCATTACTGCTTAAGCATTCTTCCAATTTTTCATGTAGCTGTAATTTTTTGTTTGTTGACACTTTTCTGACAGTCTTTTTGAATATTTTACGGAGATCTCCAACTTCATTCGCTAATGTATTTATTATTGATACTGTTTTAGTGTTTTGTTTTATTTTTAATCCAGTGACTTCTTCCTTTTAAATATACTTTTTTTTTAAATTTTTTAATGTTTTACTTTATTTTTGAGAGAGAGAGAGAGACAGACAGACAGACAGAGTACTAGTGAGGGACGGGCAGAGCGAGAGGGAGACACAGAATCCAAAGCAGGCTCCAGGCTCTGAGCTGTCAGGACAGAGCCCAACGCAGGGCTCAAACTCACAAACCGTGAGGTCATGACCTGAACTGAAGTTGGAAGCTTACCCGACTGAGCCACCCAGGTGCCCCTATATATTTGTCTTTCTTAATGTGACATGAGCATACTAGAGCTCTCATGTGAAATTATTGATGGCGTTAAATGAAAAGAAAGGTAAAATTAAATGAATTCACTTCAGACTAACAAGTTATGAGTTGTGGGAGATCAATGGATATAAACTTTATACCTTATATTGAATACAGAAAGATCACAAACATCTGAGAAATGTCTTGTGCTCAGGTGGAAAGTAAAAGTACAGTATGTTTAGAGATATCTGG
The DNA here is from genome assembly GCF_014898765.1 of Herpailurus yagouaroundi. NCBI lineage: Eukaryota > Metazoa > Chordata > Mammalia > Carnivora > Felidae > Herpailurus > Herpailurus yagouaroundi. The sequence continues at coordinate 25,436,002 of NW_024412403.1, forward strand.
AGGCTTGACTGCATTTATTTTTGGATGGGTGAGGTCCTGTTAATACAAACACGGGTGTATCACCAGAGTTTCAAAGCAAGCGTTACATGGTTTTACATATGCACTATGCCCCACATCTTCAGATGTTCTTGCTTTGATAAAAAATAAGAAGAAGAAGAACTTTGTATTGAAATGTGTGCATGCTTTGTAAATATCTATAGCTTGGATTCTAAAATAAATCCAATAAATCCAAGTTTGACTGAAAATAAAATTTTGATCCCATTGGGTCAAGACATTAAAAAAAAAAAAAGGAAAAATTTGCTTTGGTGATGCACGATATAGAGCTCCAAATGCTTGGGGAAAAGGATATAGATATTTTCTCTATCTTCTCATCAATCATCACTTTGATTGAAGCTTACAGTGGAAAGAAGTGGGAGGAATAGGTGGTTAAAAATCTGAAAGACCAATAAATTAAAATAAACTACATTAATATTCATTTTATGGAATACCATCAGCATTCGTATCATTGCCCAATAAAACTGTCATCTTAAATATTGTATCTTTAGAGTAAGAATTAAAATCTAATATAGTAAGGAATTCAATATGCATGCTTCTGATTTCTGTGTAATGTGATTTAGTTGATCGTGTGACATTATTAAAAATCATAGTTGTAATTTAAAGTAATTAACCTATTAAAACACAGTTATTTGATATTTTGTTATGTGTATACAGACACATACACATATACATATATATAATATTTCTCTGAAATTCTATTTTTCCTACCTGTAAGTTATGGATACAATTCTGAAGTCACTAAAATCATATACACACCTTAAGACACTTCAACCTGTATAGTTTGAGATTTCTCATCATTTGCTAAATGAATGTTAGTGTAAAACAAAACAAAACAAAACAAACAAAGCACATCATATTCCATGTGAAAAATAAGGTGTATCAAATTAAGAAGATAGTAAATTTTCTCTTTAGAAATAAACTTACATGTATAAAACAAAGAAACAGTCTTATGATATTGTAAAAATTAGCAAGAAGTAAGCCAATATCAGAATCTCAGAATTATGTATCACTTAATAATTGAGAAAACATTGGATTTTAAATTATGTTCCTGGCACAGTTACATATATTTGTTTTTAATTCAACGTGAACTTGGGGCACCTGGGTAGCTCAGTCAGTTAAATGTCCAACTCTTGGTTTCAGCTCAGGTCACAATCTCATGGTTCATGAGCTCAAGCCCCAAGTAGGGCTCTGTGCTAACAGTTTCAAAGCCAGCTTGGGATTCTCTCTCTCCCTCTCTCTCTACCTCCCCCCACTCTCTTTCTCTATCTCTCTCTCAAAATAAATAAATAAGCATTAAAAAAACAACAAAGTGAATATGAGCTCCTATAGCAATATTTATCAACTTTAATCTGAGAAAATTAAATAATGTAGACAGAAAGTCTATAATGTAGAAAATTAAATAATGTAGACAGCCACTTGACAGAAAGTCAACTGAATTTAGGAAAACAATAAACAATACTTTCAATTGTTTGAAATTGTTCAACGATACTCAAAGAATCTAATGAAAAAAATGTAAATAACCAAAATAAAGAAGTCAAAGATGAAATAAGCTTAAAAACAACCAGACCGGGGTGCCTGGGTGTCTCAGTCAGTTAAGCATCCGACTTCTGCTTCGGATTCTGTGTCTCCCTCTCTCTCTGCCCCTCTCCTGTTCTCTCCTCTCAAAAATAAACAAACATTAAAAACAAACAAACAAACAAACAAACAAACAAAAAACAGACCAAAGTCTATAATGCAACCAGGACTCTATACTGATTTCTTTTTCTTTCAATATGCTTGATGGCTTCATCTTCTTTTTCTTTTTCACTTTAAAATGGTTTTCTCTAAACAGTAGGAAATGTAACCACTAAACACTCCACTGTTTTTTGTGATTTACAGTTTTCACCAATGTGAAGAAATTGCCTTTCTTCCAGAGTAATGGTTTGAAAAAATTCAGGCAAAAACACTGATTGAGGAATTTGGGCCAGTTGCTTGCCTTTGGACTAATCAATCGTGAGATAGTATACTCATTAGCTTAGCCTGAGTTATGGATTATGGGACTCATTTACTTGCATATTATGGACGTTTCCCCAGAGGCAGAGCATTTGGGACCAATTTATTTGAATTAGATGTTATTGTAGAGAAGAGAGAAAAATATGTGTGTCAAAGCCATCACAATAAGTCTATTATGTTTTTCGGATGTTTCACAGAACCGGGCAAAATTATGTTGGAACTAGTAATCACAGATCAATATTCCTCTGGCTTCACAATAATCTGTATTTTAGGAGTTTCTAAGATCTTAAGAAATAACCTTAATGTTTCCCTGAAACACCGTCATCTAACTCATGGACATCCTATGACCCAGTTTTTTTGTTTGTTTGTTAGCATTCAAATAAAATCCACAATCTTTTTTTGCTGCTTAAATTCCCTTTGACGATATCACTTTTTATAACAATATACAAAAAGTAGTTATGCCATCGTTGCCTACCAAAGGGCTCTCTGCTCACTGGAAAATGAATGTAACTGCTGAAGTCCTTTAGCGATATTACTGAGACGTCCCATTCTCTATGTAAGGGAGGAAATGTCTGTCCCAAAGTGTCACGTCTTCCATCTTTGGCAAAACTGCTTCCACCAAAACTGGTGAAGTCAATGACTGCCAATATCTAACGTAGTAGAAGCAATAAGCATTTTTTCTAGTGAAGCACTAGAAGAACTTTTCATTTGGTCTTAGCAGATAAAGAGACCTCGTAAATAAAGCATGTACCGGCCGGGGGGGTTGGCAAATGCAGACAGGCAGAGCCAATCAGTCAAGGTTCTATCTTGACAAAAACTGAGCATGCTTCCTTATTTGAGAATAAAAGGAAAGAACAATTCACTAAGGAAAATACAGACATTGTAATTGGGAGCAGCTGTATAATTGGGAGGCTGTGGAATACAGCTTGGCAGACAGGAGTGAAGTTGACATTTGTCTAGGTGGAGAGAGGCACCACCCTGAGCTGCCATTGCCACTTACTAAATGAAGTGATATGATATGCCTGAATACACATAGTTCTCACCCAGCCCTCTTTAATCAAAGGACATGGATATTCATTAGAATTTAATGTCTAGGAGTTACAAAACAGAAGCAACCAAACTGTGCAACAACAAATGAATAGCAGTATATCAAGGCAGTATATCTATATAATGGAATACTACTCAACAAGAAAAAGGAAGAAAACATAGAACAATTGTGTTGATTGAAATAAGTTGCATTTAAAAACTACAAACTATATAATTCCATTTATACAACATTCTCAAAAATGGAAGCTAATGCACAGTGACAGAAAGAGGACCAATGTTGCCAGCAAGGCAGGTTGGAGAGGAGAGGGAAGGAGATGTGAGGGCAGGTGATATTACAAAAAATAAAGGGCACAAGAAAACGTTTAGGGATAAAGGAGATGCTCATTTTTTAGACTGTGTTAATGATTTCATAGGTGTGTGTATATATATATATATATTAAAATGTATCAAATTTTACACTTTAAATATTTAAAAAATACAATTTTTAAAAGTATAAGAAAACCTGACAATTCTTTTTTTTTATTTTTTAATGTTTATTTATTTTTGAGAGAGAGAAACACAGCATGAGCATGGGAGGGGCAGAGAGAGAGAGAGGGAGACACAGACTCCGAAGCAATCTCCATGCTCTGAGCTGTCAGCATAGATACCAATGCGGGGCTCAAACTCATGAACTGCAAGAGCACGACCTGAGTTGAAGTCAGATGCTTAACTGACTGAGCCACCCAGGCACCCCAAAAACCTGACAATTCTAAGCATCAGCGAGGATATGGAGGAAGCAAAGCTCTCATTTTGCTGGTTGGAGTGTAAAATGATTGGGAAAGCTCTTGGCCCATCTTTATAAAATTAAGTGTTCACCTATTCCATATGGAAAAAAATTAAGAAGGTTTATGTCCCAGGTATTCTTTCTGGAAAAAAAATGACTTGGATTATACTTCGTGTAAATGAAGAAGTAATATTGTAATCCAGAAGACACTGAGTTCAAGTAGTCATTTGAGTAAATTCTGGATCTAATAAGAAGTGCAGAAATGCAGAAGCAGGACTGAAAATTAATTAGGCTTTGTTAAGTCTAATAAGCAAGAAAAGTTAAAATTCCTATAAGAAATATTATGATTAAGAAACTGGATGGTCTGAGTAAAAGGAACTGTATTATCCTCATGTCAATAATAAAAAAGTACAACAAATTCCTAGGAAAACAAAAATCTCTTCCAGAAATGTCAAATGCAAAGCTAACTAAATGGGGTATTTTCAAACTGCTGATATGTAGAGATTAGAAAGTACCTTAAGGACCCTAAAACTTTAGGAGGAAATTATATTTTCATAATCTTAATAAGCTCAATAATGCTTTTATTTATATTCAAACACTATTCCACAGGCACACAAATTCAATTAAAATGAATACTTAGAAGGTAGATATTAATTATTTTGAAATGTAAGATAATAGTGTAAGTGATAGAAAATGCGTGGCACCTGATAGGGAGGAGAACACAAGGGAAAAAGATAAAATGTCCTCATCTGACAAAATACAAAGTTTAGTTATGTAATCTAGAAAAACAAACAAAACAGTTTGTTTATATACAGCTTGGGGGAAAGGATGTGGAGAGGAGGCATAGTGTAATATTTTATTTCTGATGTTTCCCAGTGAGCAGGGAGAAGACATCATTTAGAGTGAACAGACAGAAAACTTAGATCCCAAGGAATAATAGAATAATATTAAAGATATTGAGATAAGAAAGCAAGCTAAATATGGGGGTTACTGAAATAAGAGCAGAGGAGTAGCTGGGCAAATTGTGTGTGTGTGTGTGTGTGTGTGTGTGTGTGTGTGTGTGTGATTGTTTTCTACACTGTGTGATTATTTTAATAATACAAACTTATATGTTGTAAAACAAAAACTAAAACTTTTACCATCAATGGCTTTAACACTAAGTTTACATGGTAGCATGGTAATGCAACAGCTCCATTAAGTCTCTAGATGTGCAAGGAGGTTCAATGACCCAAATTCAAGTTCATTCATGAACCTCTGCTTTATACACATGGGAAAAGAGTGTACAATTTCTTTGCATGCCTCCCACCCACTTTACATGCCTTGAACATTAATATTGCTGATGAAAATGTCACCTTGACCATTTATCTTGTACCATTTATTAGGCACTGATCTTCTTCTTCTTATCATTGTTGTTGTTGTTCCATCATATTCTCGATGCTAATTTTTATATTTTATTCCATACCCAGAGAATAACTCTCAACACCACTAGGGCAGAGATTGAGTTCAGTATTTCTTTACTTCTCTTGCACATGAATCCTCTTGTAAATAAGAGACAATCACAGTCTATTAAATACGATGGCGAAACCAGTGGAACTGGGAAAAAATCATATTTATAGAATGATTTGCCTTTTATAGCCTGTTGCTATTGAAAGAAGGGAACAATTTCTGTAGAGACAAAGACTAGGAAGCTTTCAGCATTCTTGCAACCCATTCCTGATTTATGAAAGAGTTTTTTACAGGGAAAGAGAGACAGAAGTAGAAAATGAAAAATGAGGCAAGGGAGGGAAAAAGAGAAGAGGATATTAAGGAAGGAGGTGAGAAATGCGGGGAGAGTAGAGAAGGAGTAAGAAAACAGCAGCCAATAGCATCAAGGGATTCAGAAAAACAGGTTACTTGCCATCGTATCAATACCTGCTCCACACTGATCCCTCCCTCTGGAAACATTGTTATGGCATATTTAACCTGCTCAGCAGAGTTCTGTCATCCCCCAGGCGTGGTTCTACTTTATTCCTTACATGCCTTATTTAACTGAATTTTAACCTTTGTTTAAAGGCAGTTTTCAGAATTGTAAGACAGAAACGTCACACAGTACTCCCTGGGATAAGCCCATAACAAGGCTGATTTATACCTGCATTGTAGAGGCAGGCATGGTTTGAAATATCACAGGGAAATATAGGATCACAAGGAAATCAATGGCAAAGGGCTTCAGAGCCCAGAAGGGAAAGGGGCAGTGATGAGTAAAAGCAAGTTTGGAGTCCTATTCTTTTTTTCCTCTTATCTCCTCCCCTCCAATTTCGGAAAACAGAAACATCTATATCTGGTCATTTATGCTGCCTGTGGAGGTCTAATGACTGTTCTGCTAGGGAAACCTAGTGAGCCGGAGGTAGAAAATAATGATTATCAGGCCGAAGATGTCATCCAGAAGGTCAAAGAGCGAAACTTGCAAGGCTTCTGCGACCGAATGAAATGCCATCCCCAAGCAGCTATTGAGGTGGATTCAGTCTGGCACCAAAATAATCTGTCTCTGCGCAGCTCCTGCTGAAGTAGGGAAACTCACATTCCTGCACTGGTGACTGAGATCGGTTGGAAGGGTCAGGGATCCAAGTGCAGTTCCAAACTTCCCATGAATTCATACAACTTGAAATAAAAACCCTAGAACATGAATGCCAGGTCCATTCTACTTGTGTTTTTACAAACTAGCAAACAACAATGTGATATTTTAATGCGTATTTTCCAGGTTAATATAGAATGGTACATAAACAGCAAAGTTTATAACATTTGGAAGTCTTCAAACTTAAATCTAAGTGAAGGAATGCGTAACAAAGAAATCAGAATGAGTGGATTTTGTACACAGAACGCCTCATGGATTTTTGTCATTCTTTTCCATTAACTTCTGCTCATTGAGGATTATTATAAAATAGGTCTCATACTTCAGTTATCTCACTGAGAATTCCCAAATCTGTTGTCATTCTGATTGATCATTAGCTTATGGGCATCCCATACCACATTTCAATTCCCTTTTAATTTTTTTTAATGTATTTATTTATTTATTTATTTATTTATTTATTTAGAGAAACAGAGTGAAAGAGGGGAGGGGCAGAGAGAGAAAGGGAGACACAGAATCTGAAGCGGGCTCCAGTGTCTGATCTGAGACATCAGCCCAATGCAGGGCTCAAACTCATGAAGTATGAGATCATGACCTGAGTCGAAGTCAGGTGCTTAACCAACTGAGCCACCCAGGCGCCCCTCAGTTCCCCCTTAAGATAGCAGAACATTAATCTCTCATGGGCAAAAAAACAAAAACAACAACAGCAACAAAAAAACTCGGCAACATACTCTTTGTCTCCTTAGGTCATAGTGGCAATCATTTCCCTGTCTATTCCTTGGCCTCTAGGAGCTGATGAAGGCAGTTTGCATATACAAAGAATTTTTGTTTTCATCTGTTGTAGATATAGCAGTTAGTGGAAAAACTTAAAGATGAAGAGCAAAGGGATAAAATAATTGGCTAAACATATGACTATTTGTGGAGGAGAAAACCCCTTCACCAGCATCCTTGTTCAATGTTAAGAAAGTAGGAGAAAGAAAAATGGTGATCATCTAAAGCTTAGATAACATTTTTTTCAAAATGAATGTATATGTATTGATTTGAAATAAAATTATTTGGAAATGTATCAAATAATAACAAAAGTTTATAGTATATAACATTTATTAAGGGCACACAGTGTCCTGCACATTGCTAAGTATTGTGTATATATTAACATTTAATTGCACAATGATTCTCTGATGTAGGCATAATTATTAAACCTATTTATAGATAAGAAAATTGAGACTTATAAAACCTAAAGTTAAATAACCTGCCAAAGACCCCTCAACTATGACTGATGAGGCAGGCTATATAACTCCCCAAACTTTATCCCTGACCATGACCTTGAGCTGTCTCCCATGGTAGTGGTTTTAAGTGTATTACAATAATGTCCCCAGAGACAACAATTGAAACTTTTGTTAAGCCTGTTATATATCATTCCACATTTTGTACTTTATATATTGTTATACATTGACATGTTAATATAGATAAATAGGCATCTCTTTTTTTAATCTAGATGAAATGTATCATTAAATAAAACATCAGAGACAGTGATATATCTTCATTTCAATACCTGTAGTCAATGCCCATAATTTCATTGATTGCATATCAAAAATTCCAGTAATGCATGAATGTGCAATATTATTTAAGTAAACTCCTGTAAATAAGTATTTAGACTGTTTTGAAATATTCTGTTATTTATACATGATGCTGTTAATAAAAAGTATATACATGTATATTTATGCACTTATGGATTAATTTACAAATTAAATAACTATTGCCATGTTGAAATTTTAGAATCTACTTTTATTCTGCTCTTTCAAAATGTTATTTTTTTTTTCTATAACTGATCTAATATTTCTCATGAATATGACTAATTAATATGATATCTTAGGCTCTTTTGATTCAAATCATCTCCTTTTTATGACCATTCTATACTAAATTGTATTTCCCCTTCCCCAACAAAATTCCTAGGTTGAAGCCCTAACTTCCTGTGTGATTGTATTTGGAGATAAGGACTTTTTCAAGGAGATGATTAAGTTCAAATGCAGTCATAGGGTCAAGCCTTAATCTAATAGGACTAGTGTTTTTATAAACAGAGGAAGACATGTCAGGATTATGTGCACACAGAGGAAAGACCATGTGAAGACCCACTAACACAGCAAAAAGGTGGTCATTTGCACCAAAATCTAACCCTGCTGGCACTTTGATATTGGACTTCCAGCTTCCAGAGCTATGGGAAATACATTTCTGTTAAGCCACCCAGTCTGTGGTATTCTATTGTGACAGCCTAGCAGACTAATACAGATGACTTAGGTTCCTTCTGATAAATACTCCATATTTACCCTTTTACTTTCCCCTTTACTTCCCAAAAGTGAAATGATGTATTGGGGCATAGGAAATGGAAGCTTATGTGATTTGGTCCCTGTAGGAAATAATGGGGCCTCATGGCCTAATATTTATCTAGCTTTGACTTTGGGTGGTTGGTTGAATACAGTTCTTGCCCTGAGGACTGCTAAGGTTCAGTGACTCTGATTTTTCATTTGGGGATTATAATCTATTGGGAAGCACTGAGAAGAAATTTTTAAAAATCCAATACAAAAATATTTAACTGAAGTCACCGTAAGTGCCATGAAGTAGAGTTAAGCAGATAAAAGGGCCATTTGGGAAGTCCTCAAGCTGAAAACCCGGGAAGCAACAAATGCAGGAGCCCTCAGAAGAGAGAGAAAATGGTGGGAATGAAGACTAGCAGTGGTCAGGAGAAGCATAGTGTACCCATGGAGGGAAAGAAGAGCACAGAATGAGTTTGAAGAAGTCTGCAGAGGCAAGTAATTCAGGGTACAGAATCCACAATGTTTACTTCAATTCTGCAGGATAATGGGAAGTCAGATTAAGAAATTAAACTGACTAGTGTCATGATATGATTTCAATTGCAGATGATTTCTCTGCGTGTGGAGAGCAAGAGAGGAAGAAGGAAGGCTGGTTAGGGGATTCTTGCCTGGATATTAAAGACATTCTGGAGGCACATAGGAGCATGGGGGCCACACAGTTAGAAATACATGGGTTTGAAGCATGTTTGAAGGTGAAGCAATTGAATTTTGTAACTGACAGTTCATGGGTAAGAGAATTACTTGATAAGAAAGATTCAAAGTTTTAGGGAGGAGGAAATAAGGTGACATGGGTATTGCTAATTAATAAGGGGTATACTGAGGGAAGAGCAGATTTAAATACGAGGGGGAATATTTGGGAAGAATTTAGTGAGGGGTATCTGCAAGGAAGCTGCGGAAATAGTATAAAATTTGCTTGTATTTCCTAAGATAAAATGATGGGAATTTTAGTAGATAGTTTTCAAAACTGGTTACATATTGAAAGACTTAAAAAAAAAAATGTTGTTCCTGTAAGGGAGTCTGCGTGGCTCATTCAGTTGAACGTCCACTCTTAGTTTTGGCTCAGGTCATGATCTCACAGTTCATGGGCTCAAACCCCATGTGTAGCTCTGTGCTGACAGCTGGAAACCTGCTTGGGATTCTACCTCTCCTTCTCTCTCTGCCCCTCCCCCTGCCCGCACACGCACTCTTTCTCCCTCCTCTCCCTCCACGTAAATAAATAAAACATTTAAAAATAAAAATAAAAATGTTGTACCTGTAAAAACAGTCTCAGCATATGGTCTAACCTCTTCTCCATGCTGTCAATACCATTGGCATTATAATCTTTTTTAAAGTTGTGCCTATCTGGTAAAATAAAATTGTATTTCCTGTCTTAATTTGCTTGTATGCGTTTCATTGGCAAGTGGAACATTCTCATGACTATTGGCCATTTGTGTATAGATCTTCCTTTTTATGAAGTTCATGGTAGTATATTCATTTCCCTGTTGTGTTATTAATCCCTGACCTAATCCTTACAAGAGAGGCAGCATGATGTCATAGGTCCATGGGCTTTGGAGCCATATTGCCTTAGTTCAAATCCTGGCTCTGCCACTTAATACCAGTGTGCCCCTAGGCATATTTTTAAAATCTCTGTGCCTGAGTTTTTTTGATATTTAAAATGGAGACAACAATAGTCTTAGGTCATTGCAAGGGTTGATTGAGTTAATACAGCAGACCACTTTCAACAATGCTTGGCATAGTAAGCTCTCTAAATTGCACTCTCATCAACCTCACATCTCTTTTACTTACTAATTTCAATGTCATCTTCTGTGTCCAGATTTTACAATAGCACCCAAACCCAAGTACGATGTGAAACTAAGTTCTGGTTAAATGTCACTCCCCTCTGCTTACTCAGGACTCTACCTTCTCTATCTTATCACTCATTTGGTTGTTTTGTAATTGTTTTTTTTTTTCACTCTATCTCAGCCATGAAGCCTGAGCCAAGTAAATAACTGTAGTATAGTCACCACCCAATAACAATCTGTGAAATAAATGAGCAAATGTTGCACTTTTAAACTATACTCCTGCTCCTTCAGTTCTCTCTTGAACAGTTTTTGTCTATCAGCCTCCATTCTTGGCATTTGTAAACACACATGACCAGTTTGTTACATGGTACAGTTTCCCTTAACTTACTTATTTTTTCTTTCACTCTTAGTGTGTAGAAATGGTTCTTAAACTTGTTCATAGGTCATAAGCATGTTAATATGAAGCAGGTATAATTGGCTCACACTTTTTCATTTATTTTTTAAATATTTATCTATTTTGAAAGAGAAAGAAAGAGCACGTACACATGCACATGAATGGTGGAGGCACAGAGAGAGGGAGGCTTTGCAATGTCAACACAGAGCCTGATGCAGGGCTTGATCACACAAACCGGGGATCATGACTGAGCTGAAATCAAGAGTGGGACTCTCAACCAACTGAGCCACCCATGCACCCTGGACTCACATTTAAAAAATGAAAAGATCTGAATCTGGTTTTTCCAATCCCATCTCCAGTCTCCTATAATAGCTCATCTTTGACTCTAAATTCATTTACCTAAGCCATCCTTTTATCATCCTACTTGATTTTATCTACTGATCACTGGGATCCTCTGCTATTTTTTTATCTCCCACTGACATCAACACCAACTTTGATACCCTATCTATCTTCCAATACGCTTTAACTCATTCAAAAAATACTTATTGCACGCCAACTCTCTAGAACCTCACAGTCTGCTCTGGGTGGACAGGATGTATATTAAAATTAAAATGGAAAATGACAAATATATATATTAAATAATATATGTTAATAATTATATATATAATTGTATATATATTCTATTATTTAATATATTTAATATATATTATTTAATATATGTTATGTATGGAGTGCAAAGGTAATTCATAGAAGAAGAAATAGCATCTGAGTTAAGTTACACTGAAAAGTGTAACTTATTTAGGAAAGTAGATATGTGGCTAATAAAAACAATAGTGTGAACAAAGGAATGATGTATACAGATGACTTCTGGATAATTAGGTTCATGTCAGGGAGTGGTCATAGTTAAAGCCAGGTTGAAGAGGGCCACGGAAAGTATTATAAATCACAATCAGAGTCTCTGGCTTGATGTCCTGTAAACCACAGAGATTATTTCAAAGATTTTAGGCAATGAAGTCCTATGGCAAGAATTTATTTAGAAAAAAATATATTATGAATAACTTTAATTTGAGAGAGGATTTAAAACTGAAGTCAAGGTGATTAGGTAGAAGAAAATTTAAAATCCTAGACAAAATATTGGGAGATATAAATTAAGACAATGCTGATAAGAAAGATGAGAAAGGTAAAGATCTAAAAATGCTCAGGAATTTAATTAGGCTGAAATCTATAACTGATTTAGAATAAATGGTTTGAAATAAGAAATAGTTTAGAATAGTTCAAATGTTTCTGCCTGGGGTAAATGAATGGATGACATCATTAATCAATTGTAAGTAAAAACTTAAGAGTCATAGGTTTTAAGAGGGAGTTTATGTCAAGGGTTTTGTTTTGAACATTTGATGTATATATCTAGTAGCTAACTGGAAGATAAGTGTAAGAGATAAAGGGTTGAATACTGATGTAGAATTTACAGTGTTTAATAGGGCCCTGAAGGGGAGATAACCAATGGAGAATCTAAGAATAATGGTGTATTAGTCACAGTTTCTGACCACACAAACTAGAAAAATCATAGTGGTTGTCTTAGGCTAATAAGAGCAACAGAACTGAAGGGACACTGGAGAAAAAATGGTCAGAAATCATGGGGAGTTTGGAGGCTAGACCGAGAACCATGTGAATCTTTTCCTAGTAACACTACCTTTTACTCTCACACCCAACCCTAATTAATGGCTGTCTTGGAATCTATGTTGCTGATAAATGCTGTTAAAATATAAGCTAAGGTACATTAAAGTTTTCAAGCCATTATTTGTGCAAGTATAGATTTGAATGGACAGCCTAAACCAAAAGTGGTTAGGAGTGCTCTGCCCACAGAAGCTAGGGGAAAGGCTTTTATAGGATAGATGAGGAAGCAAAGCAAGAAAACTGATTGTGATAGCTTAAATACCTCCCTTATTTGGGAAAGGCTACTGGGCTGTTTGTGACTGGTTGTTCTTACATTTAATTTTCTCAGATATGAGTACCTTTACAGGAATTGACTCTGGCTTAGGTTTTAGCTTGCCTATGTAGGTTCCCAAGGCATTAGAGTCATCTCTGTTTAATGACCTCCTTGTTTAATTAATTTAGCAGTGCAAACAATCCATTTGACTTGGACTCATTCAATCTAGTAGCAAAGTCTGAGCCTCAGCATCAGAGTTAGCTGTCTAGGTCATTGGTCCATACCCCCATGCCCAGTTACCACTGAACTGTGGATGGATTCGGCCTTCCAACCCTTACTTCTTTCACCAAATACCACAGAAAGATTTTACTACAAAGGACCAAAGCAGTGGAAAGAGGGAAGGGAAGTAAGGGAAGGGAAGGCCAGGAATTATTATCATTGTTTTTTGAGCAGAATGGTTTTCTGGAAACAAGCAGTGAATTTGTTCACTGGAAGTAAAGAAAATTAAACTATTTCCAAGTGTGAGAGGAAACACACACACACACACACACACACACACACACACACACACAGGTGCACATGTTTCAGGAATGTGAATGAGCAAAGTGGACTTAAAGTTTTCAACTGAATTATCATTTGTTATTTGTAGATTGTCATTTCACATTTAATATAACCAAGCCAATTTTGTTATCTTAACAAAAGAACCTTACTTTCAAAGCTCTGACATCTTTTAAAACATGATACTTTAGGAATTTTTATCTGGAAGTACCAATGAATACATTTGTTCATTATTTCTCTCCTGCTATTATAACAGACTTCAACTTTGATATGCAAAACCTTCAGCAATTTCTTATTTCTTCTACATAAAGAAATGGATAATTAGTGAGTTAGTAAGGCTGATTAGCATTTTTTTTTTAAATCTGCCCATTTAGCTGCTAAATTTGTATCAGTTTCAACATAATGATGTTCATAATAAGATATGATTTTCTGGGAGTTATAATATATCAGAAAGCTGAAATTTAGCAGTCTCAGGATAAAAAAATTATCTGCATATGATTTTAAGTTTGCATGTCATATTTAATTATTTTAATAACTTGTCTGGGTTTACTTTTTTTTTTTTTTTAATTTACATCCAAGTTAGTTAGCATATAGTGCAACAATGATTTCAGGAGTAGATTCCTAATGCTTCCTACCCATTTAGCCCATCCCCCCTCCCACAACTCCTCCAGTAAAGCTCTGTTTGTTCTCCATATTTAAGAGTCTCTTATGTTTTGTCCCCCTCCCTGTTTTTATATTATTTTTGTTTCCCTTCCCTTATGTTCATCTGTTTTGTCTCTTAAAGTCCTCATATGAGTGAAGTCATATGATATTTGTCTTTCTCTGACTAATTTCGCTTAGCATAATACCCTCCAGTTCCATCCATGTAGTTGCAAATGGAAAGATTTCAGTCTTTTTGATTGCCAAGTAATACTCCATTGTATATATATACCACTTCTTCTTTATCCATCCATTGATCAGTGGACATTTGGGCTCTTTCCATACTTGGGCTGGAATTGTTTATAGTACTGCTATAAACATTGGGGTGGACATGTCCTTTTGAAACAGCACACCTGTCTCCCTTGGATAAATACCTGGTAGTGCAATTGCTGGGTCATAAGGTAGTTCTATTTTTAATTTTTTGAGGAACCTCCATACTGTTTTCCAGAGTAGCTGCACCAGCTTGCATTCCCACCAGCAGTGCAAAAGAGATCCTCTTTCTCAGCTCCCTCACCAACATCTGTTGTTGCCTGAGTTGTTGATGTTAGCCATTCTGACAGGTGTGAGGTGGTATCTCCTTGTGGTTTTGATTTGTATTTCCCTGATCGGTTTACATTTCTAAGACCCGTAATCCTACACATTTTGCAGTCCAATAAATAAATAAATAAATAAATAAATAAATAAAATCCAAAGAACTAGAGTTATATATTTTATAATAATACCAGCTGTTCTATCTCTTCAGCAGTGTGAAAAATGTGATGGTATTATGTCAGTCTGAAAATTATGAAATTGCTAATACTAAGAATACTATGTCTTTTCACTGTAATATTTTGCGTCTTCACCTTTATTTTCAAATCCTTTCCTATTCTTGCATTTCTATCACAGGTAATATTCCATTTCTCTGCTCTTCATTGGTTGCATTTCCCTACTTCATCTTATTTAGAAAAGTAATGGAAAACCTTATATATTAACAAAATAATGTATGAAAATATATACATTGAAAATGCCTGGTTAAATTGTCTTTGAAAAGAGAAGGATCGTGAAAGGGGCAAAAATATATATATATTGAGGGAAATTATATTTGAAAACAGAACACAACAAATTTCTGATCCTGCAAAATAATTTCAACACAGAAAAATGTAAAATATTGGTAAAATATTTTTGAAAAGTGTTAAATGCATGTCTGACCTGGTAAGGTAGAAAGGAAAGTTATCAGGCCTGAAAGAGGAAAGGGAAGGACTTCAGAGAAGTACAAGGCATTAGAGCTCTAGGCTGCCATGAGGGTGTGGGAGTTTCCCAGTGATAAATGCTTTGTTTCAGTGGCCTAGGTGAGGGGTGTGGGGGGAGATGGAGAGAGAGCCTCAGGCCTTTGTATCAAGCCAAGGCCCCGAAGTGCTAAAACTTCATTGTAAAATGAACCCTCCATACAAGAGGAGATGGAAAGAAGAAGAAATGTAGAATTTATGACGACAATATATCCCCTTGATCCATACAGAACTCAGTTAAATTCACACTTGCTGGGTGGTCCAAAAGCTAATTAATTTTAATCAGGAAACAAGTTCGAATGCCATTATCTGAGAGCAAAGCATATCTTCAAAACATCATTATCAATTAAATAGTTAATGGTGATATGTTGGTAGCATTACCAGTAAGATTATAATTTCAGACAGAATGTCCGTCATCACTTTGACTTAATATGTACTTGCAGTACATATGAGCCAGCATAAGGAAATAAAGGTGAATAAATAAATACAGAAACAAAATAAAATAATGTAAAATAAAATAAACATTGTAAGCTCTTGGGAAAAAATAAAGAGGCATTTTTTATGACTTCAAATTACATAGAGATTAAATAAGACATTAAAAGTAAATTGTTTTTAACAAATGATGACCACAGAAAGGAATACAGACTATGACAAAATAATCTAAAGAATATAACTATAAATATAAGATAATAAAAATATACGTTGCAAATATATGTGATATCCCCAATGTAGGGGATCTGGAAAAAGAAGGACTGATCAGTATCTTTTGGAAATTGTGTTTTGAGTGGAAACTTCATTTAAAAACAAAAGGAACTGGGGCGCCTGGGTGGCGCAGTCGGTTAAGCGTCCGACTTCAGCCAGGTCACGATCTCCCGGTCCGTGAGTTCGAGCCCCACGTCGGTCTCTGGGCTGATGGCTCAGAGCCTGGAGCCTGTTTCTGATTCTGTGTCTCCCTCTCTCTCTGCCCCTCCCCCGTTCATGCTCTGTCTCTCTCTGTCCCAAAAAAATAAATAAACGTTAAAAAAAAATAAAAATAAAAAAAATAAAAACAAAAGGAACTGTATATAACTGTTCTAAGTTGATTAATTTGTTTCACTTGGCAATATGAGTAAAAATTTTGAAACTGCTATACATGAACACAAAGGTTGAGCCCAGTAATAAATGAATGATGACAAACGATGGAGACATGTACAATGGACATAGAAACCTAACCTAAAGAGCTTCCAATGACCAAAGCTGGAGCAAGTTGAGCAGCAAAATGAATAACATAGTACTGGATTACAACCTCAAGTATAAAATACACATAACTAAGTCCAATATGAATGAATAAATGAATTATGATATAAACAAGTGAATGGATGAATGAATGAATGAATGAATGAATTGCTTAGAAGATCAGAGACAAATCTTCTTTACAGAATAATTTCAGATAATTAATGTAGGTACTCCCTCCCTCCAGTATGTGGTGTATATAGCCTACCTCTCCTTGAGTGTAGGCTGGGCTTAGTGACTGCTTTTGAATAAGTGTTGGAAGGAGGTGAAAATTAACTTTATAGTTGAGACACCTGACAATATTTTCACCAGGTGACTAAGGTTAACATCATCAGTGGTAACTAATGTTGATATATTCTTGCTGATATGATGAAATGAGAAGGGCACTTCGTCTGTGTGTAATTCCTCTTCAAAACCGATAACCCCAGGCTAATAATGAGAAAAATATTAGACAATCCAAATTGGAAAACATCTTACAAAATACCTGCCCAGTATTTCTCAGATCCATTAAGATCATCAAAAACTAAAAAGACTAAAACTAAAACTAAAAAGCATCACAGAACAGATAATTTTAAGTTGGCATGATAGCAAAATAAAAGGTGGTATCCCAGATTTGATTCTGGAACAGAAAAATGGCATTAGTGGAAAAACTAGTGAAATTCCAATAAAATATGGGAGTTTGTTTGGTTAATAGTAATGTACTAATATTTATTTCTTAGTTGTAACAAGTGTAGCACTGTTATGATTTTAGCAAAAGGGAAAGTTCTTGAGGGCTATATATATTTTTGTAACTATCAACATAAAATTATTTATACAAGTTTATTAAGAATAGAACGTTTTTGTTAAATTCAAATTAAAAACTGCTGTTCATGAAAACACACTATAAAGAAAGTAGTTTGAACATTGTTAACCCACAAATTGTTAGCAGCCAAAACACATTTTTAACAATTAATAGAAAATAGACAAAGTAATAGAAAAGTATGTAAAAGATACTGACAAACATTTTATAAATAAAATATTTATATAAATCATGAATATCTGTGTGAAGTTGCTCAAATTCATCAGTTATAGGGAAAATAAAAGTTAAAGTCATAATTATGCACAAGTTGACCTTTAGCAGATTGATAAACAACGTAGAAGTTGAATAATAACAAGAGTTGGATGGTGATCTGGAGTCTCTACAGAACATATTCTCTTAATGGAAGAGTTCATTGCAGAAATAATATGGCAAGCAATTCAATATTTAATGAAACATGGAAAATGTGCATATTTCTTCATATAGCAACTCCTTTCCTAGGTATGTAAATTCAATATTCACCATGGGTCATAATAAAATTTAGTACAGAATAACTGTTCTTAAATGCAAAAATCTGTAAATAACTGCATTTCAACTGAGAGTAGAATAGATAAATTTTATTATTCATAAAACTGAATACTGTGCAGTGATTGAACTATGGCCACATACATAAACATAGGTGACTCTGACAACATAGTATTGAACAAGAAAAAGTACATTGCATAAGAATTCACACAGGATAATCCTATTTACAATGTGCTAAAACCAGCAAAATGTGTGTCTGCAAAACTACAGTGAAAAACAAGATAATATTAAATAGAATATTTAGAACTATGGGTAGATCTGGGGTTAGGTAGAGGATGTGATCATGGAGAGGTTTCAAAGGTATCATTAATATTTATATCTAAAACTAGGTGGTGACATACAGTAATTTTTTTCCTAAAGTCCTCTATTTATTCCCCATGTTGATTATGTGTGAAAAAGATGTAGTTAATACGGCCCGGAAAAGTAAAACCAGGTACACATGAGTTACATTTTTAAGACTCCAAACAATTCAGAGGTAAGTATTTCAAGCGAAATGTAAAAGTAATATTAACATGGTTATATTGTATATATTTACATTGAAGATCAAAAATAGAAACAATGATTAGGAGCTGATTTCTCAAGAAAACAAGATTCGTAGATCAGTCGTTTCTTCAAATGGGGAAATGAATCATGCCATGGAAGATGCTGTCAGTGTCAGTGAAATTTTATCTCACATGTATGTAGTTAAATGGGAAAAATCTCTTAGAAGATTTTGTCTTAAGCTGAGAAAGAAAATGTTAAAAACACTTGCAAAAAGAGGACATACTCAGAAAGAGGAATAGAAAAGATTTTAAAAGTGGTGAGCATAGAAATAGCCAATTAAAAATACAAGCTTTGGGCTCAAAGAATTTTACATGTTTTACTACTGATCAGAGGGGTAAATTAATAATAATAATAATAATAATAATAATAATAATAATAATAAAACTAGATCTATCTGCTTCTGGTAATTTCTCTAAGATGAGTGCTACTTAAAATACATCGGAGAACTGGAATAAGTTTGCCAACTTAGAGTTAAAAAATTTGCTGCAAGTTATGTTATAGGAGGAGACACTTGAGATCAGCATGGACCAAGACATAGAGAACTATTAAATAATGGCAAGAGGGTCTTTATAAAGGACAATGAGAAGCTTCTTGAAAAGTTTGAGGCATGGAATACCCTGGTTAACTTTGCATTCACTGATCTATGTAGGGCAAATTGAAAGGGAAGTCAAAGCCATATTCCAGGCAAGAAATTATGTTGGTCTAGTTTAAGATGGTGGGAGTAGACTGCAGAATGTACGAACTCAAGAAATATTCAGAAATTAACTTGAGAGTACTAGGTAAATTGACTATCTCTAGTATGAGAAAATGAAGAGTCAGAGATTATATCCAGAATGCTGATTTCTTCAGCTAGGTTTATGAGTCATGGTTTGAGCCTGAATGTGAATGAAGATGAGGAGACATTCCATTTATAATATGTGGAGTATGAGGTGCCTAATGAAACCTCTTTGTAGAAACATCCAGAAAATAAACATCCAGACATGGAGAGGAGAATGATTCAAAGTGGATAAATATACATAGACCTCATAGACTATGAACTAAAGCCATTGAGATAGATAAGCTCACCCAGGGAGAGTGTGTAGAGCAGAAAAAAAAAAAAAAAAAAAGAGGATGACACAGAGCCTGAGACCAGCACTGAAGTTAGGGTAAGAGCATCCTGAAAGGCTGAAAGAGAAAGACTAAACTGTCCTCATGGTAATTAAACTTGTCAAGGTTAGAATATATCAAAGGAGAAGCAGTTTCAGATGTTTCCAGCAATTAAGCAAGGTTCTGATAGCTCCATGAACTTTTCCAATGTGGAATTAATCCACCATCTTGGAAGAAGGGGTCTCAATGGAGTGATGGGCCCTGAGTGATTGAAATGAGCTAAAAAGGAGTTGCAGATGGTGACAAGGTGTATAGAACTTTCATTCAAAATGAGTGTCTTCAAAAGAAAAGGGAATTTCATCCCACCTTGGATTGTAGGTAAGTGAAGTTAGAAGACTCTTAATTCAGAAGCTAGAATATTAACAAACAAAATTTTTCCAGTTCTCACATATTTGTGAAACTGAGAACAAAGAGGACAGTTTGTGATGATTATAAAGTAGATTTCAATGTTTTTATATCAATCATTTATTTTGCATCTCATTTTAACACAAACAGTTGATCCAGAAGAAACAAAAGTACTTGAGGTAGTTTGATTCATTATCACACTATAGCATGGGAGTGTATTAAAATGTGAGTACATGGGGCGCCTGGGTGGCTCAGCTGGTTAAGCGTCTGACTTCAGCTCAGGTCACGATCTCGGGGTCTGGTGAGTTCAAGCCCCGTGTCGGGCTCTGGGCTGATGGCTCAGAGCCTGGAGCCTGCTTCCGATTCTGTGTCTCCCTCTCTCTCTGTCCCTCCCCCATTCATGCTCTGTCTCTCTCTGTCTCAAAAATAAATAAACGCTAAAAAAATAAAATGAAATAAAATGTGAGTACATGTAATAGTTATTAAAAATACTTGTGTATATGAATATTGTATTTGTTGAGTATTTTACAATTTAATAGGACTACACAATAATAATTTTGGTTATATTTTAAACTTTATGTCTGCCTGGCTTGTCCCTTAGTAATACACTTTTCAGTAATACATTTTTTAATAAATTTATTTCATAAAGCCTTTTTGGATGAATTTTTATGTTCTTGCTTTGCCACGTGGTAGTTCATCTCAGTAAAAGTGACTTCGCTTAAAACTGCATAGTATTTTATAGATTTAGAAAGTGCTCTATTAGACATGCTATGTAATTTTCAATAGATAAACATGAGGAAATATTTGAGTGGAGATGATGAAGTTCAGGTTATTTTCCATGTTTTATGCCCTGAGAACTCGTTCGCACAGTGGGGATTTCTCCGTGTTCGTAAAGATTAATTTCTTAGCACACAGGCTGTAGGGCAGTGTTTTCTTGAACAAATCTACTCCTTTTTAAAAGTGAGAGATTTGTCCCCAGGTATATTTTAGTTCAGCATGTGTGCATATGCCAATGAATGGCTGAAATCATCAATAACCACAAAGAAGGACCCTGGGGAAAATGTTAAACATATTCACTTGAACATATAAATAACAATAGCAAGCAAAGTACATTTGACCAATTCTTCACTCAAGAAGTGACTTGTATGTAGCTTATTAGGAAACAAATTATTGCCTTCTATGCTGGTTCATCATCCAGCTGGTCTCCCACTTTAGATTTTCTAAGCAGTATACAGCTCAAAAGAGCCTATATTTACTTGGGCCTATGGAAAATTATGTGAGTAATAAAAGGTAAAAGATCTTTAAACTATAATTATTTTTAAAAGTACTTTTCTTTTTATCTGATGAAGAGCTGTTTGTTAAAGAATATTTAGTAAGGAGGATCCTGGGAAGATGGCGGCATAGGAGGACGCTGGGCCCACCGCGTGTCCTGCTGATCACTTAGATTCCACCTACACCTGCCTAAATAACCCAGAAAACCTCCAGAAGACTAGCAGAATGGAGTCTCCGGAGACAAGCGCAGACGAGAGGCCCACGGAAGAGGGTAGGAAGGGCGGAGAGGTGGTGCGCACTCCACGGACTGGTGGGAGGGAGCCGGGGCGGAGGGGCGGCCCGCTGGCCAAGCAGAGCCCCTGAGTCTGGCTTGCAAAGCGGAGGGGCCCGATGGAGTGTGTTCCGACAGCAAGCGGGACTTGACATCTGGAAAGTTATAAGCTAACAGCTCTGCTCAGAGAACTGGAGGGCTGGAGGACAACAGGAAGGAGAGTCGTTGAGCCCCAGACGACAGAGCTCACCTTGGCAGGGAACAAAGGCGCTCACCAGCGCCATCTCCCTCGCCCATCCCCCAGCCAAAATCCCAAAGGGAACCAGTTCCTGCCAGGGAACTTGTCTGCACCGCGCAAACACCCAAAGCTGTGCTTCTGCTGATCCATCCCTCTGGAGGGTCTGACTCCCTCCCGGTGCCGCAGGGCCCCTCCCGAAGCAGATCTCTGAAGGAAAAGCGAGCTGAGCCTGCCCCTCCTCCCCGTGCACCTTGCCTATCCACCCCAGCTAATACGCCAGATCCCCAGCACCACAAGCCTGGCAGTGTGCAAGTAGCCCAGATGGGCCACGTGACGCCACAGGGAATCCCGCCCCTAGGAGAGGGGAAGAGAAGGCACACACCAGTCTGTGGCTCCAGTGGTAGGCTGGGGGCAGACATCAGGTCTGACTGTGGCCCCGCCCACCAATGCAAGTTATTCAAGACAGCACAGGGGAAGTGCCCTGAAGTCCCGAACCACTCCAGGGACTATCCAAAATGACGAAACAGAAGAATTCCCCTCAGAAAAACGTCCAGGAAATAACAACAGCTAACGAACTGATCAAAAATGATTTAAACAATATCACAGAAAGTGAATTTAGAATAATAGTCATAAAATTAATCGCTGGGCTTGAAAACAGTCAAAGGACAGCAGAGAATCTCTTGCTACAGAGATCAAGGGACTAAGGAACAGCCAGGAGGAGCTAAAAAATGCTGTCAACGAGCTACAAAATAAAATGGAGACAACTACGGCTCAGATTGAAGAGGCAGAGGAGAGAATAGGTGAACTAGAAGATAAAATTATGGAAAAAGAAAAAGCTGAGAAAAAGAGAGATAAAAAAAAATCCAGGAGTATGAGGGGAAAATTAGAGAACTAAGTGAGGCACTAAAGAGAAATAATCTACGCATAATTGGTATTCCAGAGGAGGAAGAGAGAGGGAAAGGTGCTGAACGTGTACTTGAAGAAATAATAGCTGAGAACTTCCCAGATCTGGGGAAGGAAAAACGCACTGAAATCCAAGAGGCACAGAGAACTCCCTTCAAACGTAACTTGAATCGATCTTCTGCACGACATATCATAGTGAAACTGGCAAAATACAAGGATAAAGAGAAAATTCTGAAAGCACCAAGGGATAAACGTGCTCTAACATATAAAGGGAGACCTATAAGACTCGTGACTGATCTCTCTACTGAAACTTGGCAGGCCAGAAAGGAATGACAGGAGATCTTCAATGTAATGAACAGAAAAAATATGCAGCCAAGAATCCTTTATCCAGTAAGTCTGTCATTTAGAATAGAAGTAGAGATGAAGGTGTTCCCAAGCAAAAAAAAGCTGAAGGAATCCGTCACCACTAAACAAGCCCTACAAGAGATCCTAAGGGGGATCCTGTGAGACAAAGTACCAAAGACATCGCTACAAGCATGAAACCTACGGACATCACAATGACTCTAAACCCATATCTTTCTATAATAACACCGAATGTAAATGGACTAAATGTGCCAACCAAAAGACACAGGGTATCAGAATGGATAAAAAAACAAGACCCATCTATTTGCTGTCTACAAGAGACTCATTTAAGACCTGAGGACACCTTCAGATTGAGAGTGAGGGGATGGAGAACTATTTATCATGCTACTGGAAGCCAAAAGAAAGCTGGAGTAGCCATACTTCTATCAGACAAACTAGACTTTAAATTAAAGGCTGTAACAAGAGATGAAGAAGGACATTATATAATAGTGACAGGGTCTATCCATCAGGAAGAGCTAACAATTATAAATGTCTATGCGCCGAATACGGGAGCCCCCAAATATATAAAACAATTACTCACAAATATAAGCAACCTTATTGATAAGAATGTGGTAATTGCAGGGGACTTTAACACTCCACTTACAGAAATGGATAGATCATCTAGACACATGGTCAATAAAGAAACAAGGGCCTTGGATGATACATTGGATCAGATGGACTTGACAGATATATTTAGAACTCTGCATCCTAAAGCAACAGAATATACTTTCTTCTTTTTTTTTAAATTTTTTAAAAAATTTTTTTTCAACGTTTATTTATTTTTGGGACAGAGAGAGACAGAGCATGAACAGGGGAGGGGCAGAGAGAGGGGGAGACACAGAATCGGAAACAGGCTCCAGGCTCTGAGCCATCAGCCCAGAGCCCGACGCGGGGCTCGAACTCACGGACCGCGAGATCGGGACCTGGCTGAAGTGGACGCTTAACCGACTGCTCCACCCAGGCGCCCCAGAATATACTTTCTTCTTGAGTGCACATGGAACATTATCCAAGATAGATCACATACTGGGTCACAAAACAGCCCTTCATAAGTATACAAGAATTGAAATCATACCATGCATACTTTCAGACCACAATGCTATGAAGCTTGAAATCAACCACAGGAAAAAGTCTGGAAAACCCCCAAAAGCATGGAGGTTAAAGAACACCCTACTAAAGAATGAATGGGTCAACCAGGCAATTAGAGAAGATATTAAAAAATATATGGAAACAAACAAAAATGAAAATACAACAATCCAAATGCTTTAGGATGCAGCGAAGGCAGTCCTGAGAGGAAAATACATTGCAATTCAGGCCTATCTCAAGAAACAAGAAAAATCCCAAATACAAAATCTAACAGCACACCTAAAGAAAATAGAAGCAGAACAGAAAAGACACCCCAAACCCAGCAGAGGAAGAGAAATAATAAAGATCAGAGCAGAAATAAACAATATAGAATCTAAAAAAACTGTAGAGCAGATCAACGAAACCAAGAGTTCGTTTTTTTGAAAAAATAAACAAAATTGATAAACTTCTAGCCAGGCTTCTCAAAAAGAAAAGGGAGATGACCCAAATAGATAAAATCATGAATGAAAATGGAATTATTACAACCAACCCCTCAGAGATACAAACAATTATCAGGGAATACTATGAAAAATTATATGCCAACAAACTGGACAACCTGGAAGAAATGGACAAATTCCTAAACACCCACACGCTTGCAAAACTCAATCAGGAGGAAATAGAAAGCTTGAACAGACCCATAACCAGCCAAAAAATTGAATCAGTCATCAAAAATCTCCCAAGAAATAAGAGTCCAGGACCAGATGGCTTCCCAGGGGAGTTCTACCAGACGTTTAAAGCAGAGATAATACCTATCCTTCTCAAGGTATTCCAAAAAATAGAAAGGGAAGGAAAACTTCCAGACTCAACTATGAAGCCCGTATTACTTTGATTCCTAAACCAGACAGAGACCCAGTAAAAAAAGAGAACTACAGGCCAATATCCCTGATGAATATGGATGCCAAAATTCTCAATAAGATACTAGCAAATCGAATTCAACGGCATATAAAAAGAATTATTCACCATGATCAAATGGGATTCATTCCTGGGATGCAGGGCTGGTTCAACATTCACAAATCAATCAATGTGATACATCATATTAATAAAAGAAAAGATAAGAACCATATGATCCTGTCAATTGATGCAGAAAAGACCTTTGACAAAATTCAGCAACCTTTCTTTTATTTTTTTTTATTTTTTTTTCAATGTTTATTTTTGGGACAGAGAGAGACAGAGCATGAACGGGGGAGGGGAAGAGAGAGAGGGAGACACAGAATCGGAAACAGGCTCCAGGCTCTGAGCCATCAGCCCAGAGCCCGACGCGGGGCTCGAACTCCCGGACCGCGAGATCGTGACCTGGCTGAAGTCGGACGCTTAACCAACTGTGCCATCCAGGCGCCCCTATTCAGCAACCTTTCTTAATGAAAACCCTCAAGAAAGTCCGGATAGAAGGAACATACTTAAAGATCATAAAAGCCATTTATGAAAAGCCCACAGCTAACATCATCCACAATGGGGAAAAACTGAGAGCTTTTTCCCTGAGATCAGGAACACAACAGGGATGCCCACTCTCACCGCTGTTGTTTAACATAGTGTTGCAAGTTCTAGCATCAGCAATCAGACAACAAAACGAAATCAAAGGCATCAAAATTGGCAAAGAGGAAGTCAAGCTTTCACTTTTTGCAGATGACATGATACTATACATGGAAAATCCAATAGACTCCACCAAAAGTCTGCTAGAACTGATACATGAATTTAGCAAAGTTCCAGGATACAAAATCAATGTACAAAAATCAGTTGCATTCTTATACACTAACAATGAAGCAACAGAAAGACAAATAAAGAACCTGATCCCATTCACAATTGCACCAAGAAGCATAAAATACCTAGGAATAAATCTAACCAAAGATGTAAAAGATCTGTATGCTGAAAACTATAGAAAGCTTATGAAGGTAATTGAAGAAGATATAAAGAAATGGAAAGACATTCCCTGCTCATGGATTGGAAGAATAAATATTGTCAAAATGTCAATACTACCCAAAGCTATCTACACATTCAATGCAATCCCAATCAAAATTGCACCAGCATTTTTCTTGAAACTAGAACAAGCAATCCTAAAATTCATATGGAACCACAAAAGGCCCCGAATAGCCAACGTAATTTTGAAGAAGAAGACCAAAGCAGGAGCCATCACAATCCCAGACTTCAGCCTCTACTACAAAGCTGTAATCATCAAGACAGCATGGTATTGGCACAAAAACAGACACATAGACCAATGGAATAGAATAGAAACCCCAGAACTAGATGCACAAATGTATGGCCAACTAATTTTTGACAAAGCAGGAAAGAATATCCAATGGAAAAAAGACAGTCTCTTTAACAAATGGTGCTGGGAGAACTGGACAGCAACATACAGAAGGTTGAAACTAGACCACTTTCTCACACCATTCACAAAAATAAACTCAAAATGGATAAAGGACCTGAATGTGAGACAGGAAACCATCAAAACCCTAGAAGAGAAAGCAGGCAGGGAAAGACCTCTCTGACCTCAGCCGTAGCAATTTCTTACTTGACACATCCCCAAAGGCAAGGGAATTAAAAGCAAAAATGAACTACTGGGACCTTATGAAGATAAAAAACTTCTGCACAGCAAAGGAAACAACCAACAAAACTAAAAGGCAACCAACAGAATGGGAAAAGATATTTGCAAATGACATATCGGACAAAGGGCTAGTATCCAAAATCTATAAAGAGCTCACCAAACTCCACACCTGAAAAACAAATAACCCAGTGAAGAAATGGGCAGAAAACATGAATAGACACTTCTCTAAAGAAGACATCCGGATGGCCAACAGGCACATGAAAAGATGCTCAACGTTGCTCCTCATTAGGGAAATACAAATCAAAACCACACTCAGGTATCACCTCATGCCAGTCAGAGTGGCCAAAATGAACAAATCAGGAGACTATAGATGCTGGAGAGGATGTGGAGAAACGGGAATCCTCTTGCACTGTTGGTGGGAATGCAAATTGGTGCAGCCGCTCTGGAAAACAGTGTGGAGGTTCCTCAGAAAATTAAAAATAGATCTACCCTATGACCCAGCAATAGCACTGCTAGGAATTTGCTCAAGGGATACAGGAGTACTGATGCATAGGGGCCCTTGTACCGCAATGTTTATAGCAGCACTCTCCACAATAGCCAAATTATGGAAAGAGCCTAAATGTCCATCAACTGATGAATGGATAAAAAAATTGTGGCTTATATACACAATGGAGTACTACGTGGCAATGAGAAAGAATGAAATATGGCCCTTTGTAGCAACATGGATGGAACTGGAGAGTGTTATGCTAAGTGAAATAAGCCATACAGAGAAAGACAGATACCATATGTTTTCACTCTTATGTGGATCCAGAGAAACTTAACAGAAATCCATGGGGGAGGAGAAGGAAAAAAAAAAGAGGTTAGAGTGGAAGAGAGCCAAAGCATAAGAGACTGTTGAGAACTGAGAGCAAACTGAGGGTTGATGGGGGGTGGGAGGGAGGAGAGGGTGGGTGATGGGTATTGAGGGTGGGTGATGGCACCTTTTTGGATGAGCACTGGGTGTTGTATGGAAACCAATTTGACAATAAAATTCATATATTGAAAAAAAAAGAATATTTAGAAAATGTTACTAGGCAAAGAAGAAAATTAAGTTAACTGTATTCCATGCTCCTAGCCAGAGATAACCACCAGAACAACTGATATTATTTTGTTGGGTGACGTCTGATCATTTCAACGTCTTTATTCTAACATTTTTCTTATGTGTATACAAATGCCTATATACATCTTATGTGTATATATACATACATATGTATATATAAAATTTATGTATGTCTTATAAAGATATCATAAAGAATGAACACTATCATGATCTTATTGATGCCTATATTTATTTTTATTTATTTTATTTATTTTATTTATTTATTATTATTTATTATTGTTTATTATTTATCCCACTTATTTATTTATTTATTTTTATTTTATTTATTTCTGTTTTTTATTTTTAAGAAAATATTTAAAATATTTACTATACAATATAAGCTGAAGGTAATATTAGGTTTTACTTGGTCTAGATTTAATAACACCGATAGTGAATTATGTGTTGTTCTATTAGTGAATGGCAAACACCATGGTTAGATTTTAAAGAAAGAAAGTGTTTTTTATGTCCTCTGATTTTCAGTCATGTGTGTCAGTTTGAATGAAATAACATTTTCCTCAAATCATGTAAACATTTTATCAACCTCTGAGTGTATATCACCTTACCTTGATTAAATAATTATGTCCTCGTTCTGTATAATAGCAGGAGTAAAATTTCACTCTACCTGCTTAATAGCAATGGCACTTAATATCCTCCATTTTTCAGTCACTAGTCAAAGAATCTAGCCTTTTGTACCAGGAAACAGTATAACTGGGTTAGATCATTCACAAACATAATTCAAAACAGATTTCACAGAAAGAAGGGGAATCAATGGATTTTTCGCAAAATAATGGCTTAAGTGCCTGGTCTTTAATTTACGAAAAAACCTTGTAGACCAAAATTTTAATTGTAGGCCCCATTGTCTTGTAATTTAAAATTACTTCACATTAAGCCAATTTAAATCCTCCTTAGCCCCTATTCTGCTCACAAACTCACATTCATGGTGGCGTTCTTTGTTCCTCCACCCATCACCCGCCTAGATGCTTAGGAACAAAAGACATACATGAGCACCATTGGGAATACAGTTATTCTAAAAAAAATTATGTGTTCTTTATCTGAAATAGAAATTTAACTGCATCTTGTATTTTCACTGTCAAGTTGATACCTATAGATTGGGAGACTTTAAGAGACGATTTCTCAAAAATGTTACCATTTAAAGTGAAATCAAAAGTGTAAATTAGGAATTGAGGAAAAACAGGTAAAAAGGAGAACATGTCTGGGCACCTGGGTGGCTCAGTCCTTTAAGCATTGGACTTCAGCTCAGGTCATGATCTCACGGCTCCTGCATTCAAGCCCCCAGTCAGGCTCTGTGCTGACAGCTCAGAGCCTGGAGCCTGCTTTAGATTCTTTGTCTTCCTTTCTCTCTACCCCTCCCCCTTCCACCTCCTCCCCCACTTGTGCTCTGTCTCTCTCTCTCTCAAAAATAAACATTAAAATAATTTTTAAAAAAGGCAAACATGTCTACATAGATGGACTCAAGTAGGAGAAAGCACTGCATGTTTCTGTGACTGAACTGTGGGTTTTGTTAGTGTTACAGAAGTTGTGAAGAAAGAGTGAAGTTGAAAAATTACAAAAGATGACTTCAGATCTCAACAGGAAAAGCCATTCTCAGGAAGGAAGAATGGATGGATAGGCAAACTTAGAGTAATACAGAAGAGATATAGAGGTAGAGAATCTACTTCCCATTGGTCATATGAAGACCATTGTTCATAAGCATGTGAGAGGTGTTCTGTGTTAGGCTTCCTAAAAATTTTGGGTGCAAGTTTTTAATCTCCTTAGATAATAAGTAAAGGATAGGTGAGAATTACATTGAAATATAGAATATAACTACCTTGAAAATCTTAATTCTGTTACTTGATTATTTGTATTAATGAAATTCTCCTTGAAGTGACTCATAGATGCTCTCAGTGGGCAAATGTCCATGGGTCTCCCATTATTCCTGTGACTAGACCTCCAGCTGCAGTCCATGATACTTCCAAAAAGCATCATGCCCTTTTGTGTGACAAACTGAAATGTGTTTTCTTGTGAAACACGGAGTATCTGTACATTGTGCGGGAACCAGATTAGGGTAAGATTACTTGCAGGTTTTAAGTGTGTGGAAATATGTATTGTTTGGAAGAGAATACAAATATATTATTGGGTTGGGATTAGAAAAAAAGAGCTAATCTTTCCACACCATAACGTGTGTGTGTGTGTGTGTGTGTGTGTGTGTGTGTGTGTGAGTGTCATATAAATGAGGGTATGGCAACGTAATTGCTACTGTTTTTCATCAGAACGATTTTGGCAAACCTAGATTCTTTCATGGAAATTACATTGAATAGCAAGGTCAGTTTTCAAAAAGCCTTTCAACTTGAAAAAAAACTATACAAACAGAAGGGCATTCTTTGTGGCACTATCAGATTTTCTTTTGTAAATTTTGATACATTACCACTTTCCTAATACGGATTTACACAGTTCCAGTGTGAATCAGATTTTGACTTACATAAAAAAACAGAAATATAGACTGGCAATACAGTATATGCTTACTCAATTTTTACATTGGTTTATATCACATTTTTGGGAGTTTTTCCTGATCAGGGAAAGACAAAATCATTTTACAGTTTAGTTGTTTGCATCTTGTATTCTCGTAGGCATAGTAACAATGGACATGTTTGAATCGTTAAGTGTTGACTTCCTCCTTGTGTCAATATTTTATCCAAATAAACAGCTTCTCTGGCAAATAAAAAATACATTGCACTTGTTAAATTAAGTCAGCGAAACTTATTGAGCTTTTATATGTGTTAGAGCACTCTGTATACTCAAGAAAGGGCTATCTAACATGAGGAAAGCTAAGTAAATGAAGTGATCATCCTGATTTCTAGTGATGCAATTTTATAAAGGTGGAATTTCTATTCTTAGAGTTATTGATTAAATTAAGTGAGTGGCATGAGACTTTTTTAGGAATTACAGGGAAAAACACATGATTGACACTAAGTGGAAAGTATTTGAATTTTAGGAGTGAAAATTGTTCAGGCCCTAAAATCTATGCCAACTTCCAAACAAATTGGCAGATAAAATTTGGGAATCAGGTGGGTAGAGGCTGACTATCAGATCCACTACTAATGAAACACTGTAGACCATGCTTTAAATGTGAGGCCTATTAGGCTTCAGAATGACCTTCCCTGCTTCTCTTCCCAAGTTTTACTCATTCTCTGAGTCACAGGAAAGTCTGGACCCCTGAAGGGCCCCTGCATTACAGTGAAGGAAATTAATGGTTGAGCCCTGAGCAAAGCTCTCTGCAGAGGACCATCTGCAGTGGCTGTGCAATGCATATTCAGTCCCTTCTTGCAAATAAAAGGAGAAATTCTGTAGAAAGAAGTGAGTGGCAAGTGAGTGACTTGTGAGCAGAAGATGGAAAAGCTCTCCCCATATCTTTCCCTACGGAAGATTGGACCACAATGGCAGGCTCAGCTCCTCCAAGAAAAAGAAAAGAGTTCGCTGTGCATATCTGTAACTTTAGGGGCATCTAGAAGGCTCCTTCCTCCTCTAAACCGTAGAGCATTTTACCAGAAGTTTCATTACTACCCCATTACAAATTTAACCTTTGCCTACATACTACTTTCTTCCCTGAAGAATACAGAAGAGTAGTTACCAATGATGTTTATTAATCAAGGGATACAAGTTTCATTTTGTACAGTGAAATTGTTGTTTCAAACTATTTTGCTAATTTGGAGAAGAATTCATTTTATTTAGAATGAAAACACTTGGTACTTGCATGGGCTTTAAATGCCAGACATGGTTCTTTCTCCATTCTTGCTTCCTTCGTTCATGGGCTATCTACTCTAATTCAAACCCAAAAGACTGAGTGGTGTAGAGGTCTCTTCAAAATCATGTTAAATGTATTTGATTAGCACAATATCTATTTATACCCCTTGATTCTGCTTATTTCCCAAGCAGGATATCCTCTGCACAGCAGATAGTCTTAGATTTGAACTTTGGCAAGGACATGTTGCCCATGCAAACTTGGATGGACATGCAGGGAGCCTGAAGTTTTGTTGAGTTACAAAAATCCCAGGTGGTCTGGTCTATAAAACAAAAAGCAGAACAGTGAGCAATTTTGTAAATGTTATTGTGAAATGTTTGTTCTTCGTTAAGATGGCTCCTATTTTTCTAAGAATGACTTAGGGTTTCTGTCCCTAAAGGCATAAAAAGTTATCCACAAATCTACAGAAAAATACAACTAAGATTTCCATGCACTTTTATACTGCACAAATTGCATTCCTCCAAGTGGCTTTTATCCAAAAGGCATGTATTCCATTCCTTAGTGATAAATTTCTACTCCACTGCCTTCAGCTAACATTAAGGATGCTCTTTCTAAATTGGACATAGGACTCAGCTATCAGAATCCCCAGATATATCAATCCCTTGAAAAATGGTGGGAACTTGGGGTGCGGTGGCAGAAACTGACTCTGTCTCTGACTTGCTAATTATTCTGGCTTCTAAATTCCCAAGAATGTCAAGCTTATTATACTCTGTTTACTTAACTTTTCTTTATAATCATCATCCACCAGAAATTTTCCATGTTTTTAGGGTTTTTTTTTCATGCCTTTGCTGTTGAAGAGTTACTAGTATTGTTTCTAATAACCATACAAAGTGCATTTCACTTTGGATATTTGCAACCTCCAATGAGCACATCAAGTGCAGGGTTTAAAAGCAGCCACACAATTTACCTACAGACAGCATAGTCTGTCTATGCTGAAGAATTTGTATGACTTTGATGAAAGCGAATGCTTCATAAGCTGAACAAAAGTATGTTTTTTCAAATAACATACCGATAAAAATTTTTTGTTCAGTGCTTCCATTTTGTTCAAACATGATTAAGCACAGACACAGACAAATTCAAGTAAACTATGGTACTAGCCTATTGTGATATCCCTCACCTCTTCTTTCTATAATTTCTCCCCCAAGTATAATTCAGATGGTCCTCTGTTTCCTAGAATAAAAATAAGAGTTTATTAATGATTGTTGAACTAAATTAAATAGAAAATGGACACATTTTTTCCTTTTTGCAAATATATGTTTATTTTTGTCCCTACCCATCATGAAATTTCATACTGGATTCTTCTCATGATTTTTTCTATCTTTTCCAAATCTTGATGGGTCACTCTGGTACATTGTCTCCACCACCCCATATCCACACTCATACACATTACACAAACCATTTTGAAAATCCTTTCTTGCTTCTCTTGAGACCATGGTCTTTAGTCTTCCCCTACCCCTGCACCAATCGGGTTCTCAGCAAAACTACATGGCACGTTCCAATGGTATAGCTGAGAATAATTTAATAAAGCTTCCATTAAAAAGAAAAAGCAGGGGCACCTGGGTGGCTCATTCAGTTAAGCATATGATTTTGGCTCACATCATCATCTCGCAGTCTGTGAGTTCAAGTCCTGCATCTGGCTCTGTGCTGACAGCTCAGAGCCTGGAGCCTGCTTTGGATTCTGTGTCTCCCTCTCTCTGTCCCTCCTCTGCTCATGCTCTGTCTCTCTCTGTATCTCAAAAATGAATAAATGTTAAAACTTTTTTTAAAAAAAGGAAAAGCAAAACAGCAGGAAATGGTAAGCAACCTTACTCTCTATGCCATCCCACCATTGACTATCATCTCGAGAAAATTAGGTTAATAATAACCAACACACTGTGGCAAGCAAGAAAGGGTGCTACAGAAACAAATTCCTTGACCTCATTCTCCTTGTACCTAATCTCTATTGGCCAAAGCCAAACGGAGGACAGAGAACAAATATATAAACTGGTCCTCAGACTTCAGTACTGGGGCATAAGGAAGTACAGATTTGGGTGAGAAGTGAATATGGAAAAGCAATAAAAAATATTCAGTTCATATCTCCATTTCTCTCTTCTCTACCCAAGGGTTTATTTTCATATATGTTTTTCTAAAACTTTGGCATTCCCAGAGACTTTTCCTGGACAATTTTCACCTTACTCTATTAGACATTTCATAGACATTATCATAGTTTGCAATGATCTTCAGATTCATATGCTACT
Source organism: Herpailurus yagouaroundi (assembly GCF_014898765.1). Classification (NCBI taxonomy): domain Eukaryota; kingdom Metazoa; phylum Chordata; class Mammalia; order Carnivora; family Felidae; genus Herpailurus; species Herpailurus yagouaroundi. The sequence goes on from NW_024412403.1 coordinate 25,470,067, forward strand.
TATAAAATATGTCATAATTGTCCCAAAGCTGGCTTTACAGATGCCTCATCATTTCTCTGAAAACACTATCCTTCTCCTATAAGGTGTTATTCTGTTGCTGCCATAAGAGCAGAGATATATATATATATATAAAACTCTTCTTCATAATATTTGATATTCAGGCAGTCATCAAGTTCCTTCATCCAAGCAAACAATCAAACATGGCTTAGCACTTAAATATTTCTAAAATGCATTTTCTCTTTTCTATCTCTACTACCAAGGCACTGGTCCATATGCCCTAATTTTCAGAAGGTTTATGTGATCAACTGTATCATATGCATAGTGGTCAAAGATCATGAGGATTGTCAGAGTCACTGGATTTGGAACCATGGAGACTTCTATGGATATATGAGAGATTAGTTTGAGCAAAGGTAGGACCAATCTCTTGAAATTTATTAACAAATGGGTAATGAGGAATTGAAAAGAGCCAGTGTGGTTGTAAAATAATGGAGAGAGAAACTCAGCTTGATGTGACAAAATGTTGGAGGGAAGCTTTATTGTTTTATTTGTTTGCTTTGACTCTTTTTTGGATAAGGGAAACATAAGTTTTGGAAAGTTTATGATAAGCAGCAACAGTGGGAGAGCATTTTTGGGAAAAAAGCAACAAATGATAACAGTGAAGCAGCATTCTGGCAAAGGATATTAAGAAGTGGAGCTGGGAATTAAAGTTAGTCTATATTTTTTATGATGAACATATGAGGCAAAAACAAAAATTTTAAGGTCAAAAAGAAGAAAACAAAATGCATTGATGATCATTTGTACATTTGCATATTATTCCATGATGTAGATGAAACATAATTTATTTATCATTTCCTTGATATTTTATATTTGGATACACACATATTTGTTTGTTTTTTTCTTTTTGGTTACTATGGAAAATGCATCAGTAAATATGCTTTTACATAGAGTCTCAAATAAAAGTGAGTTTAGTTTTAAAGGATCAAGTAATAGAATATAATCGATAGGTATAAATTTATATGTACTTTTCTAATTGTCTGATTTTTAAATTTTTGAAACAATTCACATGATTCATCATGTGTAACTGAAACTTTGTACTCTTTGACCAACATCTCCCCATTTCTCTCAACCCCCAACATCTGGCATCATCACTCTATCTTCTGATTTGATGAATTCAGCTTTTTTGGGTTCCATATATGAGTAAGATTATGCAGTATTTATCTTATTTACCATAATGCCCTTTGGTTTCATCCATGTTGTCCTAAATGGTAGAATTTCCTTCTTTTTTAAGATTGAATAATATTGCATTGTATATATACCAAATCTGTACCCATTCATCTGTGCACACTTTTCTCAGTGGGAGAAGTCACAGGCTAAGGGGGTCTGTGTCTCAAAACTGAGTTGTGCAGCTTTAGGGGAGAAGGGAGAAAGATAAACTGATTGGGGGTGCTTGGGTGCCTTATTTGATTGGGAGTCCAACTCATGATTTCAGCTCAGGTCATGATCTCACCGTCATGAGACCAAGCTCTGTGTTCGGCTGAGCATGGAGCCTGCTTAAGATTCTCTCTCTTGGGGCGCCTGGGTGGCTCAGTCGGTTAAGCGTCCAACTTCGGCTCAGGTCATGATCTCGTGGTTCATGAGTTCAAGCCCCGCGTCGGGCTCTGTGCTGACAGCTCAGAGCCTGGAGCCTGTTTCAGATTCTGTGTCTCCTTCTCTCTCTCTGACCCTCCCCTGTTCATGCTCTGTCTCTCTCTGTCTCAAAAATAAATAAAAACGTTAAAAAAATAAAAAAAAAAGATTATCTCTCTTGTCCTCCCCTGCTTGCACACTCTCTCTATTTCAAAAAAGAAAACAAAAAAGAAAAAGTAAAACTGAGAGTCTTAACCTCAGAAAAGCATCTATCCTTGTTTTTTGTTATTTTTCGTCCCTCAACATTCTGCTAGGACCATTCCACTGGACTCCTGGGCTCTCATGGAAGTACTTTCATCCATAAGTGATTGTCAAAATCAGTGTCTCTGTGAGGGAATGAGAGCTGGAAACTCCTGTCCCTCCATCTTGCTCACGTCACTCCCTACTAACATTCAGAATAGGCACTTTGAAACCTTACATCTGGGGGCACATGGGTGGCTCAGTTGGTTAAGTGTCCAACTTCCGCTCAGGTCATGAACTCATGCTTTGTGAGTTCAAGCCCCGCATCAGGCTCTGTGCTGACAGCTTGGAGCCTGCTTCGGATTCTGTGTCTCCTTCTGTCTCTCTGCCCCTCCCCTGCTCATGCTCTGTCTCTCTCTGTCTCTCAAAAATAAATAAATGTTAAAAAAAAATTGTTTAAAACTTACATCTGCCTGCCCAACATCACAGTACATCTCTCTATTGTTCAGAGCTTCTATCATGCTCTTCAGTAAAAAAGTTTTTAGCTTTTGTATTTAGAATGTGTACCTTTTTAAAAATTTATTCTTAAATGTGCTATAGTTTTATCCTTAATGTAAAATGTGTATTTCTTCATTTTAATTTCTAAATCCTTGACATATAGAGAGAAATATTAATGCTTGTACTTTATCTATATTAAGCTATTTTTAGATTTTCTTATTAATGCAAATAATTAAAAACTATAATCACTGTAATATTTTAGGTGGAATATAAAATGTATACATTTCAAAGGGAATGAATGTATATATCCAAAATAATGTATTTTACTTGATGCAATGTTGAATTTTTTTAATGCTTATTTATTTTTGAGAGAGAAAGAGCAAGCAAGTGGGGGAAGGGCAGAGAGAGAGGGAGACACAGAATCTGAAGCAAGTTCCAGGCTTCAAGCTGTGAGCACAAAGTCCAACGCGGGGCTCAAACCCATGAACCACAAGATCATGACCAGAGCAAAAGTCAGACGCTTAACCGACTAAACCACTCACGCTCCCTGTAAATTGGAATTTTTAGAGATGATTGCAGTTATTAGTTTTTTTAATTATTTTTTATTTATCTATCTATTTATTATTTTTTATTTATCACCCCAGGGGGTTGGGGGGGGGAGGAGGGGAATATGGGTGATGGGCATTGAGGAGGGTTCTTGTTAGGATGAGCACTGAGTATTGTATGTAAGTGATAAATCATGGGAATCTTCCCAAGACCAAAAGCATACTGTATACACTGTATGTTACCTAACTTGAGAATAAATTATATTTCAAAAAAAAGATTATAATAATAAATATAAAACTGTAGGATCCAAATGTAGCTGATGTATCTTATAGAGTATGCCACTTTTCAGAGAAATTTGAGTTATATTTTGTTTTATGTCTTCAAAGCCAAACTGCTTGGCAAATGTAACTGCTTATTTTCCAGGTAACAGAACAAAATTTCAAGAAATTTGAAATAGGTGTTCATGATCATTCAGTTAATAAATGTTAGAACTTGGTTGTCAGTTCATCTCCGAATATAAATCCAGTGAACTTCTTATGAAATCTGAGATTTCCAACTTCATCTTAGTGATTACATTTAGTGCCTCCAGATGACATATATTGCCTGAAAGCGGGGAATGTATTTTATACTTTCATTCATATTTAATTAATTCATAATTTATTTCAGAAGCAAAATGATTTATAGAATTTGAAAATAAAATTGATGAGGAATTTTTAAAACTCTTCATCTTTCATTAACACACAGAAGATCTATAAGGTATTATCTATCGGTTTTCATTTTAATAATTTTTCTTTCTAAGTTAAGAACATACTTTAAAAGCGGGAGACAGTTGCTCTTGCTAGAAAAAGAATCATAGTGTATCTTGGTTTAAATGATGCCATAGATCAGAAAATTGTTTTATTGTCACCTAATGAAAACAGCTATAAAAACCTTGAAAAAAATATTTTCCATTTTAAAGTAGCCCCAGGTATTTCCTAACTCTATGAAAACATCTTAAGGACAAATTTATCTTAAATGAGTGCTAAGGTCTGTTTGTTTTTATTCATTTTTCTATTTGAAAGCTTAGTATATCTATTCTTTTCTCTGGAGTTTTATTTGATGGAATGTAAAAATACCAATGGCCTATAATGAACACACTAATGAAAAGCACTAAATTTGAGCACCTGGGAACTTTCAAAAGAAAAGTGCAAAATCATGAAAAGTATGTGGATTTTGTAGTCAGAAAAATTTAGGTTTTTTTTTTTTTTTCAACGTTTATTTATTTTTGGGACAGAGAGAGACAGAGCATGAACGGGGGAGGGGCAGAGAGAGAGGGAGACACAGAATCAGAAACAGGCTCCAGGCTCCGAGCCATCAGCCCAGAGCCCGACGCGGGGCTCGAACTCCCCGACCGCGAGATCATGACCTGGCTGAAGTCAGACGCTTAACCGACTGCGCCACCCAGGCGCCCCAGAAAAATTTAGGTTTTAAACATGAACTTACCAGTTACTATTAGACCATCCTAGATATATTATGTAACCTTTCTAAACTGCCATACCTCTGGTAAACTCAAGTTAACTGCATGTAGCACATTGATTCACTGGCCAGTGACAATCTTTGAATATTTTTTTACCTGATAAAGAAAAAGCTGAAAGTGAAAATCAGTAAATGATCAACTAGGATTAAAAATAAACATTAAAGAGGCGGTGGCACCTGGGTGGCTTAGTCGGTTAAGTGTCCAACTTTGGCTCAGGTCATGATCCCACAGCTTGTGAGTTCCAGCCCCTCATGCTCTGTGCTGACAGCTCAGAGCCTGGAGCCTGTTTCAGATTCTGTGTCTCCCTCTCTCTCTGTGCCTCCCCTGCTCGTGCTCTTTCTCTCTCTCTCTCAAAAATAAATGTTAAAAAAATTAAAAACAAATAAACCTTGAGGGGTGCCTGGCTGGCTCAGTCAGTAGAGTGGGGTACTCTTGATCTCGGGGTTGTGAATTCAAACCCCACATTCATTGGCTGCAGAGAGAGAGAGAAATAACAAGAGTGCTCATGAAGAAAAACTTAGAAACAAAATAAATTAAATATTAAAAAAAAAAGAGCTGCAAATCCCTCTAACAAAAACCTTGATAAGTCAAGTAACATTCATCTATAACAGGGTTTCTCAAACTCAGCACTATTGACATTTTTGGCAGATGATTATTTAGTATCAGGGCTGCTGTGCAAATGGGGGATACATGGTAATATACATGACCTTTACCTTCCAGATAAGAACAGTACATCCCCCAAACCCTTATGACAACCAAAACTGTGTCCAGCCATTTCCAAATGTCTTCTGGAAGAAAACCACACCCTTCAAGAATCATTAATGTGGAAAATGAAGTTTTGCCACACTAAATGAGCACCTTGTAATGAGAAGCATGATATGACTGTATGAAATCAGACATTGCTTACATAATTAATGCTATTATTTTCAGATGATCGAAAGTGAAAGCCAGTATGTCTTATTTCCTGGCATTGCCTTAAAAAAACCTTATAGAAGTTCAAACGACTTATTAATTTTTAAATCTTGCTTTCCTGAGTTTACATGTTTGAGAGCTGTGGCTAGTTATGAAATGACACACTTTCTAAAAAATAATATTCTGAAAATCTGAGGCAAGATAGTGTTTCAGAGTAAAAAGTAGTGATTACCAGTGCTAAGTTTTTTAACACTGGGACTTGAAAGACCTTCTTCTTTTTTAATTAAAAAGTTTTTTCTCTTATGTTTATTTATTCTTGAGAGAGAGAGACAGAGAGAGAGAGAGAAAGAGAGACAAAGTGAATGGGAAAGGGACAGAGAGAGAGAGGTCCCCAATCCGATGCAGGCTCCAGGCTCCAAGCTCTGAGCTCCAAGCTGTCAGCACAGAACCAGATGTGAAGCTCCAACTCACAAACTGTGAGATCATGACCTGAGGTGAAGTTCACTGCTCAACCAACTGAGCAACCCAGGCTCCCTGACTTGAAATACGTTTTTAAGAAAATAATAAATTATTTGCCATTTCACAAAACATAAATCAGAAAACCTGAATACAAATGGTCCTATTTTAATAAAACTATTTGATTGTATTCAGTGCATATATTTTTTATTGGAATATGCAGTTTTCCTCTCCTTTGTGTTTTCTGCCCAGAACCCTTTATTTTTAAAAAAAAATTTTTTTAATGTTTATTTATTTTTGAAACAGAAAGAGACACAGCATGAACGAGGGAGGGGCAGAGAGAGAGGGAAACACAGAATCGGAAGCAGGATCCAGGCTCTGAGCCATCAGCCCAGAGCCCCACGCGGGGCTCAAACTCGCGGACCGTGAGATCGTGACCTGAGCTGAAGTCAGACGCTTAACCGACTGAGCCACCCTGGCACCCCTGCCCAGAAGCCTTTAAACAGCTATATTTCTGCCCTTTATCTGTTCTCTATTATTCTTCTCTGGGGGACAATATGTGACTTCCTTGATTGGTGGGAAGGAACTGAACCTGGGCAGATCAGCCCCTTCTCTTGCCATTTTTTTGGCCATAATCCTACCAGCAAGCATGGACTTTCTTCCCAGCACCATTAAATCTACAGAGTTGTGCAGTAAACCTGTGATTATCCAGCTGTGCCGGAGACTGGCTAGATATGTTAAGAGGTGACATGTTTGTAAGCAGAATGTTTATCCAGAAAAAAAAGCTAAAATTTTTGTCTCCATTTCTTTGGCACCTATCACTTGATTTTGAACATGGGTTACAGAAAACAGAGCGGTTCTTACTGAATTTCAAGCGATTCTGGTAAAGCTTTTCATCCTAACAGGAGCTACCAGATGAGAAACACTCTATGTATTTTTTTCTTAATTTGAAAGAAGAAAACAGGATTGCTTATTGGCAATAAGTGAAAATAACATGTTTATATCAGTATGTATTTGAAGGACTTAGAATTATATATTTCAAGTAAGAATATGGGGATGTATATTAGCGAATTAAAATGAGCTATTGTTTTAAATCAAGACATTTGCATATTAATAATCACAAATCTTGGGTTTTTTTAAATTGTTTTAATGTTTATTTAGTTTTGAGACAGAGAGACAAAGTGACAGTGGGGGAGGGGCAGAGAGAGAGAGGGAGACACAGAATCTGAAGCAGGCTCCAGGCTCTGAGCCATCCGCACAGAGCCCGATGTGGGGCCCGAAATCATAAACCATAAACCATAAACTGTAAGATCGTGACCTGAGCCAAACTAGGACGCTTAACTGACTGAGCCACCTAGACACCCCTCTTGTTGGTTTTTTTTAATTATAAATATTCCATAGAAATAAATCACCATTAACTGAAAGAAAAAATGGAAAATACATATTTGTAATTTCATTGTCTTAATCTATTCAAATAATACAAGTTTGAAACTCTTAGTATTATAAAGTCATTTTATGCAGTTTGCATTTAACTTTATTGTCTTATGGGGCGCCTGGGTGGCGCAGTCGGTTGAGCGTCCGACTTCAGCCAGGTCACGATCTCAGGGTCCTTGAGTTCGAGCCCCGCGTCGGGCTCTGGGCTGATGGCTCGGAGCCTGGAGCCTGTTTCCGATTCTGTGTCCCCCTCTCTCTCTGCCCCTCCCCCGTTCATGCTCTGTCTCTCTCTGTCCCAAAAATAAATAAAAAACGTTGAAAAAAAATTAAAAAAAAAAAACAAACTTTATTGTCTTAGTGTTTCCTTTTTAATAATTATTAGCTGGGTCATTTTGGTAAATGAGATAATAATCACAGTAATAGTGATAATAATAATATCAACCATGTGGCCCTTACAATGTGCTCATCACAATTCCACTTACCAGGCCTCTATTTGCTCATTTACTATTTGCACCAGCCCTACAAAATAGGAACAATTATGATTCCGTCATGCAAATAGAAACACAGAGCGAACTTTGATATTCTAAATCCAGATTTATAAGAACATGTGTCTTTAACACCAAATTTAAGTATGTGCTGTCGAAACAAGATAGCTAGGTGCTTAATAGTCTAGTGGCAATAGACAAGTTGAAATATACACATTCCTTTATTATAATTAAAAACAGGTTTTACTACAAAGAGCAGGGGACACTGCAGCCCTTTCAGTTGGGAGAGCAAGCTACTTGATTCACTGTATCTTACCAGGGACAGAGTCAGAGAGGCTCTGTATTCTTAATTAGTTCAGAGTTACTCCTCTCATTTACATATTAAATGAAAGAGTTGAACATGCTTGGGCCACCTTCAGACCTGGGCCACCTTATGCCTGGCTTAAGTTACCCTTCCGACCCACATGACTAACTATACCTTACTCTAATTTAAAGAAAACCAGTAGCATGAAGATTTTAGCCTTGCAATTATGAAGACTTCAATTCTTTGCATATATTTACAAGCAGTAACTAATCAAAAGGAGCATTGGGTGCCTGGTGGCTCAGTCAGTTGAGCATCCAACTCTTGGCTTCAGCTCAGGTCATGATCCCAGGGTCATGGGATTGAGCCCCACATTGCCTCCATGCCCAGCATAGAACCTGCTTGAGATTTCTCTCTCTCTCCCTCTGGCCCTCCCCTGCTCACATGCACTTGTATTCACACACTCTCTCTCTTGCTCTCTAAAAAGAAAAAAAAATATATATATATATATATATATATATATAAATTTAAAAAAATTAAAATTAAAATTAAAAAATACAAATAGGAGATTTAAAATGTGTTTACAAGGGTAAATGTGCATATTTGTTGAAACCAAGAAACTTTGGGAATTAGAGTTGCAATTTTATGTAGAGCATACATGCTAGCTGTCTTTCATTACACTATTAAATATATGTGAATATTAGTCCATTACCAATATAATTTGACCTTTAGTCTTCCTCCTAAATAAAAAGTTATGAAAATGTCCATTTTCCTGCCAAGTAGCATATCATCAGGCTAAAAATAGAGAACCAGATTGAAACTATGATATAATATATGTATTGCTATATCTATCCATATGCATTATCAAAACAATTTAAATTTATTTCTATACCATACTTATGCTGAGATAAAGGCAAAGTCTTTTAAATTATTTTTAGTGAAGATCAGTTTATCTAATTGTTGATTATTTTTTCTCAAATTTGGGTACTTGAAGAAAGAGGAAACATCCCAAATAGAAAACAAAGTATGTCTCAGTAATTATTTAGAGAAGAAAAAGATATTCATATTTAATGAAGAATAAATTTGTTTGACTGAGTCAAGTTTATAATTACTTTATCATGAACCATCAGAAGAATTGTGGGTATATTTGTCAGTAGCCAAGTTTTATCTTGTATCTATTTCTTCAAATCTTATTTAAGAAAGATTTGGGTTTCATAATGAAATTGAGAAACTTTTTAATTTATAAGATAAAAAATATGCAGCTGCTATATACTATACCATAAGCAGGTGTCATGCAGTATTAAAAATACTTTACACAGTGTGTGTGCATGTGTATGTGCATGTGTGTATTTAATGGAAGCAATCATGTAAGCGAGGTATTATTCTATTAGTCCCTGAAAACCAGGAAAATTAAATAATTCCCTAAGGTGAAAATTATGGGAAAACAACGGATATCTAAAGTCCAACCTTGGGGCGCCTGGGTGGCTCAGTCAGTTGAGCGTCTGACTTCGCTCAGGTCATGATCTCACATTTCGTGAGTTCGAGCCCCGCGTCGGGCTCTCTGCTGACAGCTCGGAGCCTGGAGCCTGCTTCGGATTCTGTGTCTCCCTCTCTCTCAGCCCCTCCCCCACTCATGCTCTGTCTCTCTCTGTCTCAGAAATAAATAAACATTAAAATTTTAAAAAATAAAATAAAATAAAAATAAAGTCCAACCTGGCAGGAGTACCTGGGTGGCTCAGTCGGTTAAGTGTCCAACTTCAGTCCAGGTCATGATTTCAGGGTCCATGACTTTGAGCCCCATGTGAGGCTCTGTGCTGACAGCTCAGAGCCTGGAGTCTGCTTCAGATTCTCTGTCTCCCTCTCTTGCTGTCCCTCCCCCATTCATTCTCTCTCTCTCTTTCTCAAAAATAAATAAAACATTAAAAACAAATCTTAACGTCCAACCTGACAACTTGCAAAAGAATGAAAGTGGACCATTTTCTTACACCATACACAAAAATAAATTCAAAATGGATTATGGATCTAAACGTGAGACCTGAAACCATAAAACTCTTAGAAGAGAACATAGGCAGTAACTTCTTGGACATCAGCCATAGCAACTTCTTTCTAGATATGTCTCCTGAGGCAAGGAAAACAAAAACAAAAATAAACTATTGGTACTACATCAAAAAAAAAAAAAAAGCTTTTGCAAAACAAAGGAAACAACCAACAAAACTAAAAGACAACCTACTGAATGGGAGAAGATATTTACAAATGACATATCTGATAAGGGATTAGTATCCAAAACATATAAAGAACTTATACAAATCAACACCAAAAAGCCAAATGACCCAGTTAAAAAATAGGCAGAAGACAAGAACAGACATTTCTTCAAAGAAGAAACTGATGGCCAATAGACACATGAAAAGATGCTCATCACTTTTCATCAGGAAAATGCAAATCAAACCACAATGAGATACCACTTTACACATTTCAGAATGGCTAAAATCAACAACACAAGAAACAACAAGTGTTATTGAGGATGTGAAGAGATAGGAACCTTCTGGCATCATTGGTAAGAATGCAAACTGGTGCAGCCCACAGTAGAAAGTTAAAAAATAGAGCTACCCTACAATCCAGCAATTGCACTACTTGGTATCTACCCAAAGAATACAAAAATACTAATTCAAAGGGGTAAATGTGCCTTGATATATACATAGCAGCATTATATACAATAGCCAAATTATGGAAACAACTCAAGGGTCCCTCAACTGATGAACAGATGAAGATGTGATACATATTTTATGCCACAAGTATAGATGATATAGATATATACAATGGAATATTACTCAGCCATAGAAAAGAAGTAAATCTTGCCATTTGCAATGATGTGGTTGGAGCTAGAGACTATTATGCTAAGCAAAATAGGTCAAAGAAAGACAAATACTGTACCATATTATTTCACTCATCTACGGAATTTAAGAAACAAAACAAATGAACAAAGAAGGAAAAAAGAGAGGAAGGCAAAACAAGAAAGAGACTCTTGACTGTAGAGAACAAACTGATGGTTACCAGAAGGGAGGTGAGGGGGATGGGTTAAATAGGTGATGGGTATTAAGCAGGGCTTTTGTGGTGATGGGCACTGGGTGTTGTATAGAATTGTTGAATCACTATATTGTACACCTGAGACCAATATAACACCACATGTTAGCTAACTGGAATTTAAATTAAAACTAAAAAAAATTAAAAAAATTCTATCCTATCAGAATCCACAGCATATCTGTATTTAAAGCTGCTCATTGAACTTCATAAGCATTTCACAACTAAATTATGTTATTATGAATCTGTGAACACAGCCAATTCAGAATGGCTTTCTCAACTGTGCTTAATTTTGAAAGAGCACTTCTTGGATGTATGTAGATGAGATTGAATCTTTCCCTTAATTCTGTTCTTTTTGGGTTTGCTACCAACCCTACCCGCCGCCCCCCGCGGAGGGTTTGGGGTTATTCATTCTAAGGCACTAACCAGAGCCATGTAAGAAATGAGGAGTGGATAACCATGTACAGAGTTCTGCTGACATTCCAAAAATTCAGGAGTAAAGATCTAGAAATTTGGGAGTTAAACCCTCAATTTGAATAAAACATTTTTTATGTGTTCTGTCTTGCTGAGTGATGTAGGAAGTAAGTACTATGTCATTTTAAAAAATCTGAACCTCTTTTCAAGAGCTGGTTCTGCCCTGAGCTTTTATTTACAAGGAGACTCAAGAGGCCTTTCATGCTGAGCTAGAATGGACTGATTCCTGCAGACCTGCAAAGAGCCAGCATTTGGAAAAGAAAAATGATGTGACTCTGTGGAAAGGAAGTTTCACCATATTTCTATCTTGCAATAGAATCTCACTTCTGCCCAGTGTTCATTTTTATTATTTTTAATGTTTTATTTATTTTTGAGACACAGAGAGACAGAGCATGAGGTGATGAGGGGCAGAGAGAGAGGGAGACACAGAATCCGAAGCAGGCTCCAGGCTCTGAGCTGTCAGCACAGAGCCCGATGTGGAGCTCCAACTCATGGACTGTGGGATCATGACCTGAGCTGAAGCCCAACTGACTGAGCACCCAGGGTCCCCCATTATTCATTTTTAATAGGTATGACCCCCAGGCTTCAAAAACAGTTGTGCAAGAAATATCATCTGTCTTTATGTCTAAAATTTGGCAGCCCTGATCCTCTGGAATCACAGAAAATGTAGGGGTTTCCCTCCCCAACCTATGACTGTAAGCAGTTGTGTCATTTACAAAGCTCCAATGCATTTGAAGAGATGGCTGTCTCGTCATCTGTCATCCAATTGCATAGCGACAACTGACTTTCCTCCTTTGCAAGATATTTTTAAATTTGCCACCCCTATGCTGCTTCTGGGCTATATTTAGCAATCTGAAAATCTCTAGATTCTAGCTATAATTCTGCTCCTAACTAGAGCACATACTACTCTTTCACAGAGCCCTTGCCATCTTTTTAAGAGCTTCAAGGAAGCAGCACTACTCCTATAAAACCATGACCTAGAGGTCCCTTCCTCTTTGCCCAGCCTGGGGTGACATCTATGTAACATATGTGAAAACCCTGTAATGAGAAATATAAAAGCAAATAAAAATTCATCCATGGATATCTAAGACATTATCCAGCTACAATTTTTTTATGCAGTAAATCTACCATAAAATTTTCATGTTTCAAGGTGGTTGGTTCTTTGCTAAGAAACTTTCCCTAAAGTAAGCAGTCACCTGGGCTCACACCTATTTTTTGTGGTGGTGGTGGTGGTGGTGGTGGTGGGTTTTGCTTTTGTTTTTTGTGTTTTTTAGCATACCTGAGTTTGTGACAGAGACCAAAACTTGCTGCAGCCTGATTGATGAAAACAAGAATCATAAAAACTGGTGAAAGTGATTGATGTTGATATAAACTGTTTGGGGAGTGTAACAGACTGAATGTTTGTGTCAGTCCCAATTTCATATGTTGAAATTGAATCTCTAACGTGATAGCATTTGGAAGTGGAGACTTTGGGAGATAATTAGTCAGGATGGTAGTGTCCTCATAAAGGGAATTAGTGCTCTTATCAAAATAAGCCAGAGGGCCATCTCTCCCTCTTTGTGTTTTCTGAGGACACAATGACAAGTTGGCTGTTTGTAAACTGGAAAAGGACTCATAGCAGAACCCAACTATATCGGCCCCCTGATCTCAGACTTGTAGCCTTCAGAACTGTGAGAAATATATTTCTGTTTTTTATAGACCACCAAGTTTATGGTAACGTTAGAGCCTCCAAACTGACTAAGACAGAGAGCATACATATTATTTAGATAAGATGGATAGGTAGAAAGGAAAAGTCTGCATAATTGGCACTTTCTTTAGGATACCACCTTATATAATGAGAACAATAATAATCACAGATTAAGTAATTCAAAAATTTCAACACCTAAATCTTCAGATTTATGTTAATTATTTTTGAGTACTTCAAACCTCAGTGTGGAAAAAGTATTGAACTAAATATTGACTTTCAGGTATGTCTAGGATAACAACTTCTACTCTGCTGCCCAGAGGAATATAACCTTCCCAGACAAACAAATCATTGAAAAAAAATCTGCTCATATGTATGTCTGTTCCCCATTTTTGTGAGCCATCTGTGTTATCTATAATGAACTTAGCTCAGTCCTTTTTTAGGATTTGGGACTTTGGATAAATTTGCAGGGATTTTTCTGGAGGAAGCATCTACAACTAACCCTATCCACAGACTGAAAAAAGGGTAGCCATCCCTACCTTGGCTATTTGAAATTTTGCCGTGTAAAATTATAAAGCACCATACAGGACAGGGCACAGTTTCAGATGTGGGATCACTAAAGGGAGTGGTAGGTTAAAGGGTATAAACAAGATTAAAAAGGGGTAAGAATGGGGTGCTTGGGTGGCTCAGCCGGTTAAGCTTCCGACTTCCGCTCAGGTTATGATCTCGCGGTTTGTGAGTTCGAGCCCCGCATCAGGCTCTGTGCTGACAGCTCAGAGCCTGGAGCCTGCTTCAGATTCTGTGTCTCCTTCTCTCTCTGCTCCTCCTCCACTCACACTCTGTCTCTCTGTTTCAAAAATAAATAAGAAGTTAAAAAAAATTTTTTTTAAGGGGTAAGAAACTTTTTTTTGCGATCTAGGTTGTCAGAAGCCATTTGAAATTTCAAAGAATTTGTTTTTATTTGAATTCTTATTTCATTTATTATATTGCTTCCTAGAAATAACTTTGCTACTCTTTTGGATAAGATTTCTTTCTTAGAAAACTAAATTTCTTGAATAAATAAAGCTGGTCTTAACCATTCATTCTTGATAAATTCCCTGCATGGCCAAATTTTTTCCACCTTTCACTCTCATCTCCTCCATGTTATCCCTCATCAGTTCCACCTTTAACATTATGCTGGAAGGAGTGGGGGGAGCTCTTGTGACTTTAACTTTATACACAATAGTACCATGCCTCCTGCATGTATCTGTTCCATTTCTTCTTGGTAGAAAGCCCTCTATCTCCTTATCCCAAACACTATTCACTCCCTTGAAGCCTATTCACCCTTCAACCCCCACAGAAGGAGTCACGTCTCTGATCAGGTGAGATGCTTTACTTCTTCAGTTGGATACTTCTCTGTGGCAGAGACCTTGAGTTGTGTCCCAATATCTGATAGATATGAGGTACTTCATGATTAGGTATGAGGCATGGCTTAATCACCTACTAGAAGACAGAAGACTATTGTCTTTCATTCCTTTAAAAAATTATTAAAAATGTTTTTTCAGGTACTTTGGAATGTAGACCATGCGCTGACCAAGGCCGCAGTAATAGAAAAAATGGCAGGAAAGATTCAGAATATTGGTATGTATTATCTGCATTTGGCTACTATGAGAAAAGCCTCACAAAAGCAGATCTAAACCAGAGACAGAATGCAACATAAGATTTTTTTTTTAATGTTTGTTTATTTTTGAGAGAAAGAGAGAGAGAGAGACAGAGTGTGAGCAGGGGAGAGGCAGAGAGAGAGGAGACACAGAATCTGAAACAGGCTCCAGGATCTGAGCTGTCAGCACAGAGCCCGACATGGGGCTTTAACTCATGAACCACGAGATCATGACCTGAGCCGAAGTCAGATGCTTAACCAACTGAGGCACCCAGGTGCCCCCAACGTAAGATCTTTGATAAGGAAGGCATTCCAGTTGTCTGAACATCCTATATCTGAAGACTACAGAGCAAAACTAAAGAAGTTTTTGGCCTCAAAACTTAGTCCTTTTTTTATGTTTATTTTTATTTATTTTGAGAAAGATATAGCATGAGAAGGCAAGGGGCAGAGAGAGAGAGAGGGAAGAGAGAATTCCAAGCAAGTTCTGCACTGTCAGTTCAGAGCCTGACATGGGGCTCAAACTCATGAACTGGGAGATCATGACCTGAGTGGAAATCAAGAGTTGGATGCTTAACCGATAGAGCCACCCAAGAGCCCCAAGCTCTAAGTCTTAATAGGAGATAAAGACTTAAGTTTTGTGAAAGTCGGGAGCCTGGTAAAAGAGACTGGATTGAAAATGTTGTCTTTTAATCCAGGCGCATGGTTTCACATGGCTTCAACAAAGGACATAGGAGTTGAGGTAACCAATCACCCCATTTTGGCCAGGATAAAGAGGCTTACTGAGCCTCTAAAATGGAACTTTCCATTTTAAAACCAAGATATTCCTAGACAAATGAGGAAATGTAAAACATCTCATTCACACTTTATATTGATTATATGTTGATATAATATTTGTGATACATGGGGTTAAATATATTATACAAAGTATTTTACCTCATTATTTTTATTTGTTAATGTGGCTACTATACAACTTAAAATTATATGTGTAGCTCACATCATATTTCTATTGGTTAATACTATTATAGACTTTCTAAATATTTTTTTCAGAGCGCCATTTCCTATTATATTCTCTGGTTCCATTCCTTGCAAAGACAGACTTACGCACACTACAACAGAACGATGAAAGAACACTCATTGCACTTAAAATCTGAAAATCCTTTCTTAAACTTCTTCAAAAAAATATAACTGGGGAAGAAACTCATTTCCATTTTTAAAGAATAACTACTTAAAATATTATGCCAGTCATATCACATTGCCTAAAATGTAAATAAAATGCATCCATAGATGTAAAGTTTAAGTACACAGATGTTCAACAGCATATGTGAGTTCTGAAACCTCCTGATGGGCTAAATAAATTACATAAATTAGTACTGTTAATTACTCTCCAAAGAGCAATGTCAAAATGATAGATGGATAATTCTGATTATTGAATGTTCTCTGTCAAGCACAGAAGAATGAGTTAGATCAATAAAACCAGAGCGATATTTTGGTGTACCCAATGTTTTTAATATTTTTCATTGGTCCTTTCCTTCTCTATTAGTTTTCTTATTATGATAATCATTAAAATAAATAGCTCACCATATCTTTTGGTTGTTATGCTAGATTTTGGAATAATCTTCATAAAAAAGAAATGAAAAAGTAATAACATCATTAATTAGTATCATATTTATTCTACTAACATTACCCACAGCCTTCTGTTTGTATCCATTCAAATTGCTGCCTTTTAAGTATAGGAAATCAGAAGCAAAATATTTGAGCATAACAACATGTCATAACTCTTGCTTCTACCTATTTGTCTGTGTTTCCTATGTACTATGTTCATTTTTTTACGGAAGACAATTTGTGTTCACTATTGAACAAAATAATGATACTGATTAATTTATAATAAGCAAATTAAGAAGCTATCAGGTCTCTATCTTGTTGGGAGAGGATGGGATACCCTAACTGACTGAAAAGCAAGTAGGAATTGACACCTCTTACTCATGGCTGTCATGTAAACCTGGGCCTTTTAATCTAAGAAAGTATAGTCCAGAAATTTAAAGCAACTCACAACATATTAAAGAGACAGTATTTCAGTCTAGAAGCTACAATGACAAATATGAATGGTCTATCTAGATGAAAAATCCATTCCAAATAATTTACCCATCATGGAATCAGCAAAAGATAAGATGATAACATTCTATGAACTGTTTTTGATCTTGGTATTTGACTTACAGAATTCTTTTTGTAAATTAAATCCCTACGATTTTATTTAGGGGAGTGGGGTGGTAAGATGTATTGTACTAGATGGTTAAAGAAACTTGAATAGAATAGATAGGCTTTTACTAAAAATGTGAAAAGGAAAAACACCTGTTTTTCTTCTCCACTCTCACTCTACTCGCAGAATATTTTACTTCTGATACTTTGTGTAATTTCTGTTTTTTTTTTGTTTTGTTTTTTTCTCCCACCAAGCAATTATTTGACTCCAGTTGGGTATCCTACAATTCAATTCAGTTGACACTATCTGTGTGGAGGTACCAGTACATTCCATGAGTTAAGCCCCACAAGACCCCTCAGCGTGCGCGCACGCGTGCACACACATGCACACACACACACACACACACACACACACACACACACACACACTTCAGTTGTCAATCTTCTAGTTGCAGTTGCTCAAGTTGTTTGTTACCTGTACCTCTGACAATCAGATATAAATTAGAGGTCCCCAGGGCCTCTTCATTGGGTTTGATTAATTTTCTAGAGTTTCTCAAAGAACTCAGGAAAACAGTTTACCTACAAGATGACTGGTTATTACAAAAGGATATAACCCAGGAAGAGCTGGACACAAGAGATGCATAGGGCAGGTCCACAAGGACAGGCTCAGAGGTTCTATGCCCTCTCTAGGCAAACCACCAGGCCAACACCTCAATGGATTGACTAACCTGAAAGCTCTTGAATCCTCAGGAATTTTTATAGTGGCTCCATTATATAGGCATGTTTATTTCAATCATTAACCACGACTGATTAAGTGAATCTCCAGTTCATCTCCCCTGCCTGCAGGTCAGAGGGTGAAAGTTCTAACCCTATAATCACAGGAGTGGGTCCCCTGGTGGCAAAAATCCCTTCATCCTCAGGAGTTTCACAAAAGTCATCTCATTAATAAACTCAGGAGTGGTTGAAAAAGGCATTATGAATGAACAAAAGACACCTTTAGCTTTCTAATTACTTAGGAAATTCCAAGGGTTTGGGAGCTCTGTGTCAGGAACTGAGACTAAGATCAAATAAATATTTCTTATTATAAATCACATTACTGCAGTATGTCAGAGATACAAAAATGAAGAAAGCAAGGGGAAAAAAGTCAGAGAGTATTAGGAGGACTGGCTGGAGAGAGAAACTATACTAGAGCTAACACGTTCATCCTCTCACATTAGGAAGTGCATAGAAGAAGAAAAAATAGGCAAGAATACTTCAAAAAGTAAGAGAATATTTTCTCTATCATTATTTTTATAAACATAATTCTTTTTAAAAAATATCCATTTGTTCATTTAGTTCGTATTTATGGGCCATCTATTATTAACTACCCATCCCCACTGATCTAAATGTTCTGGGAAATAAAAATTATTTTGAAATAGTTCTTGCCCTCTAGGAGCATATACTTTTATTAATTTACACTTAAAACAATCAGCATATGTGCTCAGCTGTTCATTTTTCATTTCTCTTGAGTAATTACTCATTTCCACTGCCCTATTTAATTGGTTTAATGTCATGCACCATTTGTTTGCTTGCAGCCATTTAAAAAATACACAGAGTTGTTCCAAACTAGGCCATGTCTCTTGGCACTAATGTGACAGTTTTCATATACCACTGTCTTGATACTTGATTGTTGTCACCCAACATATTGGTTGTAAGTTAACATCAACTCTATTTAGGTTTATTTCCTGGAAATTGTGGAGTTTTCTTTAGCATGACAATGAACAAAACATTTGAAGGTAACTGCCCTTTCCTTCTTCCTCCATTCCTCCCTCCTTCCCTTGTACCCTACCTTCCTTTCTTCCTTCCTTCCCTTTTTTTTTAAATTTTAGAGGCCTATTCCATTTAATAAGTTCATAAAATTAATATAAATTTGTAATCATAAAAGGAATAAAAAATCATTTAAGTTAATAAACAGATGTAGTTCATTGATTGTTTATTTAGATAATGACAAATATGATTCTAATTTGTAATAGTTTTTTCACACAAAATGTTAGACTTAAAAGACCAGTATCATTAAAAAGAAGGGTTACTTTTTAATAATCCTTTTGAAAACTGATGACCATGAATATTATGTTGAACCTCAAATCTACAATCCTCTACTGAAACTCTCTGTTCTCTCTCTCTCTCTGTAACACCTATACACTCTAAAACACATAGGCACACACAGCCTCCAGGAAATTCTACTCCATTCTCTTTTGAGTACTGAGGAAGTAAAATGATTTATGAACTCACTTTTTGAGGAATGTATTTTTTCTTTGGACTTCTACTATGATAGAAAATATTTCAAGATCATTTTTTTAGAATTAAAGTCTAAGATTCCTGGCAAAACAGAAGAGATTTTAAAGTCATTTTTAGAAATATTAGGCTCAACTCTTTTTATATAAAATTACAATATGATGAATCTGTTTGACTATCTGAAAGCATATTTCCACTAAATATTATATACTTCTTTAGAAAAATGGAAACATTCATTTGTCTTATTTGATCTTTTGGAGAATATTCTCTATGGCCCAATTGATTTCTCAAGATCCTTTCTTTTTCAGAAGAATATGTCAGCTCTCAAGTGTCTAGTAGTTCTTTTATCTGATCTGGCCTCTTTAAAACCCACAAGCCTGTTTGGGTTATCAGATCTACTTTAAAATGCTGCCGTTCATCTGTTCAATTTAATGCTTGCTCAGGAGGGAGCCACTGTATTGACTAAGGGCTATGCCACAATGCAGCTTGGAAAATGAGAAAAGAAAGAAAAGCAGGCCCAAGCTAAGTATACCATTAACTCTGCCTAAGACGGCAATACATCAATAGAGCATTAGACATAATCATGTTTTATATAGTTAGTCAACCACAGAAAAGAATAATCAGAGATATTTATTCAGAAAGAAACAGGAACTCTGTTAAGTCTGTTAAGCATTTACTCTTCTTTTCTCCCTCAAAAATGATGTGTAGTAATTAGTTTTCATCTGTACAAGCATTTTCTCTCTTAAAAATTAAAACATGTCTTACTGTAAAGAATGGAAATCAAGAAAAAAGATGTAGTTTTTGCCTGTACAATGCTTAAAGGATGGTTATTAAACAGAAAATAAATATACTAAGGGCATTCTTACCGGCAGATAATATTTTTCTGTTATATATTGATTGAAGAAGAATGAAAATGTGGTTGCTTTTCAATACTCTATTGAATGGGCCTACTTTGTACTCATTAATAACTAGTTAAGTCTCAGGACAGTAAAACTTGCTTTTAAATTACAGTCAGCTTAGAAAACTACTAAATGCCATTTCCATTTGTATTAGAAGGCCATTTAATTTCCTTAAAAGGAAAGTTACTTAAATTAATAAAAAGAAAAGGAATGGGAAGGAAAAGAAGGAGGAAGGAAGGAAGGAAGGAAGGAAGGAAGGAAGGAAGGAAGGAAGGAAAGAAAGAAGGAGAGACAGGAGGAAGGGAGGGAAGAAGGGAGGGAGTGGGGGAAGGGAGGAAAAAAAATGCAGGAAGGAAGCCTGACTATGGTTTATGCTTGGAAGCCATGCAGTTTAGAAGACAGATCATGGGATCTTTCTTTCAGCTCTGAATGATTTCTCTACTGCTCATTGGGAAAACAATTTGAGATAAGCCATTCTTTTGTACCACATTCTGTTATAGTGGGAATTTGCAGAAATAATACTTATGTCAACAGATCGTTGTGAAGAACAGAAGAAATAATATATATGTATAAATAGTTTATAAAGTATAAATTGCTGTGCAGCGATTCTCAACCATTGCTTCTAGAAAATACAGGTATCCTGTGAGCCATGGTGAGCTGCTACCTACCTAAAATAGCCTCAGGGTAATATTTCCTCAATTCTCAGCAATAATCAGTCAATATACCGTTCTCCATTTACAGGTTTTTAAGTCATTTTTTTCTTACACAGTTGGCAAACGCTACCTTTACACATTCCAAATACATAACCAAAAATTAATAGATTGCTTTGAAATTGACAGACTTAGAACACACTGCAAACCCTCTGTCCTGTTTCAAATAAATAGAAATTACAGAAGCAATATAGGAAACAGTTTAACACATAACTGATTTCTTACTAATATGGATTGAGCTGTTACAGAAATCTTCCACCTGCTTCAGGTACATGTGTGCATATGAAGTTAAACTCATAAATAACAAAGAGAACAGCGCCATGCAAGAAACAAAGAGTGAATTTTTGAAAATTAGAAAAATCAAGAAGGACTGAAGTCTAAGGACTCATAAGGGAGGTACAGACACATGTACAAGTTTATGGTTAAAAACTGGAGAATGCAGATTAAAGTCTGTAGGGAAGAGCTTATTCTCTAGTACTTAGACTAATAGAACAAAGCTATCCCAAATAGCAAGGAGTCATGAGGGACTAGGAAAAGCCTCTTCAAATAAGTTTAGGAAAACAGCAAGCATATTTGTTATAAATCCTCCAAAGTAGTGAAGTCAGGAAAAAAGATGCCTGCAAGAAAAAGCACCTCTATGAGATGCCCATATTTGTGAGGCCTGAACTGATGATACCTTGGTAATACAGGAATTGTCATGCCTAGGGAATTTATTTGTGATTATGGTGCAACTTAGTGGGTCAGATTTACTTATTATTTTTTTGCTGCATATTTAATTATGTACCACAATTTCTTAAATAAATATCTCTTCTAAAGAGAATGCAAATACTCATATAACATATTAAATTTCCTTTTTTCTCATTTATACTGAAAACTTCCTGAATTCGTAATTCTCTTCCGCCTATTGCTTATTTAATTCTATTCTATCCTGATGTTCCATTACTCATGAATACTACAGTGCTGTATTATCCTCCATAACCATAATACAGCTGTCAAAACCAGGAAATTGATATAGATAAATTACCACCATCTGATTCTCAAATCCCATTCGAGTTTTGACAATTGTCCCAATAATCTCTTATAAGCAAAAGGATCTAGTTGTGAATAATGCCTTGAACAGTCTGGAACAGTATCTCAGTCTTAATTTAACTTTTATGGCTTTGATACTTTGAAGTTCACAGCTAGACATTTTGAAGAATATGTTTTAATTTGAGTTGTCTGATATTTCCACCTAAATTCAGGTTACATATCTTCAGTTTACGTATCTTCAGCAGAAATATAGTGATGCTTAGGGCAACTGGGTGGCTCATTCAGTTAAGCATCCAGCTTCTGCTTTGGCTCAGGTCATGATCTCGCAGTTCATGAGTTCAAGCCCTGCGTCAGGCTCTGTGCTGATAGCTCAGAGCCTGGAGCCTGCTTCAGATTCTGTGTCCCTCTCTGTCTCTGCCCCTTCCCTGCTCACACTGTCTCTCTCTGTCTCTCAAAAATAAATAAACGTTAAAAAAAATTTAAAAAAAGAAACATAGCGATGTTGTATTTTTCTCTTTGTTTTCAATTATATCACATACCATTTTTTAATTTTTTCCCCATTGCCAATAATGTTCAATGTGATACTTGATTAAGGTGATGACTGTTAGGGTGCTTCCTGGTTAGAATCTAATATCCCCGCCAGGCTGCATGCCTCATCTGTTTAGATTTTGAAAAGCCACTTGGGAACTTCCAGCCACATATACCCCTGTGCTCTCTGCTTAGGCTCAGACACTCTCTTCGCGGCCCCATCCCATAGTCCCATATCTCTCGTCCTCACCCTGCTAAGGCTCTCACTCTGCATACCGGGCTACCATCTGAATTTAATGTCTTCTTCACCCTGCAGGTTTCTGATAGTCCACAAAGAGCTTTCCCACACTCGAGATTCTTTTCATCTTGTTTTGGCAGTGACATCCCTTGACAGACGCCAGTCATCATCTGATGCCCTCTCCATCCCACTCAGGCTCTGAAAGCCCACGATTCCCTTCTCTCTATGCTCCTTCTCCAACATTCCATGTAGGATGTCTTTCCTTAAAGATACTTTTCATACTCTGCTACACCTAAATGCTGTAGAACTGAACTGATCAGGAAAATAAAAAGAAAAGAGAAAAGAGCTGGATTGTATTTTTATACAATTTTAGAGCCCCCCTTGCTTTGACCTTTATATTCCACATATTTATATCTTATCTATTGGAATTACAGGTATATCTGGACTTATATCTATCATATTATTTTGTTTTCTTTTAATTTACTGTTATTTTCATTATTATTTTACTTCTTACTATCTTTTTCATGTTTACTAATCAATTTGTTTTCTTTTTCCCAATGTTCTATGAGTTTAAAAACTCATATATATTTTATTATTATAATTAAGAAAAATAGTTGAGATAAAATTCACAATGAAAAAAAAAAGATCTGAAGATTGTAATCTAATGAGTTTAATAAACAGGTATAGCACTCCAGTCATCCACTGACTTCCCTTGTGTCCTCTTTCAGTCAATTCCACCATCCATGGGCAACCACTGTTCAGATTTGGAGCACCATACATAATTTTACCTTCCTTTGGACTTAATATAAATTGGAATCAACAAATTGGGCTGTTAGAACCTAACTTCTTTCTCTGGGATAGTTTTGTAGATAAAAGCTGGCATTGGTAATGCATCTGCAATTTGGCCAATCAGTGCTGGTCTTTGCTGGGGTAACTCAGTTGCAGTGACTGTTCCAAATGTGTCTCATCATCCTTCATCAACCTAGTCATGTTCTTCTCCTATAGAGGGCACAAGAAGGCAAAGAGGAAACATCAAGTCCCTGTAAAATGGATGACTCGAAGCTGGCACATGGTCTTTTCTGCCATGTTTTACTAGCCAAAACAGGCCAAAGTTGAGAACCGGAAGGAATAAGCAACATATATCACATCTATACTGGGGAGAACTGCTATCATGTGGCAAAGAATATCAGCAGCCTATTTGGGACAATAATGGAATGTACTAGAGTGTGCCCTCTTGGCCACGGTTTCTTCCTATGTGCAAAATATGATCACCTCATCCCAAGAACTCAAAAGTTTAGTTCAATCATTTCTAGATCCAGAAACATATGAAATGAAGACAAGTTACGTGGCCCTTTTTATTCCCCACATACACTGAAGCAACAGAGCCAGAAAGGCAACAAATAATCATATTTGACAAGAGGAAGAATGGAAAACATACAGCAGTCACTGGTCCATAGTCCTATTAAAAGTTTCTGAGAAAATATTGCTAATTCATACCCCCTATTCAAAAGGTTTCCAGCTGGGGACGATTTGCTCTCAGGCAAATTTTGACGATGACTAGAGATATTCTTAATGGTCAACAATGAAGCGTATGTGCCACAGATATACAGTGTGTAGAGATGCTGATAAATATCTTGTAGTGAATAGGACAGTTGCCCTCAACAAAAAGTTATCAATCCAGAATAGCAATAGTGCTAACAGTGAGAAACTCCCTGCCCTATTCTTTTTTTTTCTTCCAAATTTTAAAATTCTAGTTAGTTAACATACAGTGCAATATTGCTTCCCAGAGTAGAATTCAGTGATTCACCAATTACATACACCAACCAATGTTCATCATAATTGCTCTCCTTAAAATACCCACCACCCATGTAGCCCATCTCCCTCCATTAATCCTGTTTGTTTTCTATTGTTAAGAGTCTCTCATGGTTTCTTTCCCTCTCTCTTTTCCCCTCCTTCCCATATGCTCATCTGTTTTGTTTCTTAAATTCCCAATATGAATGAAATCATATGTTTTTTTGTCTTTCTCTGACTGACTTATTTCGCTTAGCACAATACATTCTAGCTCCATCCACATCATTGCAAATACTCCCTGCCCTATGCTAAAGGTGGGAATGATTCTTTATTAAGCCTATGTTCTCTTTTCTGAGAGTGAACCCCTGTGCATTGAGCTTCTGGGCTCTGAGCTCCATCCCCTGGTATATATTTCCATTTCTTTCATTGTCTGGCCATTTCTGAAGAGGGCATGGGAAAATATACCCTTCTTTGATAAACAAGCAAATTTCTCAGGCTACTTCTTAATGTGAAAAGCAGGGGACCCAGAGGTCTTATTATATTTTGAATATTACAGCTAATATCAATTTTTTATATTAAGTTCAATCCCCTTCGTGTGCCAAAAGTCACATTCACAGTGCTTTCGAAAGTTATAATATGCTATCCTAATTGGCAGTATATTGGCAATATAAATATATTTTAAATAAAGTGAAAAGGTTTTGAAGAGAATCTCACACACACACACACACACACACACACACACACAGCACTCTTCTGAAAAAGTGTTAATATGTTAAAAAGGTCAAAAAGAATCCATCAGATATTTAAAACTTAAATATCTTTAATTAAAAAATAAGTGTAGGGCACCTGGGTGGCTTAGTAAGATAGGCATACAATTCTTGATTTTGGCTCAGGTTCATGAGATTGAGCCCCACATCAGGCTCTGGCCTGATAGTACAGAGCCTGCTTGAGATTCTCCCTCTCCCTCTCTCTCTGTCCCTTCCCCACCCATGCTTTCTCTCTCTCTCAAAATAAATTAATAAACTTAAAAAAATAATAGAACAATAATAATTGTATAATATAGTCATCTTATCTGTTTGGGTTAAAAGAGACTACAAAACGCTCAATGTGCACGTTGTTAGCTTACAGTAGGAATGGAATCAATACTTACGTAGGTGGACTTTACCTCATCTGACAGGGAAAGATGGTAGAGGCTATTGATTAGAAGAGCTTGGGGGAGTGACATTTACAGTACAATGGATTAAGTTTAATGAGCAGACTTACTACTTATCAATAGAAGGCTTAACCTTATCCCCACATTAGTTAGGCATTATTGTGCAAAATAATTTGAAGTAGATTAAATGATTTATTGACTACACATAAATGTCCTGAAGAAGATAAACAACAGTTTCCTCCTGATGCAAAACTGTTTTCAGAGTCCTGAACGCATTCCTTTCTCTGTGTTTTTACCTTTCACACAACATAAGAGGGGAAAAAATAAACGTTATTGTTAAATTAAAATTGAGTTTTAATTTTAGGATAAAATACATCATAACTATATATTCATTCTCTAACATTTTAAAATTTGTTTCATAAGGAGTTCATAATATATTTTTTAAACTTGGCAGATAAATGTATTTCAGAAACACATTTAGAAAACTGAGATATAAAAAGAAAATAAGATACCTAGTATGGTAACTTTTCCTCTATTAGCGTATTAATTGCAAATAATTCGTGTAGAATCTCTCCAGTCATATAAAGTCTCAACATTAAAGAAAATTGGTAGAGTCTATATCTTTCCTCCAATCACTATTAAAGTCATTTAAAAATAGGATGGACATAGACAAAAGTGAGATGCAATTGGAGCAAAGACATTTATAATCTAGATGAAATTAATATGTTATAAATGCATATACCATTATGCATGCAAAGTATCCATAGTTCCAAGTACATTGTTTCAAAGCCAATTCCTTGTTTTCCATCCTTTTAAGCATTCCTGACTCTTCCTAAGGTTTTAGAATAAGAGCATTATTGGCCTAGTTCTCAGTTTTATAAATTAAGAGGAACTGAATTTATAGAATAGAGGTCTGGGCTATGGAACCCAACTCCACAAATTTCTAACACGATGCCCTCAATATCTCATTTCCTTTTCTAACAAATTTTGTTTGCTTATTTTAGTTTTTATTGAATTAAAATTTACATACAGAAAAATGCACAGATCTTAATTGTAAAATATGATGACTCTTGGCACAAGTATACATTAGTGTAAACAATATCTAAATCAAAGTATAAATTTCATCATCCCAGAAATTTCCCTTATGCCTCCTTCTAGTCTATACCCACCCTGGGTTTTAGAATGATATCCAAATTAGATCATACAATCAGTATGCACTCTTTTTTTTTTTCATTTATTTTATTCAACACAATGTGCCAATCCATACTGTTATATGCAGCAATAGTTTATTTTTTTTTATTGTTGAGTTGTTTTCAATTGTATACATATGCCATAATTCGTTTCACAATTCTCCTGATGGACATTTGAATTGTTTCCAGTCTTGTCTATAATGAATAAAAGCATCAATAGCATGATTATACAATCATTTGTGGATATATGATTTAATTTTTTGGACTGAAATTACTAGGTCATAAGGGAGGTTTATATTTCGCTTTTTAAGAAACTGCAAAACACTTTTTTCAAAGAGGCTGTACTATTTAATACCACATGCAATGCGCGAGTTTGCTCCATATCATTGCCAACAGTCTATATCGTTAGACTTAAATTTTAGCCTTTCTAGTAGGTGTGTGGTGGCATCTCCTTGTAGTTTTAATTTGCATTTCTATGATAACTAATGATGCTATGAATTCTTTCATCTGTTTTGGTTTTGTTGTTATTGTTTGCCATTTAATCATCTTCTTTGGAATGTGTTCAATTATTTCACCCAAACTTTATTGGATTCTTTATACTTTATTATTGAGTTATAAAATTCTTTATGGATTCTGGATATAAGTCCTTTACTCAGATATATATTTTGTGAATATTGTCTTCTAGTCTGTGGTTTGCCAATTCATTTTCTTAATGAATAGAAATTGGGGTAGGGCAAATATAGATTAGCAATTGTCCGTTTATGATTATTGCTTTCTGTATACTCTCTAGGAAAATTTTATAGCATGTTGAATATATCTTGCTAAATTTATTAAGAAGCCTTATAGATTTAACTTTTTCATTTAATTCAAGGATTTCTCTTGATGTTTTTGATGTAAGGCAGTGATCTAAATCATTACTAGATAGCTAATAGATGATAGATAGATACATAGAGATTCATATATACCTATTTATGGAATTATTACATATATATTCAACTATTGCAGTAGCATTTGTTAAAAAGATTTCCCACTCCTTATTACACTGAATTTGTTGGAGGGTAATTTGACTATGTAAGTTAGGATTTTTTTGGACCCTCTTGTGTGATTTTATTTTCCATTTATACACCATCCCTCTCTCTTTTTTTTTTTTTAATTTTTTTTTCAACATTTATTTATTTTTGGGACAGAGAGAGACAGAGCATGAACGGGGGAGGGGCAGAGAGAGAGGGAGACACAGAATCGGAAACAGGCTCCAGGCTCTGAGCTGTCGGCACAGAGCCCGATGCGGGGCTCGAACTCACAGACCGTGAGATCATGACCTGAGCCGAAGTCGGACGCTCAACCGACTGAGCCACCCAGGCGCCCCCATCCCTCTGTCTTATATAGATAGATGACAGATAGATAGATAGATAGATAGATGATAGAATATATAAAAATATGATTATAACCATATGTTTTTTATTTCCTCCAGAATATTTTATAATAATTTTATAATTTCCAACACAGAGATTTGTCAAATCTTTTTTTAAAGTATTTTAGATATACTGTTTTTTTGATTCTTTCCTAATTTTACCTTTCATTTATGCATTACCAATGTCTAGAAATCTAGATGATTTTTAAAAATAATGTTTATTTTGTTTCTCTGGATCTTGCAAAATACATACTAGTCTAGTTTTATTTTGTTTATGTACATTAAAAAAAATTTTTACATATATAATCATGTCTGCAATAAAGGCAGTTCTGCTTCTTTCTTTTTCTTTTTTATTGTCATGTATTTGATTGCTTCTTCTTTTCTTATCGCACCAAATAGGACTTGCACTATTTAATCGTGAATGGAAATGGAGCCTGGAAACATCTTTGCTTTGTTTTGTTTTCCTTTTTGAATGTGTGTATATGGTTTGGGAATGAGAGATACAATGTCTCATAAAAATAGCTGGAAAGTCATACCTTCTCTTATAATTTCTGATAGAGTTTCATAGAATTGGTATTATTTTTTCTAATAAACTTAATAAAACTCCTCAGTAAATTCATCTGGATATGTATATTTTGTTGTGAGAAAGTTTTTAATTTCAAAATCTTGTTTCTAACAGATATAAAGCTCTCCAGATTACATTTTCCTTCTTTTGTCAGTTTTAATTTCTTGCTATTAAGGAAATTCTCAATTTTATCTGTTATCAAATTTACAAGCATTAACTTGATCATAAATAATACTTTTATTTTCCATTTAATTTTTTTTAGTATTCATCGTGACATCAACCCCGTTACATCCCTGATTTGGATAATTTGAGTTTTCTTTTTTTTTTCATCATTCTATACAGTAGTTTATTACATTTATCAATCATTTAAAAACAAAAAGCAGTGCTATTTTAATTTTTCTCTATTGTTTGTTTCCTATTTTCCTTATTCTGTTCTCATATATATTACTTTTTCCTTTTTCCTACTTTGTCTTTCACTTCTTATATTTTTCTATCCTTTTTAAGTTTGAAATTTAAGTTAATTATATTAATTTTCTCCTACAATCCAGCTTTCTTATCCAATTTTTTTCAAGATATATCTTTTAATATGGTCTGATTTTCAGCTTATCTGGATATTTGTTTTGAAGTATGCTGTTTGTAGGTTTTTGGGTGCTAATATCTACCTATTCTGACAATGACTGCTTTTAATATGCATGCTTCATCCATACATATTTATAACGATATTTTAAAAAATAGTAAAATGTATTTTACTAATATGTTTTTGTTTAAATTGACCATTTTGCTATTTGTCACATCTTCATTTTGTTACTTTATTCTTGTTCTTCTGCCATTTTAATTTCTACTTTGGTTTTGTGGTCACATTTCTTTTTAGCTTTAGAAGTTCCACTTGGGTTCAATCACCACATATCTTATGTATGTTATGTATCTTTAACTTATCAAAGTCTACCCAGACATAATATTGTGGCACTTCACTTACAAAGCAAAAAACAAAACCATAAACCTCAAAGCAGTAAAATTGTTTACAGTCCTCTTTTTCTTAACATTTTTTCATAAATGATGTTACTAAAATTGATATCACCACTTATTATTATTAATTAAACATTCATTCTTTTTAAAATTTTGTTTAACATTTATTTATTTTTGAGAGACAGAGCATGAGCAGGGGAGGGGCAGAGAGAGAGGGAGACACAGAATCTGAAGCAGTCTTTAGGCTCCAAGTTATCAGCACAGAGTCTGATATGGGGCTTGAACTCACAGACCGTGAGATCATGACCTGAGTGGAAGTCAGATCTTAAGTTAACCAACTGAGCCACCCAAGGGCCCCTAAACAGTTATTCTTTAAAGAAATTGAGAAAACACACACATACACACACACACACACACACACACACACACACACACACACTCATATATGAGTATACATGCACATGGACCCACACCTATTTTTATGGTTTCTAATGCTCTCCACTCTTTATTGTAGATCCCAGTTTTGATTTCATGTCATTTCTCTTGAGACGGAATAAATCACATATTTCAACACTCTTGGTGACAAGTTCCCTTGGCTTCATTTATCTGAAAATGACTTTAATTAACCTTTATTTCTGAAGGACATTTTGATAGATTTAGAATTATATATCCTCTCTTTTACTTCATTAATGATAGTATACCACGGTCTTCTGGTCTTTATTGTTTGTGATAAAATGTCACTCCTCACATTTTGCCTGAAATATAAATATTTTCTCTGGCTGCTTTGTCCTTTTTTTTTTTTTCTCTCTCTCTTTGGCTTTCAGAATTTTGACTATGACATGACTTATTTTAGCTTTCTTTTGTTACTGATGCTTGGTTCATCTGAGCTGCTTGGATTTGTAAGTTGATCTTTCCAACAAATTTGTGAAAGTGTTGGCCATTTTTTAATTGACGAAATTTATTGTATGGATATGACATCTTAAAAATTTTTAAAGAAAAACTGATACTATCAAATCATTAATAGACTAAAAATATGTTAGTGGATATTCTTTTTTTTGTTTTATTTTAGAGAGAAAGAGAGAGCACATGCATGTGCAAGTCAGGGATGGATGGGCAGAGAGAGAGGGAGAGATAGAATCCCACGCATGCCCTGTGTTGTCAGTGTGGAGCCCAACTCAGGGCTTTTCCCATGAACCATGAGTCAAGACCTGAGCCAAAATCAAGTTTATAGTTCAACCAACTGAGCCACCTAGTCAACCCTTAGTGAATATTCTAAAAAGAGGTTTTAAAATAGTTTGTACAGTGACATTTCTTTTATGTTAAAATTATATATATATATATATATATACATACATACATACATATATATATATATATATATAACATGAAATAATATGAACATTTTATACCAAAATTTTAATAGTCAAAATATGGAACACTGACAACACCAAATATAGACAAAGATGTGGAGCAAGAGACCCATTCACTGCTGCCAGGAATACAGAATGGACAGCCACATGCAAACTAGTAATCTTCTGTGGTATTTGCCCACAGGGATTGAAAACCTAGGTTTGAACACAGATGTTTATAACAGTTTTATTCTTAAGTACCAAAATTTGGAAGTAACCAAGATGTTCTTCAGTGTATGGATGGATAAATAAATTAAGGTCTAACCACAGTAGAATATTATATAGTGCTGAAAAGAAATGATCTATCAAGCCATAAAAAGACATGGAGGAAATTTAAAAGCATGTTAATGAAAGTAGTCTAACTGAAAAGGCTATATACTGTGTGATTCCAACTATATGACTTTCTGGAGTAGGCACTACTGTAAGACAATAAAAACACCAGTGGTCACCAGGAGTTTGGTGAGAAGTGATGAGAGTTTGGTGAGAAGTGATGAATAGGCAGAGCATAGAAGATTTTTAGGGCAGTAAAATATTCTATATGATAATGTTATGTATATATTGTTACACTTTAATGCACTCCCATAGGATGCACAACACCAGCAGGGAACCCTAAGTTACACTATGGACTTTTGATGATTATGATATATCAATATATGTTCATTCTTGGTATAAAATGTACCATTCTAATTAGTGAGGTTAATAATGGGGGAAACTATGTGAGTGTAGAGCAGAGATTATATGGGAAAATTCTATACTTTCCTCTCAATTTTGTTGTAAACCTACAACTGGTCTAAAAAAATAAAGGCTTTAAAAATATGAATATAGGAAGAGCTACCCTCAAATCTGCAATAGCATATCTGCTAAAACCCTAAAGCTAAAGCATAAGAATAACCCATAAACTAGTGTTTCTAGGTTTAAACTGAAGAGTAACGAGTGAATATTTCCATTTGTACCTCATTATGTACAAAAATGTTCATAGCAGCATTATTTATAATATCTTTAAGGGAAAATGATGTAAACATCCAACAACAATATAGTGAATTAAAAATGTTTGGTATTTTCATGTGGTGGGATATAACACAACTACATAGCATCACAAACTACTTCTACATGCAATAACATTGATTATTCTCACCAGTTATATGATTCTATTTCTAATAAATTTAAAAACTGGCAACATTACATCAATGGTGTAAGTCAGAATAATGGTTGCTTCAGCTTGGAATAGTTGTTAAAGGCTCAGGATTGGGGGGAATGAGCAAATTTTGTGTGTGTGATGTTGGAAATGTGCAATATCTTGATCTGGGTGATACTTAATCACACATAAAGACATTCATACACAAATACATGCATGTACATATATATATGCATTTGAACTATCAAGTTTCTGCATTTTGTTTTGAATTATTACAAAAGCTAATGAAATGTCAAGAGATCATATAATAGAGTTTTTTGTATAGTTGCTGGTAGTGACAATAGGCCCAAGTATTCTCAAGAACAATCTCACAAAATATGAGAAAGTAAAAGATATTCTAGCCCTAAGACTCAGCAATCACAGACAATCTTAGAGAAATGCCAATTTTAGTACGCTAGGAAACATACATTATAATGTCTAATCCAGCATTGTTTGTGATAGCCAATCACTGAAAATAACTTAAAATTCCATGAACTGAAAAATGTCCACATAAATTATGGCATTTTCACGTGTACAATACAAAACAGGTGTACAAAAGAATGAACTGGGACTCTAAGTCTGAATATTATAATTACGGTTTTGAGGGAAATAAAATTGCCAAGGAATTCACACAGTATAATGACATTAGTACAACATGTAAAACATCAAACCATATTGTGTCAGTAACAAATATATTGAAAGTATCATGAAATGCATGAAATGAAATATGGAAATTCTTAAATTGGGAATAAGTAGTCAAGGAGCTTCAATCATATTGTTTTTGTTTTATTTATTTAAATGGAGTGGATATATAACAAAAGATTTATTATTCTTCTGTACATATATCTTAATACATAAATATTTTTAAAGTGAATGATTTTAACAATACATGTGAAAGGTAAGCTACAAAGTAAACCCAATAAAGCATAAATTTTATAGAAAGACTATAATCAACAATCGTTATAAAGAAAATATTAAAACAACAATAAATGCATGCATCTGAGTGGACATTGCATGGGGAATCACTGTCATGTTCATTAGCATTTAGTTGACAGTGGATATGTTTCATAGCTCCGTAACTAACATGTAAATAAAAAACTACATTTGTCTATCAAAATATAGTTTCATAATGGCACATTTACTTTTATCAAATGCAGCCACCATGACACTAGAGAGTATGAGTGATGTTGATTTAATCATCCCATTACGTGTATATCATGTGTGAAGGAGAGCAGAATGCTCATTTTCTAGTTATTAATCCTGATCAACTAGGAAAAGTGGAGAATGAAAGTCTCACATTTTCTTTACTAGTTGAAATTGATGAACTATATGTGAAGAGAATCAGGAGCTTTCACTGGATTTCTATTCAATGAGTATGTTCAGCTTCAGAAGAAAAAGGAACAAAGTCAATTAAAGATAAACACTTGTTGGAAGAACCCAGACAATTCTTTTGAGAAACCAGGAAGCTGAACAAAAACATTGGCCCGTGTGTACATAAACTGTAGAAGAAAATGCTGTTATTAATGCTGGGTTGAATAACTTGGTGTATCAGTGGTAAACTTTCTGGTTGCCTCAACACACAGGTGTTTTTATCTGTTCCTTATTGTTTGATAATCTAGATTGCCTGCTTATTACACTGTTTCCCAGTTACCAGCTGGATCACTATGGGCTCTTTGTTTCTCCTTTCTAGATTTCAAAGTTTCAGGCTGCTTTAATTTTCACAGTACTTACTTCCATGTGCTCTGCTTTGAAGTGTCCCAGCAAAAAGTCGCTGTGAAGTAGGGCATATTCATTCCCATAGTTCCCTTTCCTTGGGAACATTAAAGGAAGTGCCTAAATTCTTCATTATTTAATAAGAAAAGCTGCTAATCATAATATTAAGATCACCAATAAAAATGAAAGCTCATGTCTTAGTTTGGAGCGCTATAAAAAAACAAAAACATAGATTGAGTGGCTTAAACAACAGACATTTGTTTATCATGGTTATGGCGGATGGTTTATCATGGTTATGGAGGAGGCCCCAACGTAAAGGGGCCAGAAGTTTGGGGTCCTGGTAAGAGCCCTCTTCCTGCCTGGCAGACAGCAGGCTTCTAGCTGTGTTTTTATGTGGTGGAGAGAGAGAGCGCTGGTCTCTCTTCCTCTTCTTATAACACTAATCCCATCTTGAGGGCCCTAACTTTATGACTTCATTTAAAACTAATTACCTCCTAGGGCACCTGGGTGGCTCAGTTGGTTGAGCAGTTGACTTCAGCTCAGGTCGTGATCTTGCAGTTTGTGAGTTGGACCCCTGGGTTGGGTTCTGTGCTGACAGCTCAGAGCCTGGAGCTTGCTTCAGATTCTGTGTCTCCCTCTCAATCTGCCCCTCCCAGCGCAGGTTCTTTCTCTCTCTCTCTCCCTCAAAAATAAACATTAAAATGATGATAATAATAAAATAAACCCTATTACCTCCTAAAGGTCTCACTTCCACACACCTTCACATTGGAGGCTGGAACTTCAACACATGAATTTGTGGAAGACATAAATACAGAGAAAAGATATAAGATGGAATGAAAGAGAATGATTTATTTCAAGGAATTGGCTCATGTGATTGTGATTGTTGAAGCTGGCAGTTCTGAAATCCATGGGGCAGGTTAGCAAGGTGGAACTCAGGCAGGGTTTCTGTGTTACAGTTTTGAGGCAGAATTCCTTGTTCAGGAAACTCCAATCCTTGCTGTTTTTGTTTTTTTTTTTAATTTTTTTTTCAACGTTTATTTATTTTTGGGACAGAGAGAGACCGAGCATGAATGGGGGAGGGGCAGAGAGAGAGGGAGACACAGAATCGGAAACAGGCTCCAGGCTCCGAGCCGTCAGCCCAGAGCCCGACGCGGGGCTGGAACTCCCGGACCACGAGATCATGACCTGGCTGAAGTCGGATGCTCAACCGACTGCGCCACCCAGGCGCCCCTACAATCCTTGCTCTTAATTAAGGTCTTCGACAGATTGAATGTGGCCCACCCACATTATAGAGGGTAACCTGCTTAACTTAAAGTTTATTGATTATCAGTGTTAATCTCATTATACAGCAACATTCAGACTGCTATTGGGCACCATAACTAGTCATGTTGACACATAAAATTAATGGCCATAATATAATAAAGCATTCAATATGGATCTGTTTCCTATCTTCTTTTACTGCATTTCTAATATTTAGGGAAGTTTCTAATTTTTCTCTGGAAGTTCTTTTAGTGATTCTAGATTAATGAAATATGCTCTTTCTTTTTTGACTCCCTATGTTATTTTATTTAAAAAAATTTTTAATGTTTGTTTTTGAGAGAGAGAGAGAGAGAGAGAGAGAGAACATGCACAAACAAGGGGGGGAGGGGCAGAGAGAGAGGGAGACACAGAATCTGAAGCAGGCTCCAGGCTCTGAGCTGTCAGCACAGAGCCCAAGGTGGGGCTTGAACCAATGAATTGCAAGATCATGACCTGAGCCAAAGTAAGATGTTTAACCAAATGAGCCATCCAGGCTCATGGCCATCCAGCCATCCCTTGACTCCCTAATTTGAATTCCATTAAAATGAAGTTGTATTGTTTTCTTTCTCCTACCCTACAATTATACCATCACCCATATTTTATAAATATTAATCACTTTAATTTCTCTTTGTTTTGGCATCTATGTTTCATTTTTCACCACTGATTTGCTACCCTTAAATAATACTCTTTGACACCTAGGAATTACAATGAGGCAATCTGCTATTTTACTTTCTAGTTATGCAACAAACCCATATGTTCCCATTTTGTGTTAGATGAATGATTTCCACATTGTCAGAGCATATACAACTCACAGCCCAAACTGTCAACTCTATTCTTCCTTTTATTTATTTGTTTGATCCACAACTACCCTATCTGGAGGTCATCCTTTCTTAATGTTCTCAAGAAGACTCTTGCAAAGAATATTTACTAAATTTTCTTGTGTGTTCAGAATGTGTTTTTATTTTTAAGCTTCAAGGTCAACCTGCCTTGCCTCACACTTTCTCTCCTATATTATCCTACTGATTTTTTTATACTCTCTCTTCTGAGTAGAATGTGGTTGTGGCTATGACAACTTTGCATTATAAAATGGTGACCATATAGAAGTTACCATACAAACTGGAACAATTCTAAGAGTGAAATGGGAAAATATAATAGTAGAGTAATTATACCAGGATCATTGACAT
Organism: Herpailurus yagouaroundi; assembly: GCF_014898765.1. NCBI lineage: Eukaryota > Metazoa > Chordata > Mammalia > Carnivora > Felidae > Herpailurus > Herpailurus yagouaroundi. The sequence goes on from NW_024412403.1 coordinate 25,506,685, forward strand.
AAAATCTGACTGTCCCACATGAATCAGAATTGGTGGGGTTTTTGTCCAGAGACAAGTGTGATTATGACTACGTGGTTTCAAGAAAAACTCACAGATACATGGGGAAATGAGACAGGAAATGAGAGGTGCCCAAAAAAGAAACATTTGAAAAAGCCTACAAAGAATGGCTTTAGCTCAGTCCTTCAAAGATGATCTGTAGAAAGTATGTTTTCCTTATTAGGAGGCAAGGAGCTTGGAGTTATTTGTACCTCCATGCACATTGTCATGGTTTAAGAGCTATTCACAGGATGAAACTCTGAGTCAATTGTTATTCTCTGCTTGTGCAGACATATTGGGTTCTGGCCACCTGTGCATAGTTACCTGATAGATTTGCAGGTGCAGATTTCTGGGAATGGCAACATATATGGAAGCTTCATGCAAACATCTGGTAAAGGGATCGGATAGAATATAAGTGGATCATTAACAATATGCTAAGTTTCCCATTTAAGGCGGACTCACCATACATTTCTCTCTTCTTCAAATTGTGGCTAGTTACAATTTCCAGGAGGAAAATATTTACAAAAAAAGAATCAGTGGCAAAAAATACAAGCCCCACTGCTGTAATTGTTCTCTAGGCCATAGTTGATCATTTCAGCATCCTTATCTCCCATTTATTCTTTGTGTCTCTGGGTGTGCATGTGTACGTATGCTGTCAGGTAAAGACTCTTCTTCCTCCATCTCCCAATATGTTTATATTTGTTCCAGGACAAATTGTTGAAAACATTATTATTTACTTATTGAATTGCCATGAGATCACTGTCAAAAAACCAATTAGGCATGTAAGTCTGGACATCTGAGTTTTTTGCATTGTCTTTATGTCCAGTTGTCCACAAATGTGTATGCCCATCTATGCCAAACTGCCTTAATGACATGCCTAAAAAGGGCTGTATACGAACCTTGAAATAAGAAGATTTTACTCCTCTGGCTTTATTCTCCTTTCTGATCATTTTGGATGTAAGAGGTTCTTTGAATTTCTATATAAAATTCATAGTTAGCTGAATAATTTCTACAGGGAAACCTGTTAGATTTTTTATTGTGTTTGTATTGAATCTATAGATCAATTTGGAGAGAGTTAACATCATAATAACATGTCTCCCCATCTATGACCATGGTATATGTCTTAATTCGTTTAGACCCTTCAGCAATGTTGTGAAAGTTTCACTGAACAGGTATAGCATATATTATGCTCAATTTATTCTTAAGTATTTATGTTTTTTATGTTATTTTTAATGGCATGGGTCGTAACCTGAATAAACTTTTTTTCTTTGCATATTGTTCTGGCTAGGACTTCCACAGTATATTGAATTGCAGTTGTAGGAATAGATGTCTCTGCTTTGTTCTAGAACTTATGGGGAAATAATTCTGTCTTTGACTAGGGCCAAATTAATGCCCTTGTGACCCAGTCACAGGATCCCATGCTTAGAAGGCCCCTATTTCTGGCTTAATGCTCTTCTGTTACTGCTTTAAAATTCTTAATAATTTGATCTTTGTATCTGTGATTTATAAGGGAAGTTCTGTTGGCTCACTGGAGCATGGCAGTGAGCAGAGGAGATGTGTATGATGTGCATGTCCGCTGTTCCTTCCTGTTTCATTTTTAGACAGTGTTTGCAATGTTCCATGAGCACAGAATTCCAGTAGATCCACAATGCATGACAATTCAGCAAAACTCAAAGCAAGTACAAGTTACACAAATTAGATCTATGAATGAGTGAGCAGGGGTTGATCGTTCTGAGAGGCCATACTTTCCATTCAAACCAGAACTTGCTTTGAAGGCAAAAAGAAAGCAATGACTTTCAAAGAAAGGCAAACCACCAAGGCACACTTTATCATTTTCCCTCTGTTACTTTCCTGTATTGAAGTTCTAACACATAGTAACTGCTAATGTGACCTTATTTGGACATAGATACTTTACAGAGGTAATAAAGTTATAATGAAGTCATTGGGGTAGGCCTTAATCAAATAAGACTGCTGTCCTTAGAAATAGGGGATATTTGAAGGCAGACACACACAGGAATAATGTCATGTGTAGAGACACAGGATGAAATTAGCCCAGGAGAGAGGCCTGGGGCAGATACTTTGTCACAGTCCTCAGACGGAACCAACCAATGTGATGATACCTTACTACTTGGCCTCTAGCCTCCAGAACTATAAGACAAATTTCTATTGCTTAAGCCTCCTGTGTAGTTTGTTATGACATTCCTAGTGAACTAATATGTTCCTGTATATGTTGTATTGGAGAAGTGGGAAAATTCAAAGTTTAACTGCCATCCTTTTCCTCCAGAACATCTTATTAAATATATTAATTTGACAACATAAAGTGTCATAAAGCATGTAGAACAACACACACACACACACACACACACACACACACACACACACACACACGTAGGTACATGCATATTTTTTGTATTATCTTATAAATTTGGTAAATATCCCACCTTAGTATTGAACTCCCCACTTAGCATTGAACCCCCACTTAGTATTGAACTTGGTATTGGGCACCTCTCATTTCCTGTCTACTTATTGTATGTGCCCATGCAGCTGAATGTTACTGGAAAAAAACACACATTGTGCTGAGTGCTCTCAATTTAAATGTGTGACTGCTAACTTCAGAGCAGTTGGGCATTAATGTTACTCGGAAATCAAACTACACTTCTCAGTTCATTTTTCATCCCATTCTACTAGAAAGCTCTTTCATACTTCCTCCTTTTCCCTAAAATTTCCAGAGCCACCTCAAGCATCTTCATTCTCAGCTAATGATCTTGCTTTCAATTTTCACTGGGAAAATTTAATTAACCACAAGAGAATTTCTGCAGGATCTCACCACTATGTTAGTCTAACTACCAGCAATTACGTTTAAATTCTCTTGCTCTCTGGTTCATATGGATAAACCATGAAACTCCTAGCTAAAGTCTTCACTTCCCATTCTTCACTACATCCCCTCTCCTTTACCTATGCAAAACCTTAGCTCCAATATTTTAGTTCTTTCTCTGAAATTTTCCCACTCAAGTGGATCTTTACCATCCATTTATAAATACATCATTGGATCTATATCCTTAAAAAACTTCTATCAATTCCAGTTCTACCTACCTTCATCTACTGCCCCATTTTTTTAAACTTTCCTTTACAAGAACATACTTTGGAAGAGTTATTTATACCAAAGTTTCTTAATCTCCCTTTATCTCCTAAGCCTCCATCATCAATCGTTCATGCCCACCCTTCTGTACCCCTTTGGTCTGGCTACTGATTAATTTCTTGCTGTTGAAGCTAATGATTAATGTGCAATCCTTAACCTGAACTATCAAAAAGCATATAGCACATTTATTGTGCTTTTGTAACACGATAGCATAAAACACATACCAACACATTATTGCTATTTATATATCAATAGCATACAATGCAACCCCTGTTTCTTAGTAGAGTGACTTCGTTTGGCTTCCAGTCACCTATTTCTGTCTGATGTCACTTCTATTTCTTTGGCATCTCGTCAGTCTTCTATGCTGGTGGGTCCTCACTCCCTGACCTTTTAGTGTGGGATACCACAGAACTCAATCTTTTATATTCTTCTTTTCTCTAGCTATACAACTTCTATTTGATCTCACATAATTATATGGCTTTACTCATGATCTATATGCCAAATATCTGACAGATTGATAATATCAAGGTGCAAACCTCTCTGCTGAACTGCAGTCACATGAATCTACCTTAACTGCTGGGCTTATCACAAGTGTGATGTCTATTAATCATTAACATTGCAATGAATTTAAAAAGCATAGAATAGTAGTGTCACATTTAGCTCTGTGTCTAAATACCACACTCTACTACTTCATGTAATACTCTTGTATAAGGATTAACCAAAATCATAACCAGTTTAACCATTATTTTACATATAGTTCAAGGCAATTTTATATATTTTGCTGAATCTGTGGCAGGGATATGAAAATATATATTTTCTTATTATATATTTCCTGTCTGTTGTATATATGTTTATGTGTATGATATAGTCATTTATATAAGTATATATATATATATATACACATACATATACTTACATATTATATATTCATATATAAGAATATGCATATATATGTATGTGCATGTTATTTCATATTGTAGTCATTTCTAATAGTTGAATGTTGCATTTTATTGAGTGCCAGTACAGAAAGAGAAATGCTTATATTATTTTTCCTTGTCATATAAGGTAAGGAGGATTAGGGCAGGAAAAGTTACAAATGACCTCAATGCTGAGACAGCATGCAAACAATTGGATTATGAAATTAACATATGATACTATAATCAAAATTAAAATATAATACTATTGAACATTAACACTAAAATTTGTGTCTCACCTTCAAATAATGATCTGTATTTGTGTAATTATATCATCCAGAGTTTAAAATTTGGACTATTGAAATGTCTATATCTCATAGAAACAATAAAGCAATTTCAATTTTCATAAATTGAAGTGTATCATTCTTGAAATGGGCCTTAAAATCTCCCTATAAAGCTTATGAATGAAGCTTCATTGATGAAAAACAATGATTTATTCTATGAGAAAATTTCAGTGACTACTATAACCCACAATCTTCTGTCATTTCAAAGAATCTAAAGTATCTTAGTTGTGAAAAGATGTGGCCAACTTATAGTTGTTATATATAGTGAGAAATAGTAGTCTTCTGTCAAAATTAACAGCATTATTCCGAAAAATTGGAAACTGACTCCTACCTACAACGTGCAGTGAAAACCTGTCTATATTAGTTTTTAGTTTCCTAGCAACGTACCTAAAATTTAACAGTGAATTAATGTATAAAATACATTTTTACTCTGCCTGGCACAGAAATAATTTTTTCTAGAGTATACTAGGAATTGTGAGAAGATGTGGCTTTCCAGTGTTACATTTTTGTAATGTGACAGGTCATGTCACAGGACTCAGAACAAAATTAGAAAAAATGGTTTCTATCTTAAGAGAAAAATTGCATTAAAATTATGATTTTCTTCTTTAGTAAATCCATTGGGTATTGCATATATACTTCACTAATTAGTTTTAAGCTGTGTATTCGAATGAATAGCTCCGTTACTCCTATATGTTAACAGTTGTCTCTTGAAATAATTACTATTTAGGTTTGTAAAGTATTCATTAAATGTCTGCCAAATTACTTAAAAATCATAATAGACATTTAATGGATGCTTTAAAACTGAAATAGAAATTACATTTGATTATAAGTAACTGTAGGTTTATAAAGCTATCATTATATGTCTATTAAGACCATTTAACTTAAGTGTTACATAATTAGAGAAGAGCCAGGATTTTAATTGCACATTTGCAAACTGCTAGCTCGCTTTGCTAAATATTCATTTCATCCACTGCAGGAAAGTGTGAGTGAGGTATGAAGATTTCATCATTTTTTCCTTAAGCAATTTTTCACTGCAGTCCATGAGATTAAATGATCTAACAAATGCATATCACATGCAATAATAAGACCATATGCAAAAAATAAGAGATTTACATTGAACATATATCTTCATGAGAAAGATACATTTCATTTATCCCCTCTTGCCTTCCCCCAAAAAACCTCTTGATAAACCAAGAGGTATTCCCTCTCCTGCCTTTCAGGTTACTGATTAATAACAGCGCTACAACCAAATAGCTGAGATAGAAAATAATTGATATCAAATTATGATTCAGTGCTTACTGCATTGGTCCTAGAAAGTGCATCCCAAGTTGCCAATAGAAAAGCATAATTTTCCATTAATTACCTCACTAAGCAGTTGCTTGTTATCACAGAAGTTAAGTGGGAATTAAAAGAGACTAAATTACACTTTTATGCCTTGAAGTGCCAACTCATCTTGAAGTCAAGATTGGTATACAAAATGCAGAGACGGAAGATTGTAATTTGGTTGCAGGTTCAATTCAGTAGATAAAGTGCCTCAGACGGCAGGCTTTTAGAGGCACTAAAACTCCTTTTGCAAAGGTATACACTTTTAGTTCTTCAGTGTATCTCCATTAGACACCTGAGGTTGCCTCTTGTAAACCTGAAGAAGAAAACACTCTGCTGAGGGGAAATTTATTTGTATATCATTTCTTCTCTGAATGCTTTTTCTTCCTGGAAACATTTGCATTTAAACAAGCTTTTGATTTCTTTGGAATCCATCTGCCTACACTTACCCTATTTTTTACCCCTGAATAAACATCACCTGCAAAGTATGTTGTAAATACTGTTGCTGCTCCATTTTCTTAATGTTGTACCTATCCATTTAAAGTCACCATGCTGACAGAGCATGACGCATCTATCTCAGGACACGGTGCTAGGTATTTTAGTTTTTCCATGCGTTCTTTCTTTCTTTCTTTTTTTAAATTTATTTAAATACAAGTTAGTTAACATACAGAGTACTGTTGGTTTCAGGAGTAGAACCCAGTGATTCATCATTTACATATAACACCCAGTGCTTTTCCCAACAAGTGCCCTCCTTAATGCCCATCACCCATTTAACCCATCCCCCAACCCACCTCTCTTCCAACAATCCTCAATTTGTGCACTGTATTTAAGAGTCTCTTACGGCTTGCCCCCCTGTATGTTTTTATCTTATTTTCCTTCCCTTGCCCCATGTTCATCTGTTTTGTTTCTTAAATTCCACATATGAGTGAAATCATATGATATTTGTCTTTCTCTGACTGACTTATTTTGCTTAGCATAATACACTCTAGTTCCATCCACATTGTTGTAAATGGCAAGATTTCATTCTTTTTGATCGCCAAGTAATATTCCATTGCATATCTTCTTTATCCATTCCACTTGATGGGTATTTGGGCTCTTCCCACATTTGACTTGTGTCAATAGCACCGCTATAAACATTGGGGTGCATGTGCCTCTTCAAATCAACACTTTTGTATCCTTTGGGTAAATACCTCATAGTGCAATGGCTGGATCGAATGGGTAGTTCTATTTTTAATTGTTTATGTAACTTCCATACTTTTTTCCAGAATAGCTGCACCAGTTTGCATTCCTCTTAACAGTGCAAAAAGATTTCTTTTTCCACATCTTTGCCAACATCTGTCATTTTCTGAGTTGTTTATTTTAGCCATTCTGACAGGTGTGAGGTGGTATCTCATTGTGGTTTTGATTTGTATTTCCCTGATGATGTGTGACATTAAGCATACTTCCGTGTGTCTGTTAGCCATCTGGATATCTTCTTCAGAAAAGTGTCTATTCATGTCTTCAGCCCATTTCTTCACTGGATTATTTTTTTGATAGATTTTAAATACTAACCCTTTATCTGATATTTCATTTGCAAATATCTTCTCCCATTCCATTGGTTGCCTTTTAGTTTTGTTGATAAAAAGAAGCTTTTTATCTTGATGAAGTCCCAATAGTTCATTTTTACTTTTGCTTCCCTTGCCTACGGAGACATGTCTAGTAAGAAGTTGCTGCAGCCTAGATCAAAGAGGTTGCTGCCTGTTTTCTTAGGGTTTTGATGGTTTCCTGTGTCACATTTAGGTCTTTCATCCATTTTGAGTTTATTTGGTGTGACAAAGTGCTCCAGGTTCGTTCTGTATGTCACTGTCCAATTCTCCCAGAATCATTTGCTGAAGAGACTGTCTTCTTACCATTGGATACACTTTCCTGCTTCTCAAATATTAGTCGGCTATGCATTTGTGAGTCCATCTCTGGATTCTCTATTCTGTTCCATTGATCTATGTGTTTGTTTTGTGTCAGTACCATACTGTCTTGATGAGTACAGCTTTATAATACAGCTGGAAGTCTGGGATTGTGATGCCTCAAGCTTTGGTTTTCTTTTTCAACACTACTTTGGCTATTCAGGGTCTTTTCTGGTTCCATAAAAATTTTAGGGATTGTTTGTTCTAGCTCCGTGAAGAATGCTGGTAGGAATTTCATTCAATGTGTAGATTGCTTTGGGTAGGACAGACACTTAACAATATTTGTTCTTCCAATCTATGGCCATACCAACCTGGATGTGCTTGACCTAGTCTGATCTCCAAGTGCTCTTAGTTACTAAAGGTGAACTTCTAACTTAGACAGTAGGATTCATAACTCACTTAGTATCTTTGGATTCATTAAAAAAAAAAAAGATAAACCAACAAAGGTGAAGAGAGCTTAGAGCAAACAATAACGTCTACCTCGATTTTCATGGTAAGCCACTGGATTTTCTCCATCTTATCACAATTCCCTAAATTTAAGTTATTCCAGATCTCAAGAAGTCTCCTGCAATATTTTGGTGGTGGCAGGGGTACTATCTTCTCATTTAAATGATTACAAAAAGTAAAGTTTTCAGGGTCTAGTCACCACTTTAGGCTCAACCCTTGGCTGAGACTAGTCATAGGGCCATGTTTGGCAAGTTCTAAGCATCTTCATGTGTGTTAGACTTGGTGAAAGTCCAATGTTCCACGTTCAAAAGGAAATATTTTCCATGGAGAAATAGTTTGAATTTGTCACTAATATTTTTCAAAACTGGAAACTTTCATAATAAAAATCTACATTTCTTTTGATTTGTTCAATATGGGAAAATGAGTCAAATAACAATTTAAGTGGATTTGAACATTGTTCTCTCTCCATTGTATTAGGCAGTGTCAGTGTCACATCACTCCCCATTATCACTTCAATGATGATGAGGCCACAAGCTGCCATTTGTCATCACACTTGCATTATTATTTTTTACACATAGATCATTTTGTTCATTTACACCACTTGTTTCTCCACTGCAGGTGTCCTCCCTTTGAAGGCTGATCATCTCAAGGCTCTAGGCTGACTACAAAAGCATATTCACTATTAAACAAAAGTTTGCTTTTTAATTGTACCAATTCCCCAGAAGGGGTGCTGGCAATATGTTCACATCACCTTATGTTTCTTAAAATCTGCAAAAATAATATATTTTTTTCCTTTTTGACAAGGTCCCTGGAAAATTATATAAGCTTCAGTCCTCAGAAAACCTGGATCCAGCACTGGCTGTGTGAAAATGAAATTCTAATCATGGTCACCAGTAGAATAGAGTAAAAATTTCTAATGACAGCTTTTTTTTAATCTCCCAGGAGACAGTCTTTGATAAATCTGACAAATTAATGACATGATGTTTTCCTGGAAGAATTTGAAGAAAAATAAAATAGAGGTATCATTTGCCTACAGGACATGTTATTTCTTTCTGCAGACATAAAAGGTTAGCCCTGACCTCTTTGTCAATAACAAGTCAGAAATATGATTTCCTGGAAATTAAGAATTAGGTTTGTGTATGAAGGCACCACTTTAATGAGTCTGGGATGGATGCATTCTGCTTCCACTTTTATCTGACTCATTTAAAATTAGTTTTTGTGGATACAGTCTGATGGGCAATGTATTTGAAGCAGATAGATATTTGTATATTTTTAAGCTATAGGAGGAAATGAGAGGAGATATCTATATACAGTCAAACAGAATTTTCAGTCCAATAAGTTGTATAAATGACTTCCTAACAGTTACTAATATGCACTCCTATAATTATCAAAGATATTCATTCTTTTTGAAGCAGTGCACTGATACTCTTGGGAGTTGAAAAACAAACCAAAGAAGAAAGAGCTGAAGAAAAGATTAAATAATTTAGAAACTTGCTTCTTATTAAGTATATTTAAACTTTTTTCTTCATAGAATACATAGAAAGGACAGATACAAAAATATTTGGCTTGTTAACAGATCAGGAAGATAGCACAGTCATGTAACCATTACATAGTTCAATAAATGGGAACATTACTAACCCCTAAAAGCCCCCTCCTGATATCTTCCATTTTACTCCTACCGTCCTGCTCATAGGAGCCATTCTCCTGACTTAATATCATAGAATTGTTTTGCCTGTTTAACTTCATCAAAGCTAAATACAGCACTGTGTACTATTGGGATATAACCGCAAACAACATTTTTGTATGCAGGTACTTTCTTATGCGTGCAATTTTGATGCACGTATGGGTATTCTTGTAAAGAACATATACGCTATAGATTTATTTATGTTTTGTGTACACCTAGGACTTGACTTAATGGTAGATAGTGCGAGCCTATGTTCAAACTTAGTAAATAATAACAGGTAATTTTTCAAAACAATTATTCCAACTTATATTCCCCAAAACAGTGAACAAGCATTCCAGTTTCCGCATCCTGGCCTTTACTTGGTATTGTCAATTTTTCTTTATTTGCATTGCTATTATTGTTACCTACTTTTATTTTAGCTGTTCCAGTGGAGACCTAGTGGTATTAAATTGCATATGTGTAATTACTAATAAAATTGAATACACCTGCATGTTTATTAGCCATTTGGATATCATATTTTTTGATGGGACTATTAAGTCTTTTTTAAAAGCTCACTTTCATTTGTGCTTTCCCATTTGTTTCTCTATATTTATTTTGAAATAATTTTAAATTTACAAATAATTTCGAAGAGACTAGAGAACAAAGAGTTTCCTTAAACCTTTCCTTCAACTTTCCCTAATATTAACATCTTATGTAACCATAATACATTTATCCTATCTAAGAAATTAATATTGATGCAATAATGTTAACTAAACCTCACACTTTATTTCATTATCACTGGTTTTCTCCACTAATGAACACTGAATAATCTACCAAAGATCCATGAATTATGCAGTTTTCAGTGTGAGTGATAGAGACAGATATGTTCCCCTATTATGCAGGAGCCCTGGGTACTCTTCTCTCTAATATGTTCAGATGTTTCCCCTCCCTCCCTCTTTCCAGCCTAGAGGAGTTTTCTCATATGCACATCATGATCAGTACTTTCCTGAATAATATAGGTGTATAGGTGACTCCCTACAGATCTCCAGTGTTTAGTCTCTCTCCCCTTCTTCCTCTCCCCATCCCCGTCTCTATCTGCCAATCTCTCTCTCTCTCTCTCTCTCTCTCTCTCTCTCTCTCTCTCTCTGAACTCTCCATCTTTGTAGAGTTCATATAGCAGTGCTGGAAAGGAGAATTCAGGAGAGAGAACTGAATTCTCCTTTCCAGCACTGCTATGTGAACTCTACCAAGATGATCTCCCTTGTGTCTTAGCTCTATGTCCAAAACAACTCATGATATCTTATAAGTTCTCTTATCCTTCTCACTGTCCTGGAAATTCTATCAAAGCAGGAACACTATAATTGTAGGGTTCCACAGATTGGTTTCCTGTCTCTCAGGATCACTGTGTTAAGTTTACTGATATCTGATGTCTTAAAAACTACTTTGTCATATATGTTATCACTGATTCAGGGCAGGAGTATAAATCCATTTCTGTCATTCCAGCATACCTAGAAACAGAATGCCATTATCTCTTAAATAAGATTTGCCTTATTTCTATAATATTCTGTTATATAAATAAAACTTTATTTTTTCCCTGAAAATGATAATTGAAGGGTCTAGGAATTCTTCTTCTGAGTATACTAAAGCTTGATAAAGAAGATCCACAAATAGTATATGGATTACCACCTAGGTACATATGGTAAGTATAGGTTACTATCAGAACATGAAAGAGTAATTTTAAATTAAATTAATTGCTCTGGAAAGACTTCCTTAAAACTGTGATGCTTTAGCTAAATTTTCAAGGATATTTAAATGTAATCTAGAGAAATAACAAAAAGAGCAATAAGTTATGTTGAAAAGATAACATAGAAGATTCACATACACTCAACAAGAGGCTACTACAAGTGGTTTAATAAAGGTACAATAACAAATAAAGAAAATGCCAACAGAAAAATCTAGAGATATGTAAAATAGCTAATTAAAAATTTCAGTAGAGGAAATTACAACTTGGGTGTTGAGGATGTATACATTGAAATTCCCATTCAACCCCCTGCTTCTCCCTTCATGTTGAATTTATCTGAGTAAAGTATGTCTGACAAGTTCCCTTGAACTGTTGTCACTCAAATACCTTTCTATACAAGCAAATATTCATATCCTCAGATAGGTTTTTTGGTTTTATTTAAATGCAGAGAAGGGTTCATTCTATATTCTTACTGAAGAATGTATAAAAGCCCACATTCTTTCTAAATATTGGGAAGAAGGAAGGTTAGCTTATATACTTTTAGTTTTAAGGTGTCTAGATATACACTTACAATCTCTGGAAAGTGCCTCCTCTCATCTTTAAAAAAAAATGGGCAGGAAAGAAATTGTAATATATGAATGGTTTTATTAGATCTAAAATTTAATGAAGTAAACAAAATCATAGAATTTTCCCTGAGAGGCTTTATGCTGTCTCCAGTAATTAAAATGCTTTATTTTAAATTGTTTACAGGTCATTTTTTAACTCCTTTGCTACTATTTTGTGTGTCTCTACAAACGGGCATTGATTACACTATTGAGAAATCATTCTTCAGAAGTAAGTCCAGTATTACTTATCATGATCTTAGTTTTCCTAACTTCCTTAAAGGCAGTGTAGGCTGAGAAGATGATTCTGACAGTTATATTTGAATTGACACAAAAAAGACTAGAAATTTACTTCTGTAATGAATTGTGCAATATTTCCTTTTAATGTGTCAACTCCTCTCTTTAATAGTGCAATTTATCCATCAAAACCAGTTCATAAAAAGAAAAATAAATTTTATGTAAAAGTAAAGTGGAGTATTAAAACTCACTTGTTGAATATATCTGTATTTTAAAGGAGACTGACAGGTTATAGAGTTGAAAAATAGACCTAAATCCCACTGCTAATTAGTGGCAATTGCTGATAAAGCAGTAGTGTGTGTGTGTGTGTGTGTGTGTGTGTGTGTGTGTGTGTGTCTGGGTGTGTGTGTGTGTGTTGTTTTGATATACTTACCACTCCTTGGCCATGTTTTAGAACCTACAGTATGGTTGTGGGAAATCTTATGGCTAGTTGAAAGTGGTGAAGGAAACAGAAGGAAAACACTATGGAATAGTTTAGACAGAATTTTTTCTGAACCATAGAATGTGTTGTTCTCAAGATTTCCAATAAATCCTATTGTAACTTGGCTATTAAATCATTTAGGAATAACCTTCTAGAAGGGATGATAACCACGCCACCCCTTAGCATGCATTTCTTGTTACACACTTTTGGTCATTCTCTGTATTCTGTTATTATCCTTCTCAATGCCCATTTTTCCAGACAAAATGGTGATTTGGGGTTTTAAAATTATAAATGCAAATCTATTTATAGATTGCTAAAAAGAAAGCCCTATCTGCAAACATATCCTGATATGCTGCTCACCTCTGCTGGTTAACAAATAACTCCTCAAATTTCAGTGTCTAATAGTAAATATTTCTTTCTTTTTTTTTTTTTTTTGCATTTTTTGAAAAATCTTTATTTATTTATTTTGAGAGAGAGAGAGAGAGAGAGAGAGAGAGTAGGGGAGGGGCAAAGAAAGAGAGAAAGAGAGAGAGAGAATCCTAAGCAGGCTCCACACTGCCAGCCCAGGGCCTGATGCGGGGCTGGCATGAACTGTGACATGATGACCTGAGCCGAAAGCAAGAGTCAGACACCTAACTGACCAAGCTACCCAGGCACCCGGTAAATATTTATTTATTGATAACATTTCTTACTAATTGCTGGCCAATTGTTTTCTCCATTGTTTTTGAAGTAACCTGAAAATTCTTCCAGTAATTGAGCTGGTGAAATCATAAGTCTTATCTCAATTGTTTCCATTATCTTGGTAACTATAGTATTGCACTGTCTACTGCTCATTTATAAAAGAAAATAATGTTTCATATATTTGGTCCAGTTGTCTGTTAAGTTAGACAGGAAAATCTTGTCTCTGTTAATTTACCTTGACTTGCAGGGGTCAGCATCTTACTTTAAATGATTTATGGGGGAAAAAAAACATAGAGATGAACCCACTTAGATCCATTTTTTTGAATGAAAATTGCAACATTAGTTTCTAGCACTGTAAACAATGCCTTAATCAAATGATCAAAATTGATATCATCATTAATGGAATATATCAGTATCATGTGCCTCCTGATACAAAATACCAAGAAAAACACAGAATCACTTCTGTGATATTCTTGTAAAAAACATATAATTTGAATTTAATTATGAACAAATACTAGATATTGAGGGATAGTCTCCTAAAAACTGGACCCATATTCTTCAAAAGTTTCAATGTCATAAAAGCAAAAGACAAGGAACTATTCTAGGTTGAAGGAGACTAAGAAGAAATGATGACTGAATGCAAACTGTGACCCTGAGTTAAATACTAGCCTACAGAAGGGTCTTTATTAGGACAAATGTTAGCATTTGAATAAGGTCAATAAAGTGGAAATATTATTATATCAGTGTTAATATGCCAGGTTTGATCATTGCACTGTGGTTATGAATGTTTGTAACATTTGGAAAAAATGAACTATATTTGGGAATTCTTTGTAGTGTTTCTACTTTGTATATATTCTTTTCAAATAACTAGTTTCAATCAACTATATGTTGTTTCAAATAACTATTTCAAAATGGAAATCAAAATAAAAAAGTAAGTAAAAAGCAAAATATTCCAATATAAAATAAAGCTATAAAAGGAGAAAATATCCCAGGACATTGAACTATTCTTGTGTCATGTTCCTGGAAGAACCAGTTCTTTTTTTCTTCTTCCAAATCTTTATTTAAATTTTGGTTAGTTAACAAATAGTGTACTATTGGTTTCAGGAGTAGAATTTATTGATTCATCAGTTACATTCAACACCCAGTAGTACTCATCATAACAAGTGCCCTCCTTAACACCTATCAGCCATTTAGCCCATCCCTATCCACATCCCTCCATCAACCCTCAGTTTGTTTCCTAACATTAAGAGTGTCTTATGGTGTGTTTCTCTCTCCCTTTTTCCCCTCCCATATGTTCATCTGTGTTTTTTCTTAAATTCCACATATAAGTGAAATCATATGGTATTTGTATTTCTCTGACTGACTTATTTCCCCTAGCATAATACACTCTAACTCCATCCACGTCATTACAAATGGCAAGATTTCATTCTTTTTGATGTCTGAGTAACCACTTCTTTATCCATTCATCAGTTGGTGGGCATTTGGGCTCTCTCCCTAGTTCGGCCATTGTTAATAATGCTGCTATAAACATCAAGGCTCATGTACCCCTTTGAATCTGTATGTCTGTATCTTTGGGTAAAAACCTAGTAGTACAATTGCTGGGTCATTGGGTAGTTCTATCTTTAACTTTTTTAGGAAACTTTATACTGTTTTCCAGAGTGGCTGCACCAGTTTGCATTCCCACCAACAGTGTAAAAGGGTTCTCCTTTCTTCATATCCTTGCCAACATCTGTTGTTTCCTATGTTGTTAATTTTAGCCATTCTGACAGGTGTGAGGTGGTATCTCCTTGTGGTTTTGATTTGTATTTCCCTGACGATGAGTGATGTTGAGCATCTTTTCATGTGTTTGTAAGTCATCTGGATGTGCACAGTGAAGGAAGGAATCAGCAAAACTAAAAGGCAGCCTAAGAAAGAGGGAAAATATTTGCAAATGACATCTTATTAAGGATTCATATCTAAAATCTATAAAGAACTTATCAAACACAACACCCCAAAATCAAATAATCCGGTTAAGAAATGGACAGAAGACATGAATGGAAGAACCAGTTCTACTGGCAATACTGCTAATGTTTTGAGACATTTCTACCTCTTGCTCATTCTCTATTATGTCTACACTTCTATTCCATTATTGGCACCATATACACTCTCATACTTCCTATCCTCTGTGTTAAATTACAATCTGGAATTTTAAAGCCATACTTCCAACACTGATAGCTATTGCATTTTTGTCTGACTTATGAAAACACTTTATTCTCAGTGCAAAAGGAACAACTTTTCTATATCCCTATGTTTTATCCTTCTCTAAATTCTATAATTATGTTAGTTAAAATAAAGTGAGTTAAAAGGTAGTTTTTAAGCATAAGTGTTCTAAATTCACTCCATACCATTGATTTAACATTTTCAACGTGGATGTTCTCTGTAAATAAAAGTACATGCTGAGTACTAAATGCCACTTTGAAAGTGATGCCAACTAGCCCTTTAGCATGATACAGTTTTTAAAAGTTTTCCTTCTGAATTAGCTTTAACTTAAACTCTGAGTTACAGAAAACAATGTCTTAAGCATGTTAGAAACATTGTTTCTCTTTCTCATAAACTTGGTAGTCTAGGGCTCACACTCCAGCTCCACAAGCATCGTTGGCCCCGTGCCCGCTGTTGTTCAGCCATCTTCAAACCTTAGCTTCCACCTAGTGCTCCAAAATGAATGATCTAGTGCCCATCACTGAGATAGCATTCTAGCTTTCAGGAAGGAAGATGTGAGAAAAGGTTACCCCTTCATAGAAACGGCTTGCACATTTGTTTGTGTCCCATTAGCCAGAAATTAATTGCAGGGTCACAGCCAAACATGAAGGAGACTGGGAAGTACTGTCTCCAGGGAAGTCAGGTACATGCGGGTTGTAAGCCTCCCTAAAAGAATAGATACTCGGGAAAAACTAGCAGTTTTTGCAAAAGGTACTGAATATAATAAAAAGATCTGTAATTGATTAAGAACCTTTCTTTCATGCATAATTTTCAAATAATTTAGAACTTAAAATGCTATGTAATGGCCTTTCCTTTTTGTATAAGACAGCAAAAACATTGTCTCTTACTGATAGTGTCTTAGCCATCACTCATCTCTCCACATGTAAAATTCTGTTTAAGACGTCTATTCACTTAAACTAGAAATCAGTGAGATGATTAAAAAGAAGTATTCCTTTTCATTATTCTAGAAGTTAACATAGATCTGGGCAGAAAAACAGTTATTACAAACAAATATTTGACAAAACCATTGAATGTGTCCAAATTGTATGGTCCTGAACACATTTATTAGGAAATCTTATTTGCAGAGTACTGTGCATATATCCTATTTTTTTCTATCCTATCATCTCTTGGACAGCTTCACAGTACATGCCATAGAAATATGTCATTATAGACTTTAATTGCATGCACTTTATGGCTGCTGCCAACATAAGGGTAAAAAGATTAATCACTTCTACAGTTAGTGAACATACTAGGGCCTTTTACAGATTTTGATCTTACTCATTTTTCCAAAAGGTTCATTTGAATGCACAGAAGTACATTTTGATTGACTACCTTCTCCACTATTTCAACAGTCAAACTAAAAGCCAAGACATTTATTAGCAAGAAAAAAAACCCATTTGGAACACCATATACCTTGGAATAACAACATTGAGTAAAACTATCAGTTGCAGTGAAAGGAAGTTTGCATTGTTTTAAATAAAATGGCAAAGAGATGCCTGATAGTAAGGTAAATAATTTTTCCAAAAAAACACAGTTATATATGTTTAGAAACAAAAGTTGTGAAGATATTAGAAAACGACTTATGCTTTTAAGATGCCCTTAAACAAAAGTGCAAGGGACTGCTCTATCAAAAGTTAAAGTGAGCAGCAAGCAGAATTTTCTGTAGATTAAAAAAAAAATTGCTCTGTGCTCAATTCTCTGCTTGTGTCTATGACCCCTAGTTATCTACAATGCTTTCATTTTGGCTTTTTCTGGAATATTTTTCCTACATTAATCTAGTATTTTCAGTTACTATGAAGGGAAATATGTATTATCAAAAGCAAGTGGTCTGTTCATGGTGCCATTTCCAAAATTGTAGTCAAAGCTTGGCAACTAGTCTTAATCTCCCGTCATCTAAAATAGATTCTAGGATTCCATTTCTGCTATGTCCAGTCATGCCAACCATACTTATAACTAGGTTGCTGGGTGGAAAAGCTTGCAATACCTTACAGTATTGACTGATCTATGAATGGGAAATGCTATCGTATGAATACAGAAAATAATCAAATGTGAAGGATGCCACAATGAACCTGATCCTTAACTCTGTGGGTCACAGTGTCACATTTTCCCTATAGGAAAACCTCAACATTTCTAGCCTAGTTGTTCCAGGTAACAACTGAGGGAAATGATACTAAAATATTTCAGTTAGCACTTCAGATTATCTAACTTCTATCCCCACAGAAATGTGGCTTGACTCATACATCAAAGATTAAAATCCTTTTTTAGAGCATTATAAAATGATATAATTCTTTTGGAGGAGGATGGCAAATTTTAAGTGATAAATAAAAGATATTATTTGAGAGTTCTTTGACATATCAGTAACTTATTTCCTGATAATGATTAAGTACATTATTTTGCAACTAAGTAGGGGATTAGCCCAAATTGTGAAGAGTCTCCTCTAGCTTTATTTTTTCATGGTAAATAGTTTTCTTGAAGATTGAAGTGGACAGTGGAAACCTTCTTTGAGACCACATATCTGAATATCAACCTTATGAATAAGGAAACTCTTGCCTAACTCTGAAGGAAACCTGTTTCCCAAAAATAGAAACGTTTTCACTATGTCAGTGTCTTTGTTCAATTTGTATTGCTAAAAGCTAGCATACACAGTATCTGGCTTGACCAATTTTCCTTTAAAAAATAATTATTCATGTCCACCAAACTGCCCACATATTATGGTTCACCATCTTTACAAGGAAAGCATTCAGAACAAAATCTAACTTATTCATGTTAGAAAAGAGCCTGATAATATTTTCAATGAATAGAGTGATCATACTTATTTCTACAGATTGATCAGGAAGAAGTATAACCTTTGAGTTTTTTATTTCACCTAATTTCTGAAACATTTGATCTCTCAAAATCAGAAACCCAACTAATTTCAACGCCCACATATCATCATTGTAAAGGTTTTAAAAATGTATCTGTTTACCCCCCCCCCCCCAAAAAAAAGTACTTTCTGGGAAATCCAGTCTCAATCTCGCCATTTCCCGCCCGGAAGCACAAATAAAATGATGCATTTTTATAGAAGTGCCTTACCATCTGCCACAACTATTCATGGTTCAACGTGGCGAACATGGTCTTAATGACCTATTACAGTTTCAGTCTTTTCAAACATATCGTCTCTAAATGAAAATTTCTCTGCATCTTTGAGCCAAAAGAAGGAGAGAAGAGAAGAGAAGAGAAGAGAAGAGAAGAGAAGAGAAGAGAAGAGAAAAGAAAAGAAAAGAAAAGAAAAGAAAAGAAAAGAAAAGAAAAGAAAAGAAAAGAAAAAAGAAATGGCAATCAGAATCTATGCTTATTGTTTTGCAATGCATTGTAACCCTTGATATGTCACCAGCCAACATAATGTCTTGCCTATTCCAAACCGGACTGGTGTAAGGATGTCAGACCAGCACTGAACGCTAAAATTAAATGGGAGCAGATACGCAAATGCTCACTTTGAGTTATTGCATTGGGTGCAGACTCCTTTAGGAGTATGGTAAAATCATTCTGAGATGTATGCAAGAGGAAGATTATTTGGAATTTAATATGATTAGAACCCTATTTGGCACAAAATGAACAAATAAACATCACACATGAATACAAACCTGTATCCACTGTATTTTAGAAACTCTGTTCCTCGGAAAAGACAAACTATTCACTATTGTGTCATCAGGATAAATTTAAAAATCACAAATATTTAAAATAAAACCTTCTAAAAGTACAAGAATCAAAGACAGAAAACAGCCAGAGTATTAGGTAAAAATATTTTTGAATTGAGTTGCTTTTCTAAATAGGTATCACTGTATTTTTCTGTCCGTATTATAAATAAGACAGCTTCAACATTAAGCTTTCTCATATACAAAGAGACTCTGTTTTAAATCTGTGTACTTATAAAGAATTTCTTTAATGAATAGTGACAGCTACACTTCCAAATCTATTGTTACCATAGATTTTCCTTTTCAAGTGTTAGGTAATCCTTGGCATTAAAAAACAAAGAAAACAAAACAAAACAAAACAAACCCTGCATGTCACTATCCCTCAAATATCAACCAAATGTTATTGATTGTCTATTTTTCTGTTTCTACTTCTAACATTGTACAGAGTAGAGCAGACACAAGTAGGATTATATCCCATAACCTTGTACATAATCCTATAGTGTCATCAAGTAGTATATGAGGTTTTTAGACAGTAATGATAAAAGAGTCAGCAAGGCAAAGTTTGGGTCTTTGATTTTGCTAATTCTAACAGGCTGAAGAGACACTATAAATAGCACAACTGTGCTCATACACATGTACTATCACCTCAATTTCCAGGCGATCTGACAGTTAATGCCACATTATTTTCTTCTTTGTTCATCAGTACAGCAAGCTGTTAGGATACCAGAATTGGCTACTTACCTCTGTTACATGTGCCTAAATAAAAGGGAGATGATTTAAAAGCCATTGCATAAATTGCAGTGTGGTAAACAGAATAATCTTTCCTCCCATCCCTGCAAAAATGCCCACGCCCTAATCCCTGGAATTTGAGAATATGTTACGTTATGTGGCAAAGCAACTCTGCAGATGGAAAGAAGGTCACATACCTTGGTGAGAGTACTCTAGATGATCTGGGTGTGCCCAGTGTAACCATATGGACCTTTGAAAGTGCAAAAGGGAGGCAGAAAGAGTGATGAGATAATAGAAGCAAGAGTTATTGGAAGCATGAGAGGGACCTGATCAGTCAGTATGGACTCTGAAAATGGGACAAGGTGGATGATTTCTAGAAGATCAGATGGACAGCCAGCAAGAAACTAGTACCAAGAACACAGCCCTGCAGACACTTTGATTTCCCCCTTGTTTAACATTCTGAACACAGACCAAGTGAACTGGGTTCTTGAACTTCTGCCCATAAAAACTATAAATAAATGGATTTTGTATTAATCCATGCATTTGTGGTAATTTGTTTAGCAGCAATAAAAAATAGGTACAGTGTGTGGCTTACCAACTTTTCCCCTTGAGAGTCAGTGGTCTGTTAGGACCTAAAAGCACAGATATCTAGCTTTGATTATTCTCTAATAGTTAAACTCCTGCATTTAAAAAGACAGCATCAATTTTAGTGGAGGAAGTCTGAATGTATACATAATAATAAAGATTCAAGGTAGTTTATTATACCATCAGTTTACATAACTGGGTAAATAACTATATTAGTGTACTATTAGTGCCGTAATAGATTACCACAAATTTGTTGGTACAACAAATTTATTGTCTTACATTTGTATAGATCAGAAATACAACATGGGTCTCCCTGAGCTAAAATCAAAATGTCAGCATACCTGTGTTTCTTTCTGAGGGTTCTGATAGAGAAGACATCCCTTAACTTTTCCAGCTTCTAGAGGCTGCTCGCATGCCTTCATTCATGGGCTCCTTTCTCTATCTTCAAAGCCAGAAACATGGTATCTCTCTGACCTTTGTTCCATAGTCATGTTTCCCTCTTAGCATAGTTGGGAAAGATTTTCCCTTTTTAAGAACTCATGTAATTAGATTGGACCCATCCTGATAATCCAGAATAATCTCCCCATCTCAAGGTCTATT
The DNA here is from genome assembly GCF_014898765.1 of Herpailurus yagouaroundi. NCBI lineage: Eukaryota > Metazoa > Chordata > Mammalia > Carnivora > Felidae > Herpailurus > Herpailurus yagouaroundi. Next base: position 25,528,059 of record NW_024412403.1, read on the forward strand.
CCCTGAATCACATTGGTAAATTTCTTTATGCCATATAAGATAATAGTAACAGGTTTTAGAGATTAGGACACCTACATCTTAAAGGCAAAATCATTATTCTTTCTAGTACAGAAAAAATATGTACAATAATGATGCACTCAAGAGAAACTAATAATTTCCCCATTTTTTCCCCTGCAAAACAATGAAAGGCCTTTGCAAAATATGGCTAACTGTCTCTGTTCTGGTTCATAATTGTATGAATTGTTAGTCTTACACTGACACCTCACTTATGCCTGTGCCAAGAGGTTTTTTTTTTTATTTTTTTTAATGTTTATTTATTTTTGAAAGAGAAAAGGGGGTGGTGGAAGGGCAGAGAGAGAGAGGGAGGCACAGAATCTGAAACAGGCTCCAGGCTCTGAGTTGTCAGTACAGAGCCTGATGCAGGGTTCAAACTTAGGAATGGTGAGATCGTGGCCAAAGTTGGATGCTTAACCAACTGAGCCACCCAGGCACCCCAAGATGTTTTATTTTCATTTTTCTTTTAGGCTTCTTATTTCACTATCTCAAACAAAACAACTCCCTTCAAATATAATCTGTATTGATAGAGCTCATCAGGAGGTTTTGCTCCCTTGACAACCCTTGGAATATGTCAATTAAATTATGCTATTTATTTTATTTGTTTATTTGTTTGTTTTTACATAACTTCAGGAATGGCTTCTATTCATATTTATAAGACTCAGAGACCTGTCTCTCTCAGTATTCAAAATTATCATTGGTTTATGACTATAAACCCTATATATTCTGCTCAAATTTCTCTAATGCACTAATGAAACTAATGAAACTAAGGGAAAACTGGTTCCTTATTAGCACATGAATGTGTACTCCATGATGTTTTATGCTTTCACCTATAAGAAACTGAAATAGATTTTTCTTCTCATGGATTTGGCCTTCCCACTCCTCACATGCACACAAATAGAAATATCTTCCTAATGACTTGTACATATGTTTTGTTTACAACATGAATTCAGGAAACTTGGTGAATACTTCTCAGTATTTCCCCACAGCCCTTGGTCTCCATTCCATTCTATACATTGATTGGCATTGGTGAATGTGCGTAATAAAGAATTTAGGGAAAAGATTTTTCCCCCTCTCTGTGGAAAACAGAAAGCAATTTCAGCATGTGTGTGAAATAGAGATTCCACTGTCAGATAATATTGATCTCAGTAATGTTTAATATTTTACTTGTTACAATACTTTCTAGAACTTATGGTCACAATCAGCAATGAGGTTATTAACTTTTTTGTTAAAATGTTATGTTTAATATTCTGTTTTATAAAAATAAAATGTGCTGAAATAAAAAGGATTGAATACCTTGATGGACTTCCTAAAAATACTTACAACACACTTTACACCATAGTTAAGAAGTCCATTTAAAAAAAAAAATGAAAAACAAAAAAACCCCAGAAACTACCCAAATGCTCACTGTTAAAAATCATGAATTTTAATTTTTGAAAATAATTACAGATTAAAATTCCCTTTTCTCTTTTAGAGTATGAGTAGAGATAGTTAATTTTATGTGGCTACTGCTTTTAATGGAATATGCTTTGCCTTATGTTTGTTTCATCCTATATTAAAATGATAGTACAAAATATTCTATATTAAAAACTTATGGGTATACTTAAAATGGAAACTGTTTAATTTCAAAAGAAGTTTTATTAATGATTTTATTTATGAAAACAGTAAAGAAAACCAGTGTTAAACACTGAGTCAGTCAACATATGCTTTATGCTGCTAGTGCCTGTTGTCACAATAGAGTCTTCATATGTTTAGAAAAAAAACAAATGCCATAAAATATGCATAGTATTATATACTGTAACATCACCATAATATTGTATACAATGTAATCTTTTCCTATGGTAAAAGAGATCTTCAATAATGCAGACATATCTAACTGGGTATAGACTGGGATACCTGCCCAAGAAAATTCTATGCCTTAGAATTTTTTTTAAATATTGCTAATTATAATAAACATCAATGACACTAAATTATTTCATAACTACTCTACATACTCATAACTATATCTATTTAATATATTATTTCACTATTATTTAATCCTTCATGTACTATTTGTGGTTGTGTGATAACCAACTTTACGTGTCAACTTGACTGGGCTAAGGGATCCAAGAGAGCTAGTAAGACATCCTTTCTGGACACATCTTTGAGGATATTTCTGAAAGAGGTTAACATATGAATTGGCAGACTGAGTAAAGTGGATTGTCCTCCACAAGATGGGTGGCTTCATCCCATCCTTGAGGGCTTAAATAGAACAGAAAGGTGGGGGTAAGGCAAATTTGATCTCTCTGCTTGATCTGGGTCATCCATCTTCTTCTGCCCTCAAATATTGATGTTCCTGGTTCTCAGGCTTTAGGACTCAGACTGAGATTTACACCATTCGCTCCTCTAGTTCTCAGGCCCTCAGGCTTAGACAGGAGTGCACCCCCGACTTTACTGACCTACACTGCAGATCTATTGTGGGACTTCTCAGCCTCCATCATCATGCGAGCCAATCTGTCATCATAAATCTCTTTTTATATATCTGTATATATACTAATGGTTCTGTTTTTCTACAGAACACTGACTTATATGTTCTGTATCAGGCAACATGCTAAGTAACAAAGATGTATCAGTGACCAGAACAGTGCCTGCTGTCTTGAAAATCTGGTTTAATTTTCAGTGCCTCCAAGCACAAAGTCTGATCACATTGTAACTAGAGTGGCCCAAAGAAGAATATCACTGATATGGTAGAGAAGAAAATATAATCAAAGTTAAACAAAGTACATCTATGTCACAATCCGCACATTCCAAAGAGCACAATAAACCAATCTGTACATAGAATAATACCTGTCATAGAAAACAAAGTCAATTAACTTAGGGAGCTGGTTATTTATAGAGTTTATGCTTTTCATTTTTGTAATTTCTTTTTTCTTTTTTAGTTCAGGAATAACATCATCTAATGTTTAAGAATATTATCATGTCATATTGATTGTTTGCTTTGCATTTTCTTTCTTTCTTTCTTCTTCTCCTTTTTTTTTTTTTTTTTTTTTTTTTAAACCTGGAAAATTTTCTGCTAGTGGGGACTTCCATCTCTGGCCAAGATGGACGGAACTGGATAAAATTTACCTTCCTGATTGAAATGACAAACAAAAAATGGACAAAATACATGAAACATTTTTTAGGGGATATTCTAACTTTTACTCCAAAGAGCTATGAATATCCACCTATTAGAATGGTTAAAATTAAGATAGCTGATCCTACCCAGTGTTGATGCTGATGTGGAAGAACTGTAAGTTTTGTACATTGATCATAGAAATGTAAAATGGCACAATCATTTTGGAAAACATTTTGGCAGTTTCTTTAAATATTTGTTTGTTGGTTGGTTGGTTTAGCAAGGGTGACTGGGGGAGGGGCAGAAAAAGGTAAAGAGAATCCCAAGCAGGTTCCAATCTGTCAGCACAGAGCCTGACACAGGGCTGGAATTCATGAACCCTAAAATTGTGACCTGAGCTGAGATCAAGAGTCAGATGCTCAACCGACTGAGCCACTCAGGTACCCCAGAAAGGTTTCTTTTTTCTTTTTTTTTTTAATTTTTTGCTTTTAATTTAAGTTTATTTATTTTGAGAAAGAGGGAGAGAGCACAAGCAGGGGAGAGTCAGTGAAGAGTAGAGACAAAATCCCAAGCAGGCTCTGGAACATCAGTGCAGAGCCCAATGGGGGACTTGAGGTCATGAACCGTGAGATCATGACCTGAGTCGAGATCAAGAGTGGGACACTTAACCAACTGTGCCCCCAGGGCCCCTCTTTTTATTTTTTAATAGGCTCCTTACCTAGCATGGAGCCCAACCTAGAGCTTGAATTCATGAGACCAAGACCTGAGCTGAGATCAAGTGTCAGATACTTAACTGACTGAGCCACCTAGGCGCCCCATGGCAGGTTCTTTAAAAGTTAAAGATATATCTAACATATAATGTAGTCATTCTGCTCCTCAGCATTTACCAAAGAGAAATAGAAACACGTGTTGTACAAAGCCTTGTATATGGATGTACGTGGCTCAAAATGGACATAACTAAAGTTTCTATCAACAGGTGAATGGATAAATATACTGTGATATATTCATGTATGAAACAAAACGCAACAGAAAATAATAAATTGTTATAACACACTACATTAATGTATCTCAAATAATTATGCTGAGTGAAAGAAGCCAGACCAAAAAAGGAGTACATACTATTTGATTACATTTATATGAAATTACAGAAAACTAAAACTAATCCATAGTGCCAGAAAGCTGATCAATTATTGCCTGAGGTCAAGGGTGGGGTAGAATGGATATAGGAATGAGGGATTACTAGTGGCACAAAGAAACTTCTTCAGCTAATGGGCATTATATATTCATTTTCTTGGTATGGCAGGTGGTTTCACAGGCGTAAAAATATGTAGAATATATTCAAATTGACATTTTAAACCTGTGCAATTTATTTGTATGTCAATTGCATTTCACCAAGCCAATAAAAAAGCTGGTAATGAGTGATACCTAGATGTCTCAGTAAGCAGGCTGCTTCCACATGATCTTAAATTAAATATTAACTGTAGAAGTATTTGCTATCCTGTAGGAAAAATACATTTTTGCTATAGACAAATAAGTTTTATGTGTGTGATATCTTGAATATCCATTGACTGCTTTATGATGTTACAAAGAACTTTAAAATTGTCAGTAGACTGCAGGTAGAAATACTTAAAAGTGACTCTCATTTCCTTGGCTAAAATCTCCAGTGAATGGTGAGAGCAGCAAAGTATATTACAGTGTTTTATTCCAAAGGCAGTAATATTTTAGTGGAGAGTGAGGGGCACCTTTATAGGGTCTATGGGACCCCGTAGAATTTTTTAGTTTAGCATTTTCCATCTAATGAATTAAATTTATTATACCAAGGAGACATTTGGAATTGGTTATTTCCATATACTGGACATAGCTTGAAAATTCATGATTTTTTGAGTTTCAGAAAGAACAAACTATATCATTTTAGAAAGGATGTTTTTTCTAACATTCTAAGAACAGCAAATTTGAATAGACTCTTAATTTCAAATTTAAAAACACACTTACATAATTTATTTTATATAAACAATTTTAAGTACATGTGTATAATGTAAAATAATGGATAGCTCAATAATTGTATTCCAAGAACAAGGAAAATTTTCTGAAGTATTATATTTTCAGTGTTTGAATTTTACCAAGTTGTATTGACAAATATTATCACTAAAACTGCCAGCTTCTCAGTTACAAATTTACAGAAATATTGATGTAAAATTATGAACACATTATTTAAATGTTCAGTGATCTTAGAAAGGAAGGAAAAAAGATAAAAAGAACATTTTGAATCCCTTTGAAGTTTAGAAAATATATGTAAGTAGAATCTTTTTCCAATTTTGCTACCACTATACTTTTATATATATATATATATGTAAAAAGTTTAGCTGAAGGGTGCCCGGTGGCTGCTGGGTAAGCATCTGACTCTTGACTTCAGCTTAGGTCATGATCTCACAGTCCTGGGATCAAGCCCCGCCTTGGGCTCCCACACTGGGCGTGAAGCCTACTTAAGATTCTTTTTCTTCTTCTCCCTCTCTTCCTCCCCCACACGTTTAGCCCAAATTTTAACAAGTTCTATTGGACCCAGTAGAAGTTTTGAGGAGAAAAAAAATATTGTTTATTTTACAACTATTTTCTAAAGTGGACCTAACCTCAGGTTATAGAAAATTATTTTTCTAATTGAGTATTTTATTTACAAATATTATGAAGCACTTTTACTGCCTTGTATATGTTTTCTTCCCTGTGTATACTTTTTTATACATCTGTTATGATGTAATATTGGAATTTTATGGGAACACTACATAACACCGTATTTGCCCATGTACCGAGCTCTAAGTGAACTGTTCCCTGTGTTCATCACTAAGCCTTTAAGTGGCAAATCACTACCACTAAAAAGTAAAACCTTTGCAATATATCTTCTCCAATATTTGAAAAATATGATAATTCAAGTTGAAAAATATGAAAATTAATATGAAAATATAAAAGTTTATAGTACTATCTCTTAAGAACTCTTTGCTAATTTAATTACCAATTTTGTTATCTGTTCTTTTAGCCTGCATTGAAATTTCAACTCTTGGAGCTATCATAGGTAATGGATTTCACCTTTTGGATTAACTCCAATGAAATAATATAAATTACCAGTACAGAGCCTTAAGAAGAATTCCGCACCACAATGGCTTTCCTGCTGGCAGAGAAGGTGTTTGTTCCTGTGATATGTACACCTCTTGTTGAAAAGCTACCAATACTCATGCTGTTCCTTTGGTTTATGCTCTCTTTATACTAGATGATCATCCATTTGGTTAATGGTGTCTCAATTTGTTTATTGTTACATTCTAAAAAATGAATAACTTGGTTCTGCCATCCAGAAATGTACTGTTGTCTCTGAAATATTGTGAGTTCAGTATTCAATGTGAATCACTGGAAGGAAGCGTATGATCATACATGCTTTGAAAGTCAGAGACCGATAGGTATTCATCAGTAAACAGAAGATGACTATTTCTCAAGGGGAGCCAAATCTCCTACCAAGAGAGCAGAGAAGAACATTTATCAACCCATATTCACATTTAAAAAATGCAACTATGTTCTCAGGACAGAGTGACATATACTTTGAAGTTGCCACGCAGTTCATTTGAGTAATAGTCTAATATGTTTTATTTGTAAACCTTACTCTTCTAGGTATCCATTACATATTTTTCTTGATTAATATAAAAATGTTTTCTACTTCCGACATATTACTATTATGAAGCACAAAATCCTCTCTTTTTATTTATAGTATAACTTTTTTTTAATTCTATCAGGTTCAGTGAGACAATGTATAAAATTCTGTACATCTTTACTAATAACTGGCTCTATGCAAGCATTCAAAATAATTTTAATAGTTGCAATATTTTTTTAATTTTTTAGAGAGAGAGATAGAGAGCATGAGCAAAGGACAGGGGCAGAGGGAGAGGGGGAGAGAGAGAGAGAGAGAGAGAGAGAGAGAGAGAGAGAGAGAGAGAACTTACATAGGCTCCACACTCAGCAGACAGCCTCATGCGGGGCTCGATCCCACAACCCTGGGATCATGACCTGAGATCAGACATTCAACCAACTGAGCCACCCAGGTGCTCCAATAGTGTCAGTTTTTAATGAAATTAGTTCTAATTAAAATCTTTATCTAGGCAAAACTTTAAAAACAAACTGTTTTGAGGTAGGCTTCATGTTATATGGCTACATTCACTTAATGTTATAGTTTCCTTACATTTTTTTCAGACTGTCTTCTGATTTTAAAAATTATTTTCTTATTTTCTTTTCATTTTTAAAAGTTATTCTCCCTGAGAAAATTATTTATTAACGTTAAATTATTGCCAAAGAGTATTTTTTAATGTTTAACCTCGGCATGAAAATTGATAGTACTTTGAAAGGGTGTCTATTACACATTATACTATGAAGGATACTTCTTACAGATTCTGTATAATTCCAGACCATTTTATGATGCTCTTTTCCCTTCATTTTAAAGGTTTAAAGGCTGATGTAAACTGCAATCTGGGAAACAGATTTATGGGGACACTTTCAAATACGTTTTCAATTTCTCTGAATAACAATTCACTTGACTTTGCAATAGATCAAGTTTTGACATTAAAATTTGGATGTGATGTTGCATGTCATGGCAATTCATTGTACTTATCAAAGTCTCTATGTTGAAAGAAAGACACACTTCACTTTTTAAGGCAGTAAACTCAAATTTTGTTTTAAGTACATAAATTACTTATAATTCCAGCATAATAATTATGCTTAAGAAATTTAAAATTTCTGTAGGTCAATAGCAATATGATTTCAACATTATAGAAAAATAAGATCGGGGTATTTCTTAAATTTCAGCTAATCCAACAATGCGTCTAATAACAAAACTCATTAATGTCCATTCAGGGTGTGCCTGATCGCTTTCAGCTATGGTGAAGTCAGTGAATCTTCAGGCAATTATTTCATCTCTGGACACTGTTTCTTCAACCACTGGGCCTACTTCTAAACTATAGAGCCATAAAAACCAGATCAAAGTACATATATTTTTCCACATGTGAGTTCTTCAAATATTTGGAAAGCAGCTCTTTCTCCACTCTAGTTAAATATTCCAAAGTTGTTCATATTTATGGCAAAGTTGGCATATATTTCCTTCTCATCAAGCTTACTTTTTCTCTGAACAAAACCACATTAGTCTAGATGTCTTCAAGCTTATTATATCAATTACTGAAAGCAATTCTTTATGTGGGATCTAACTTACAGCAATGAGAGTAAGTAATCACCTTCTAATAACACATATGTCATGCTTCCTCTGTTATCCCAGACTAAGACCACATTCAGCCTATGTATGACTATTATGCTATCTACTGACATCCTTATATTTCTTTTACGCATTCTGCCCAAACTCCATATTTCTTGCATCTTGAACACTTATGGTGAGCTTTATAAATTCAAGTAGAGAAACAAATAGTTATGCTATTTATAAAGATTCAGTCAGTAACAAACTTGGGTGTCCTATGCACTTAAAATTAATGTGTGAATTCATCTTAGACTCAAAGAATATAGTCTACTATTTAGATCATGAGGCATAGAGGCAACCTCTGTGGATCTCTAGATTCAATTTCATCATTTATAAAGTGAGAATAATATTGCTATGTACCCTGAAGTGATGGTGAATTGATTAAAGAGATAATTTTCATTAAATTTTCTACATAAAGGCTGACATAATAAGCACTGAAACAAATTATGAAGATGAGGCTTGGTGGAGCCAAGGATCTCATACTTGTCACTTAAACTTTTTTTATTTTGTTGTGTTTTTACCAAACTAAAGGCTTAATTATAGCACTGAAATATGTCTTGTCAGAACACAAGGAGGAATACACTTTACACCTTAGTTTCAAGAGCTCTTATTTACTGAGAAATAGACACGTGTAAAACAAATTAGAAATTAACATGAAAGCTATGTGCAATGCATATCTTCAGTAAACATAGAATGATGTACTTGCACTGAGGTCTAGCTGGAGAGATCAGAGTGGGCTCCACAGAGAATACAGGGCTGGAAGTCAAACAGAAGATAATTAAGAGTCTTTCAGGTGAACCAGCAAATTCAGGTGTCCTGCACAGAGCTATAAGAAAGCATGGCATGGTCGGGAATGAGGAATAGTGAACATAAATTGTGAGGATGGGATGAGAGCATAGAAGAATCACCAGCAGATAGGTCATAACAAGACTGCAAATAATATATAGGATTTAAGATTTTAATTCTGCATGCTAAGGAAAATTATGGGAATAAGCAGATGGATACTATATTACTGTTGTAATCATATTCTAAGTTTTAAAAGATGAAAGTGATGGGAATAAAACATGTGAAGTTGAGCAAAAGTGTGCCTTGTGGCAGGGAAATCTATAAGGAAGAAATGAAACAAATCAGTTGAAAAAATACAAGGATCTAATGCAAAAAAAAAAGAAAGTAAGAAATCAGAAGGTGAAAAACAGATAGTTATGGGCACACTAGCAGTTAAACGTTTTGAAATATTAATGTAGAAACTTAAAAGCAGGGATTTGGAAGAAGATTGAAGCTTCTTGTTTTTTGAAACAGGAGAGATATTGGTATTGTTCTTTGAGATGGAGAATAAGGAAAGGATTACAAGTTGGAAGAAGTATGCAACTGTTAGATTATATTTTAAGCGAATATACTCCAAGGTGTTAAAAGCCCAAACAAGGATGGGGGAGAATGAGAGAGATTTGGGAAACATCTCAAATAAGTGAGAGTCTAAAATAAAAAATAAAATTTCTCAGAAAGAGTACGCAAAATAAGAAACCATCTCAGTCCAAGTCTTATAAAATGCCAATGATTATGGGATATGTTTTGATGTGTTTATTTGCATGCTGAGGGAAAATGTCAATAGGTACATGGAACGTACATGAAAATTAGCCAAATTTCCAGGGAAAGGGCAGAAAACAGAGTCCCATGCCAGGTAAGTGGACTGAATTTAGAAAAGATGGATGCCTTCCTTTGAGACTGGCAGGAAGGAGGCATGCCAAGGTGCTGGTACAGATGACTGTGCAAGTGATGGGGAGAAATTTAAAGGAGTTCCTAGAGTTCATTTGCTTATAAAAACAAAAGCAGAATAATCTGATAAATGTAAGGAGACAGTTGAAATTATGAGCTTTAAGAACACAGAAGTTGTAACATTGTTGCTGAGGTTAACAGAATAGGAAACTTTCCAGAAACATGAGGATGACCCAGCAATGTTATAGGCTCAAGAGAATGTCATAATCTCCATATATGAAATGAAAAATATATCCATGATGCTGTAATTGTCTCCAATAGAATTGAGCTATTTGTTGTGAGATTAACAAAGACAGATTTGCAGGGGCAGCATCAGAGGGAACACAACCAGATGGGACAGATGGCAGTGTGTAGGTATGTCATCTGGAAGACTGTCATCACCAGAGTTCAACCCTCTGTTCATGTCTTATTGTATGCTAGTCATCACTGACTTGCTACTTTCCAGCTATAACCTGAAATATCCACTCCCTACTTCTTTTCAAAAGATGCCCAGCATTAAAATCACCTGTTTCCTCTGCATGAAAGATATTTTTCCAAATGTTCCAACATTGTCTGAGCCTTTCTTTGAAATGCTGTTAAACATAAAATCAAATACTTATATTTTAGTTTCTTAGCTGTTCTGATTTTTCCATTTGTATTTGTATTATGGTATAATTTAATACCCAGGTACTTGTCTTAGACTGTATATCCATAAGTGTCCTTTGATAAAAATTATTATGTATGTATAAATTAAAAATTATTAATTTGACATGGCTGATTCAATATAAATAACTCTTTGCTGATGAGCATTATAGACTGAGGACCAGTGACCCTTTTTTTAAAAAGAGGAGACAGTGAATATTTTCAGCTTTTTACTGCCAAATATCTCCTTTGCAGCTACTCAAAATAGCCATGGGCAATTGGTAAACTAATGGTGTGGTTGTGTTCCAGTAAAACTTTATTTATGGACCCAGAAATTGGTATTTTAGATAACTTTCATTGGTCAAGAAATATTCTTCTTTTGATTTTTTCCAAGTATTGAAAAAGTAAAAACTATTTTTAGTGTGTGGGTCATACACAAAAAGGCAGAAGTAAGATTTGCCCTATGAGCTATATACGTCAATGATTCATACTGCAGATGAAAACTGCTAACACACAAAGGTTTGAAATGTGCTAATTGATAACACTTTCCTTGTGTTTGAGATATTTTTTATCTTTTTATTTAAAATTTTAAAACTAGAAAGTCACTTAAAGATTTTTGAGTCTTTGTTTTATGAGACTGTGTAACATGCGTGTCCTGGCACATGAGTCTTGAAACATTCAATATGAGTCTTACCAGTTTTAAGGCCTAAGGCAGGTCATGTAATACCTTCAAGTCTCAAATTCATCATCCTGTCATAAGAAGTAGCTATCTAACATGGTTTCAGTGAGCATTCAATAAGTTAGTAATACATCCTTTTGCTTGGAAGAGTGCCTGGGACATAATAAAAACCCAATGGATGTTGGGTTTTCAAAACAGTATTACTCAAAAAAATTTTTTTTGTCTAGAAGGTTAAAATGGGATTGCTAAGAAATAAAGGTATTTCACTAATTTAGTGATAGGACCAATGTTAAAAAATAGCCTTTCTGTCTTAAAATATCAACACTATTCCACATTTACGACTAACTCTTAATGAAATATTTAGTTGTTGTAAAACATAAAATATCTTTGGGTTAACTACACCCCAGAAAAATACTGTTTGTTTTGTTGTATCTTGAGACACATTACTGCTCACTATCCATAGAAAAGTCCTATATTTAGTAGATCTGTTTCAGACAAGAAAAAATGGAAATACATTTGGTCTGGCCAGAGAGAATGAAAAGATGAGAACTTCAACTATCAGTATTAAATGCAAAAAAAATAAATTTTAAAGGATGTACTGTTAAATATTTGTTTTCCATTAATAAATAATAGTAGAGACTGAAGTAATTAAATGTTATAAAACCTCTTTTAAGATACTCTGATTAATTAAAGCTGTATATAGAAGGAGTTGCCTCAAATTCTTTCACTAGAAAATGATGGATGATAGACAGATGATAGATAGACAGACAGATGGATAATAAATGATAGAGTCTTTGCAAGGAAAACAAATTTGTGAAGTCAGATATACGTATTTGGAAATGTTGACTTTGTAGCTGGTGATGTTAATGTGTATTCTATAGTTCTTGACTCTTATTTATGTCTGGAAAAACACAACTTTATAAAAATACTTAAATCTGTTATAAATAGATAAAACAAAGCAGTCATGGAAAATACCATGTTGTGTTTAATGTAATACTGATCTCTGTCACTCACTATACTGCCACTGAATTATAAAATGTTAGGTATAATGTCAAGAAACTCAGCATATAAAAATGTTTATATAAACTACTCAAGACATAAGCATAAATGATGTTTATCCAGTGATGCCAAAATGTCCAAACCAGAGAGTATCTGATACAGTAATCTTCAATTCAAGAAGTAGGAAAAAATATGTTCAAATCTTTAGCTGATTCTCTATAAATAAAACATATTTCTATGAATAATTGTATGGACAGATCAATTCATGTAGCATAAAATATAAAAAGACAGTCTGATGGGTTTGTATCTATTTTATAAAACACTCTTCTTGCAAGATATGTGCAGTTGCTCACTTTTTAAATCATCTGTAATAATAGATGTATATATCTCTAGGTTCCAAAAGTTCTACCATCAAAATTCTTGAGATAATCACTCCAGTTACACTCTAGTCATTATAAATGTTAACACAGAAAGATCTAAAGATCTTTACATTTAATATGGATGACAGGATTTGGTTAAATTGATAGCTACTGAAAAGTGACTTTTCTCTACCTTTAATTGTCTGTGCTTACTTGATTCAGTATTAAGATTAGCTCCAAACAATTTATAGAGGGTCATAATTTCCACAAAATCAATGTCAAAGAACAAGTTGAAAATGCTTTCATCTCAAGTAGAGATTCAAGTGAGACCTCTCATAGGAATCAGTTAAAAGAGGCTTATATTCATTGTGAGTCCCCATGAGTCCACCACAGGAAGGCACCTGCTATGTGGTTACATGTAAGGAAGCTTAAAAAGTTTAAAAATGTTAATATGATTTAAGAAACTTCTTCTGCCAGTGTCTCTGTGATAATGAACTTCTTCAAGTTCAAGTTCAACACTAGTTTTAGTCCTTGTTCCATAACTTTTGAAAAAAAATATTCAGAAACTAAAAGAGCTTAAAGAAAGACTGTTTCTTGTTGAGTGTGAGAAGAGAATATCGTAGTAGCAGAACTCTGAAAATTGCTTACTGCTCTCAGTATTAAAATGCAGATGCATAAGTAAAACCCCTTCTTAGGAAGAATATAAACAAAAATCAAAAAGACTGATATTCAAGTAATAGGAGATATTACAGTCAGGCTGAGGTCAGTACTGCCATGAGATCAGGTGGTCAAAGACACCAAAGCCACCTGTGGCCATGTAGTAAAGGAATGTGCTCCTTTGCCTACTGGATCTCAAAGCAAAAATTCTAGTGTTTGTATTAGTCCATCCACTAGGGCAAGTAGAAAAAATCATGGAAGCTCTCTACATATTTATTTTTTGTTGATTTTAAATTCATAGTTTCTATTTTGTGCCTGGTTTATAATGTTCATAGCAAAACAATGCATTATATGTGCAGCCATATATACACACGGTCACATAGAGAGACATTAGCTAATAGTTGGTTTTCAGATATGGTAAATTAGCAAAAGTGTTCAGATAACCCTGCTTTGGAAGATGTGAAGCTTTCCCTAGAATGTAGGAAGTCTGGGAATTCTAAAAACCTGCAGAAAGTAGAAGAATGAAGCTAAGAATCCAGTCATAAATTGGTGATAAATAATGCCTAGGAAACAGGCCTCAGCATAAAAAAAAAAAACAAAAAAAACATCGTGGCAGAATAGACAACACAACAGGTAAAAGGTAAAGCTCAAATTTCCCTAATGTACATAAGAAACTCATTTCATAGCAAGATGCATTTACAAATAAAGCACAGAACATTATAGAGAAGACACAGCAAAGAAACAGCAGCTTCTGATCTAGCACAAGAGAAAAACTAGTACATAGTGTAGAGATCCAACATAAATGTGGGAAACCCTGACCAGCCTCTCTCTCAAGATCATGCAAAATGAAGTGCAAAGCAGAAATACAAGAATATAGCAAGTAGCTAAGAACACTTTGTACACAAAGATGGGTTTCATATTTCAGTTCTGTCTCTTACTGTGAGATCTTGAATTTTTCCCAAAATCTCTCTAAATATCAACATTAAAAGCCCCAACATCTGTGAAATGGCTATCTCTCTGATTTCTTATAAATAGTTAATAAAATTATGTTTGAGAGATGTTTAAATGATTACCTGACAAATTGTATGTATTCAATAGATAGCAGCCAGTAGTCATATTAGTTTTATTAGAATACATACACAGATCTAAGGACTATTGACACAGATTATCAAGATGGAATATAAGACACAAAACAAAAATATATTTGAAAAATTAAGATGTCCACAGCATCAAATTTAGGAAACATACTTGATATCAAGTTCAGTAATGCATTACTGGTATGTCCTTAAAAGAGACATTTAAAGAAAGACTCACAAAGAGGAGGAAGCCATGTGAAGAAGGAGGTAGAGATTCTTAAAGTTTTGCATCCACAAGCCAAGGAACTCAAAGCTAGTAGAGGCAAGGCAAGGAATCCTCCTTAGAGCCTCCAGCAGCAGCACAGACTTCAGAACTATGAGACAATAAATTTCTTTATTTTAAACTATCAAGTTTGTGGAAGCCTTAGGAAACCAATATGACTGCTTTAAAAAATAAAGACTTAATACTTAAAAAAAGAACACAGGAGCATTGTAAATATAATGCATTTATTGAGCACAGTGTGCCTGCTCTATATCAAAACTGTGAAGATTCAGAGGATGCAAAGGTTAATAGCTCCTAGTAATGAGAAACATTTGAACCCAGGTAACTCTTAAATCATTCCTTTTTAAACTTATTTTTGCCCTTTAACTTTTATTTTCTGGGCAATTTTAAAAAAGCATCTCATTCTTAGTTGAGATACTTATTTTTAAAAGTAAACATATCTAACCTCTAGAGGTCCTGTTGGGAAGGAAAAACTTTTACTTTACCCTCTTAGGCTCAGTGTCTGGGACTGTGTGAATTAAACTAACAAAAGACAGATTAAGAAGAGAAAAGAGATAAAACTTGTGTTCGTATTTACACGCACTGCAATTCACAGAAAGATGACATTCAAAAAAGGAAAAGGGCTTTGAGCTTCAAGGGGCCATAAACGGTAGTGAAGTGATTACTAAATATATGGGAGACGCTAATGGAAGATAAAGATTATTATAGTAAGGTTTATTTACACAGATTCATCTTGCTTCCAATTCTCGTGTCTAATGATGAGTCACTGTCCTCTTTTTGGTACAATAGAAAGGGACATGTCCACAAAGAGAAGTTTATACCCTGTTTTGAGGCAGAAAAGGGAACGGCAGAGAACTCTTCCTGCACCTATTGGTTCTCAATTGCTTTCAGCTCATAAGAATCCTTAGGCCAAAGTGGCATGTTTTGAGGTGGCATATCCTGGACCCCTTCAGTCCTAAATAGCCATCTTACCCAAATTCTGTGCACCACAAATAAAATAACCAAGTATAAATATACATACACTTACTACCATAATTTATAAGATTGTTATTATTATTTACTAGTTATGATGTAAAAGCTAAAGTTATAATGGTTTCCCAATGGTGTAAGATCACAGTAGTATTTAGTATAGCCCACACTCAAACTAGCACTAGCTTGAATGAAGCTTGCCTTCTGAAACACTCCTCTATTGCCATATAACCTAGTCTTACGTTTGCAAAGCTTATTATAATATGAGAAGTAATGAATCTGGGGGAAAAAGTCATTTACATTTTCATTGTGTTCGCATCATATTTGGTTTTCATTTATTGCCTTATGCACTCAACTATAATTTTTGTTGTTACAAGCTTTAAATGCCAGCAAACAGATAAGTGATAAACAAGTTGGCACAAGATTATCATTTTCTCTAGAAAGATATTCCTTAAAAATATTCCCTAGATGTTTAGGCAGCAGATGGTATCTAATAAGTTAAACTCCAGTGGCAGTCATGAGTGAGTGATGATTAAATTTTAAATCAAATCATGTTCTCAGAAGTATCTTGATATCTCATTTTATTTGTTAATTGCACTCTGAATGGTTCAAGTCTTAGAAGTAATCAATGCAATTCCATGTGTCTACATTTAGTAAGAAATGTTCATTTACAAGCTTTTACAGATAATCAGCAAGACAAGGAATTATAAAATTCTGTTTATAGTTTTACTTAACAATACAAAATATATTGAGCTCTTAATATGTGTCAAGCTCTAAAGCAGGTGAAAGAGATAAATAATACATGATTTTTCCTGCAATAAACATCTAACCTAATAAAAGAGACTAAAATACAAGTACTAAGAATGCACATATGGCATAGGGACTTCAGAACATGAAGAACAAAGAGTCATTGTACAAAAAAAAGAGGTAAAATATGTTTTGGGTAGGTCAGAGATTGATCATAAAAGTAAGAAAAACTGACAGACAAAGCAAGGGCAGATACTTAAGGCAAAGAGAATTCCATAAGCCAGATTAGAAATAGAATGAATAAATTTGAAGATCAACAATTTTTTTTCTTAGAAAGTATAATCTAATACTAAGTGTACACTCACTATTACATGAGAACGTGGAGGCACTAAAGTTCTCACACACTACTGGTATAAACATAAAATGGAACAGTCACTTTGTAAAACATTTAGAAATTTCTTCAAAAGTCAAACATACATCTATTAAATGATCTAACCATTTAACTCTTTGGTATTTTGCAAAAGAAATGAAAACAAATATCAAGACAAAGACTTCTACCCAAATATTTACTAAAGATTTGTTTGTAGTAACTTCAAACCAGAAACAGCTCAGATAACTGCAGAATATTCAAATAATGGAATACTACTCAATAATAAAAAGGTATTGTATATTAATACATATGTCAATATGGATGAATCTCAAAATAATCATGCTGAACCAAAGAAGTCAGAAAAATAGTAATTATTGTATGATTCCATTTACATAAAATTATAGGAAATTAAAACAAATCTATTTTGACAGAAAGCAGATCAGTGTTTGGAAACAATATGGGGGCTGACAAAATGGGGGGAGAGATGGATTATGGAGAGACACTAGGAATCTTTAGAGAATGATAGCTATGTACATCATCTAGATTGTGGTAATGGATTCATAGGTGTATACGTTTGTCAGTAGTAACTCAAATTTACATTTAAACACACACAGTTAATTGCATATAAACTATACCTCAAAAAAGCTCTCAAAATAGATGACCAAATTTGACAGAATTAGGAGAAACATACAAATATATAGTCTCAATTATGCATTATGAAAGGTTCTGTCTGTAACTGAAAGAAAAATTGGACAAATTCAGTAAGGAAGAAGACTTCAAACATCACACCTAACAAAATTCTACTAATGCATGTGCGAGTAACTATGCAAGCAACAGCAGTAGAATGCGCATTTACATAACTCCAAATAAAATAATACACAAAAAATTGGGGGAGAAAAGGTAATAAAGCAAAAATATATTTCATAGGTCAAATAACACAATGTATGGCATCTAACTACAGTAGAATTTACCGAAATTAAATAAACAAATAATAACTGGGAATCCCCAAATGTTTGGAAGTTCAATAGCACACTTCTAATTTCCCTGGGTCAAGAAAAATATCCTAATGAAAACTATCAAATGTTTTTATTTAGATGATGAGAAAATAATATAAAATACAACTTGTAGGATGCACTTTGCTGTTTTCTAAGAAATTTGTAGTTTTAAATTTATACATTAGGAAAGGAAAAGCTGATGGTTAGTGATCTAAGCATAAATCTCAAAAATAAAATTAAAAAGGCCAATTTCATAGAAAAGAAATAAAAGAAAGTTACTGGTATAAAAAGAGAAGAAATTAAGATATTTTAAAAATACAGTAGAAAACGATTTAAAAGTCTACAAGTTGATTACTTCAAAATATTAATATTGTAGTCTGTGTTCCATTACAAATAGATCTTAAAACAATAATTTGTGTGAAGTAGTTTATTTGGGAGTTTATGCCAGGAAGAAGGAAAAGAGGGATATTCCAGAGACATTAAAAGAAGAAAGTAGTGGGGCCCCGGGATGGCTCAGTCAGTTAAGCATCCAACTTCAGCTCAGGTCATGATCTTGCGGTTTGTGAGTTCAAGTCCCACATCAGGCCCTGAGCTGTCAGCCTGCTTCAGATTCTGTGTCTCCCTCTCTCTCTGCCCCTCCCCGACTCACACTCTGTCTCTCTCTCTCAAAATAAATAAACATTAAAATTTTAAAAAGAAAAAAAGAAAGGAAAGTAGAAAAAACAGCATCAAATGTGTATTATTGAGTTGATAACTATTATATTCAAATAGGACTCAATTAAGTTTATACTTATCAATGCTTCTTTAAATTGTTAACAAGAAGATTGAAAATAAGTATTTATAGGCTTCCATTCCATTATATTTGACAGTTTCCTAGGGCCAGTATATCCCCAGTATTTGAATCTATCAATAGTCCCCTACCTCAATCCCTTATGTCAGCATCTAAGAACCTACTGCAAGAATAAGAAAAGCGTGATGTGTATGCTCAAGGCAGACACAAGACAAAGTGAGTTGAAAACTGAAGGTTTATTGTAGTTTCATCTAGAAATAGAGATAAGACCACTAGGATAGGAGATGAGCCACAAGGTTCTTCAAATATAACTACAAAAATTGGTAAACAATTTGCAACACTCATCAAAAAAAAAGCACAAATTACCAATACCAGAAATAATTTCAGAGTGTGTAGATATTAAAAAACACAAGATACCACAACTTTATGCTCATATTTTTTAATTGACAAAAAAAGTAATAAAAATATGATTATTTCTTTAATTATTAAGTAAGCTCAATGAAATATTGAAAGCTGGAATGCTCACACTCCCAATATCAAGATTTATGATAAATATATAGTATTTAATACAAACTTGTATATACACAAGGATAGATAAACCTAGAAATAAACATTTACCTGACACATGTGACTCAGCAGTTTTGTGAATCAAGGTGTTTCGTTTTGTTTTGTTTTCTTTTTTTTAGGTAATGGTCATAGTATAATAATATATACATATGGGGAAAAAAGCGTCTTGAACTCTATGTCACAATGTATTAAACGTTACTTCCAGATTGATAGTTTTGTCCATTTCAAAAAGGCCAGCAATACAGACTTTAGACTACAACATAGGAGTTTATCTTCAGACTTGGGATAGGAAAGATTTAGTAAGCAAGAAAAAACAAAACACTACTGGCCATAGAGGAAATTTTGATGAATTGCTATTCATCAGCATATATAACAAGATTAAAAAGGAATGTCAAGAATGTAGAAAAGATGTATAATTCATATGTCCAATAACAGACTCTTATCCAGATTGTATAATGTAATGTAACAAACAAGTAAGTAACACATTGTCGAATTAATTTTAAAAATGAAAAAAATTCATTCAGTAGAAATTTCATAAAAGAAGATGTCTATATGAACAAAATGTAGAAGAAGATAAAAATAAAATCAGATATCATTGTATACTTACTACATTGCCAAAAGTGATAGTCCAAGTTATCGATATTAATTTACCGATATTAAAAAAATAGGAATAGTAATTTCCTTATGCCAATTAAGTGTATCATCAAATAAACTTCAACAAACTATGTAAAGGCAAAATGTTGAATTCTTAGGAAAGTATGTATGTTCTTAACTTTTTTATTCAATATAGTATCAGATCCTGGTGAGTTAAATAAGAGACAGAGGGATGCCTGGGTGGCTCAATCAGTTAAGCGTCTGACTCTTGAATTTGGCTCAGGGCATGATCCCAGGGTCATGGGATGGAGCCCTGAATTGGGCCCCATGCTGAGCATGGAGCCTGCGTAAGATTCTCTCTCAGTCTTTCTCTCTCTCCCCCTCCCCCCTTACTTTCTCTCTTTCTCTAAAATAAAAAAAATAAATAAAAATAAAAAAATAAGAGAAGGAAATAAGATAACAACATCAAAAAGAAAACAAACACCAAAAAGACACAATAATTTGAAAGCAAGAATGAATTCTGTCAATATCGGTAGACAGCATTAATGCATATGCAGACAGTTTATAGTAATAAAATTAACTATGAGATTTTATGATATCTAGCAATATCACTTGCTGTCAGGTTTATATACAAATATCAAGTGCAAGTCTGTATTTACAAAGAATAGAAAATAAAATTTTAAAAAGTACCTTTTAAAGAAACATTGAATCATCCAATACTTAGAAATTAACAAAATTTTTGTGTTAGCTCTCCACACACACATATACACACAGAACTATATAACATTAGTTGATATGGTAGGCTATGTTAACGTACTGGAAGATTCTATCCTGTAATGCCAATTATTCTAAAATAAATCTACAATTCAATTCCAATCAAAATCCCGCAGTGTTTGGTTGTTGTAATTGACAAGCAAGCTCTAAATATATATATTCATTTCCATATAAATATATATATGGAAATGAAAATTGCCAAGGAAAAGCAAAGGAATCTTGAAGACGTTTAACAAAGTTGGAAGAATTACACTACTGAACATTAAGACTTCTAATAGGACTAAATTAGTTACAACTGTATGATATTTCTGCAACGATGAAAAATTGAATAATAGATCAAAAGAGGGTCTCCCAAAACAGACTTTCACAAAGGCCACTTGATTTATGACAAAAAAACTTAGGAAGCAACAATCAATTCAATGGTGACTGGAAAGCTGCAAAGGTTAAAAAAGTAAATGCCTGATTTCACAGAGCAAATAGCAGGAAAATACAGTGTTCACTTGTTTTACACTCTATGTCATCCCCTAGCATAATATTTAGTGTGTAGTGTACAAAATGCTGTATTTTTATTCCATTATCTTCAAGGATTATGTTAATGGTTATGTTAACATGGAAGGCAAATTTTAATCAACACATATACTCTTGCTTATTGCTTTGTTTTGAATACTTACATCTTCCCATTTGAATAGATTTATAATAACATTTATAATTAGAATTACTTGTTGGAACTTGAGCTCCATATGGATTTTGATATAACACTAAACACATATTTTATAACAGACACCAGAAATTGTGAAATAGATTTCATAGTAATTAATAACATACAGTATCCCCTTATTCATAAAGTCTTTGAATTTATTGGTGTAACTTTTGTAGGTGCTTTTAAAGGTTTACATTATAAAGTGTATTCTCAGGGAAATAAGGTAAATAAGTACAAGGTTTCTGATAAGCAATGTCAATTGTCACTTCAAACATCACGTTTCTAAATCTCAACACTTTGTTACGAGCCTTCTTGTGTTTGAGGTGCCAGCATATTAGCAGATCAATTACTGTCACCAGGAAATTCTGCAGCCCAATATCCCCAGGGGAATAAGCAGCATCAGATTTTAGAAATGGCTACCAGCAACAGGATTATATAGACAAGCATATAAAATATATGAAATAGCCAAACTGTAAATATATGTAAAATATATGTAAAATATATGAAATAGCCAAACTGTAAATGTGTGTAGATTCACACATTAAAATGCCCTCTACATAACAAAGAAGATAAGGGATTGTGTATATGTGTATGTATATGAATAGTATTATTTCTAATTTATTTTTTCTTTAAGCAGTGAGTGGCAGGGAGATCAAATCAACATTTCCATTTGACAAGATGATTTAGAACATTGCCTTAACCCCATTAATAGATATTGCTATCTCTACTCCTTTTAAACTGTCCATGTTTATGACAATGCAAAGAATGAGTGGCAGTAGTGTTACTCAGTGACTTCTGGGCTTGGGTCACAAAAGTCATGCAGCTTCTGTATTGTTCACTGGACACTAACACTGGAGCCCTGGACTGTCATGTAGGAAATCTAGTGGCCCTAAGGCTGCCATGCTGAGGAAGCCAGGTCACATGGAGAGATCATTCACAGATGTTCACACTAACAGTCCAGCTGAGATCCAGTATAATAACGAGCAGTAGCCACTAAACATGTGAGTGGATATTCCTTTGGCTCATTCCAGCTCTAAGCAGTGGAGCTCACCCAGGCTTTGAAGGCTTCTCAACTACAGTCCCACCCATTGTGAAGCAGACACCAGCCATCACACTGTACTTTCTTTGAATTTTTGAGCTTGGAATATACTATAAAATAAATATTATTTTTAAAGCCACTGAGTGTTGAGGTTATTCTGATATTCACAACAGTATCTAAAAGAAACAAAAAAAGTACTAATTATACTTGAAAACCACTGTGAGAATCTATGACTCAACTATTTTCAGGTCAGCCAATACAAGTTCAACAGCATTTCAGTGTGATAGTTACACTTTGACAGGGACTATTTGTTTTCCGTTTATGATACCAGCACTCAGCGAAGAGTTCATGTATTTAAATCCTCATAAAATGGCAATATGGAGATAATATCAGAAATTTAAGAACCGAATAAGAGTCAGGATGGAATTATACTTGAGAAGGAACACATTTTTCTTTGTTAGTTTCACTCACAGAATGACTTTGCCAATTTGAGAGAATGAAAGTGAAACAATCTGATTTTTAAAATAGATAAGTATGTGTCAATATAATATTTTTCTTTAAAAGAAAAATGCCTGAGCTGAGGATAAAAGAATTTGTAAGTGTAGTTTGTATGATATAGTTCAGAAATCTTATCTAAACCACACTTTACTTGCCAAATCACAATCATCATTTATTTTTGCAATGAAGACTAAAAATTGCCTTAGTGTATACCAAAATTATTTATTTTGGTTTATTCATAATATTTTCTCAATTTTACTTGTGAAGGTGAAATGAAGAATGGCATGCAAGCAAATATATTGTATTTAATGAAGGAGATCATTGCTTTATTTTTCAATAAGTTGAGTATATGCATGTACACACACACACACACACACACACAGGAGGAAATAATAAACATGGCAGTAAATACACAAAGATAATAACATTTAGTTCAGTCTAGTCAATTTTTGGTATGTGAAAATGCAGATTTATATTTGTTGGATTTCCAAGTTTCAAAATAATCTTTAATCAGTATTTCGGTATGAAATAGCCTGTTTTACTTTGTTGGCTTTAATTTTTGCTCAATTCATTAAAGCAGAGTTATCTAGGTTTATAGTATAATTCACTGAATATGAAATTAAACATGATTATTAATTGGCACAAGTGATAAAATAGCAAAGAGAAAACTTAACATAGTTTGAGGGAGAAGCCCTATTGGTTACTCTTATCTAGTAATTGAAAGTGGTTGTCCATAAGGGAAAAAGGAAAAAAAAAATAATGTTCTATTTTATCTCAAGATAAAAGGTTGGCGTAGTATCAATTATTAATATCAAAATACAAATGTGGGTAAACCATGAAAAAATTATTTACTAGAAATCAATAATGAGGTGGAAAGGAGGCAGAGTACAGATGAACTGTTGATGTTGCCATTTAAATTGAGAATTCCAGATAATGAAAAAGAAAGTTATCATCAGGCTATTTAAGGTTACTTGCTGCAAAATACAGCTGAAGACCCCTGGGCAGAAATGCAATCCTTGTGCATATTGAGTGCCTGGAATGCTTCATACATCTGCTAGACATTTGTATAAAATTGGTTCTGTATCCAAGGCCATTTCTTCTTTATGCTTCTTTTACCTGAGAGTGTGTGTGTGCAGTAAATTTGCAAAACCTATAACAAAATATATACTGCAGTAGAGGAAAAATTTAGCTCTTCTGTATAGAAACTGAGGAAAATTCAGTTTCATGACCTGCATTTAGGAGGTTGTAAATATGTATATAGGAGATTCCTATGTGTATTCTATATAAATTGTCATGAAGTTCTGATTGTTTTTTGCTCCAAGACTAATAATCTGTACATGTAAAAACCAATCAGGACTTCTGGTTTCAGCTTCAACATGAAAAATGTTTGGGAGCCATCAGTATAAGAAAAAAAGCTGAACAAATTGAAAATCAATGACTTTTCTTGCACTCATCTGAGAATTGGAGTGCTCTGAATCTGTAGAGACAGGTGAACATGGAGAAAGAGCCTGAGATTAGTTTACCCGGAGCAGACACAGATGGAGCTATAACCTGGTAGAGACACTTAAACAGCTGTTGATGAATTCCTAGAGGTTGAGTGGAGACTAGCTTGAGAGCATGAAATTAATGGGGGCTGCAGTCTTAGAAGGACCCCCACATTTTTGTAGGTTTAAACCAGAAATGCCACCAGCTTCTCATGGTAAAGAACCAAGAAAACTCAATTCATGCCTCTGGCAAGAGACAAGGAGAAAAACAATCATTTTGAAATATACCTGTGTATTCTGCATAACAAAGGTTTACTCTACTGAAAAATAATTTACTGAGATTTATCTCACATAGGCAGTAGAACAATTATGCAACTTTATCCCTCTCTAGCTTTCCTGTCTCACCTAAATAAGGGTGGGGGATAAGAAAAAAGAAAACATAAGAAATATTTGTTAGGGATATAGGGACACAAAACAGGAAGACAAAATCACTTAAAAGACTGAGACTTTTTTATGTTACAGAATGTCTCCTTTCCCCCACCCTTTATTACCACAATAGAGCTCCAGTAAAAAAAGAGTGGATTAAAGATGAGAGAGTTACAAGGTTCAAATTTTATTAAAGAAGAAATTCTTAGGGAACCACAAAGACAATGAGAAAGGAAAACAGTATCAGAGGAATTTGAAGTCTTTGGTCCCCATGGATATGGCTACAGCAAACACTAAACACAGCCTGCTATCTACCAAGGTTAGCATACAACTTCACATTAAAAGCCTACTTACCTCAGTTCCAATTTATTGATATATCATGCCTGACTTTCAACAAAGCATCATAATTGTGGTCAATGTCAGGAAACCAGTCTGAAGAGATAAAGTAAGAAGCAGAAAAGAAAACTAACAAATATTAGAATTATCACAAGAGATTTAAAGTAATTACAATTAATTTATTAAGAACTCTAATGGAAAAATAATATGTGATATCAGATAAGAGATGTAAGTAAGCAAAAAGATGGAAATTCTAAGAAAGTATCAAATACTTGAAATATTTGATATCAAAGGCACTGTAGCCAAAATAAATAATGCTTTAATGGGCATATCAGTAAAATGAAAATAGCTGAGAAAAGTTGGTGATCCTGAAGATCTGTGGATAGAAACTTCCTAAACTAAAATACATAGAAAAAAATTAAAAAGGAAAAGAATACAATGTCCAAGAACTACTGGCCAGAATACTGAGCAACAGGAACTCTCATATATTGCTGTTGGGAATACAAGGTGGTACAGCCACTTTGGAAAGGTGTTTGATGGTTTCTTACCAAACTAAACAAGGACTTATTACATGACCAATAATTGTACTCCAAGTAACTCCCCAGTTGATTTCAAGACATAAAAATCTGCACATAAATGTTTATAGTAGCTGTATTCATAATCACCAAAACCTAGAAGTATTCAAGAGGCTCTTCAATGAGTGGATGGATATACAAACAGTGGTATATCCACACAGTGAAATATTATGCAGCAATAAAATTAAAAGAGCTATCAAGTTGCAAAAAATATATGGATAAGCCTTAAATGCATATTTCTTCTTTGAATGTGTATTTATTTTGAGAGAGACAAAGAGAGAGAAAGAGAGCCTGGGAGGGCCAGAGAGAGAGAGAGATGAGAGAGAATCCCAAGCAGGCCCCACACTATCAGCACAGAGACTGATGTGGGGCTCGATCTCATAAACTGTGAGATCATGACATGAGCCAAAGTCAAGAGTCAAAAACTTCACCGACTGAACCACCCAGGGAACCCTTAAATGCATATTTCTAAATGAAAGAAGTCAGTCTGAAAAGACTACATACTACAAGATTCCAGTTATATGATGTCCTGGAAAAGGCAAAACAATAAAGACAGTAAATGCATTAGTGAGTATGAGTGGAATATGTCAGTGGGGAAAGTCAGACTAGGTGAGGCACAGGGGTTTTTAGGGTGCTAAAATTATTGTGTGTGATACTGTAATCATGCATGCATGATATCTTGCATTTTCCAAAATCCATACAACTTTATAGTATAAAGAGTTAACCTTAATGTATGAAAATTAAAAAATATATATATTTTGGAAGTTGGGAGTTTCAAAAAGGAAGGCAAACTGTGAAAACTACCTGTATTACAAATATATGAAACAGCCTCAGTTAAGAGTTCAGGGGGAATAGTGGCTGACCTAAATCACAAGAGCTCGTAAACTAAAGAAAGTATACATAAAAACTCTGCTCTACTTGACAAAAAAATTTTCCCGTGCGAAATCAGTATATATATACTGGAATTGAACAATTAAATAAATGAATGGCCTGTGGTAGAGCCAGATTTGCTACTATTGGAGCGGAAATTTACAGATAAGAAAGAGAAAGAGACTAGAATGATCCATGTGGTAATAGATTAGAGTTGGAGGTATCAGTACAAAATGGTATGTATTTTAATTTAAATGTAGATGGTTACATATAGAAATAATTATAGATATGTACATATATACTGGTAAATACATACACACATATTTCCTCCTTCTGTCAACTCAGAAGTCTTAGAAGCAATGACAACCTAGTACCAATAATCCCACCTAGTAACCAGATCTTGGTTTCTAATTCCACTCTCCAATAAATCAGGGCTCCTGGGAAAAATGGTAGATTCTAGAATTGGAGCAAGATAAGCTTAGAACACTTTATAGCGTCATAAAGTAAGAAGTTCTCAAAAAAATAGAAAAACTATCATTGATAAGGAGACAGTATATTACAGGGACACTGAAGTCAACTGAAAAAAGCTCCCCATGGCCAGATCCTTTGAGCAACAAAATTACCAAAGTAGTATTGGATTATAACCCAAAGTATAAAAAAAATCAGTGATTCTGATATCGGTCAATGATTGCAGAAATAAATAAGTGAAAAAGAAACAGATCCCCTCTACAGAAGAATTCTAAATAATTCATGTAGATAACGTACCTTCATGATGGACAAACATAACACTCTTTAAGTGTGGGCTGCATATAGTGACTTCCTTCCAAAGAGTACAATGTAAAAAGTACATGGGAGAAAGAGTTACTATACAGTGAAGAAATCTGACAAATACTCTCTAGGTCAAGTAATCAAGGTCAACATCAATAACAAGAAGTCACGTTAATAGAAAGTACCCTTCCTTTGATGTGACAAAAATAGCACTTTACTGCTGTGGTCTTTCTCCCAAAATCTATAAGCCTATTCTAACCATGAGAAAAATATCAAATATTCCAAATAGAGGGACATTCCATAAAACAACCAATACTCCTAAAAACTATCAGTCATCAAAAACAAGAAAATTCTAAAAAAATATCACAGTCTAGAGGAACCTAAGGAGACATGACAAGTAAACGTGCATTGGACTGGATCCTGGAACAGAGAAAGACATTAGTTAACAACTAAAGAAATCTCAATAAACAGTGGAATTTAGTTAATAATAATGTATCAATATTGGCTCGTTAATTGTAACATACCACACTAATGTAAGATGTTATTAATAAGGGAAACTGGGAGAGTAGAGTATGGGAGCTCTCTGTATTTATCATCTCAATTTTTTTGTAAATCTAGAGTTCTAAAAAATAAAGTATACTTAAAAATATTTTTAAATGCTAAATTAATTATAAACAATCCCTTAAATAATTAAATCAGGTCACCTGGCTGACTTTTGGCTCAGGTCATGTGATCTCACAGTTTGTGGGATTCAGCCCTGTGTCAGGCTTCACTTTAACAACATGGAGCCTGCTTGGGATTCTCTCTCTCTCTCCCTCTCTCTCTCTGCCCCTCCTCCCTGCTCATGCAAATGCATGTGCCCTCCCTCTCTCTCTCTAAAATAAATATATAAATAAATAAATAAATAAATAAATAAATAAATAAATAAAACAATTAACAATAATAAGAGAATATTGTGAGCAATTATACGCCAATTAAATGGGCAATCTGGAAGAAAGGAAAAGATTCCTAGTAACATATACACCTCCAAAACTGAAACAGGAAGAAATAGAAAATTTGAACAGATCCATAACCAGTAAGGAATCGAATTAGTTATCAAAAATCCCCCAAAAAACAAGAGCCCAGGGCCAGATGGCTTTCCAGGGGAATTCTACCAAACATTTAAGGAAGTTTTAACACCTACTCCTGAAGCTGGTCCAAAAAACAGAAATAGAAGGAAAACTTCTGTTACCCTATGTTTTTTTGATTGGAGCATTTACTCTATTGATGTTTAGAATGAGTACTGAAAGATATCAATTTATTGCCATTATGTTGCTTGTAGAATTGGAGTTTCTGGTAATGTTCTCTGGTCCTTTCTAGTCTTTCTTGCTTTTGGTCTTTTTTTTTTTTTATGTATGTATGTATGTATGTATGTATTTGTCTTTTCTCCCCTCAGACAGCCCCCTTAACATTTCTTGCAGGAATGGTTTAGTGGTCACGAACTCCTTTATTTTTTGTCTGGTAAACTTTTAATCTCTCCTTCTGTTTTGAATGATAAAGGATAAAGAATTCTTGGCTGCATATTTTTCCAATTCAGCACATTGAAAAGATCCTGCCACTCCTTTCTGGCCTGCCAAGCTTCTGTGGATAGGTCTGCTGCAAACCTGATCTGTCTTCCCTTGTAGATTAAGGACTTTTTTCCCTTGCTGCTTTCATGATTCTCTCCTTGCCTGAGTATTTTGGGAATTTGACTATGATATGCCTTATTGATGGTCGGTTTCTGTTGAATCTAATGGGAGTCCTCTGAGCTTCCTGGATTTTGATGTCTGTGTCTTTACCCAGGTTAGAAAAGTTTTCTGCTATGATTTGCTCACATAACCCTTCTACCCCTTTCTCTCTCTTCATTTTCTGGGACCCCTGTGATTCTGGTGTTGTTCCTTTTTAATGAGTCACTGATTTCTCTAATTCTTAAATCATGCTCTTTTGCCTTAGTCTCCCTTTTTTTTCTGCTTCATTATTCTCCATAAGTTTGTCCTCTATATTGCTGATTTGCTGCTCTGCCTCATCCATTCTTGCCGCCATGGCAACCATTCGAGATTGCAATTTAGTTTATAACATTTTTTTATTTCATCCTGACTAGCTTTTACTTCTTTTATCTCCACAGAAAGGGATTCTAATCTATTTTCTACTCCAGCTAGTATTCTTATTATCATGATTCTAAATTCTGGTTCAGACATCTTGCTTGTGTCTGTGTTGGTTAAGTCCCTGGCTGTCGTTTCTTCCTGCTCTTGCTTTTGGGGTGAATTCCTTCATTTCATCATTTTGAAGGAAGAAAAGGAATTAATGAGGTAAAAAAAATTAAAATTAAAACAAATAAAATTAAAAAATTTAAATTAAAAAATTAAAAACAACACATATGCACAAAAAAATCAAATGATGCTATATCCTAGGTGTATTTTGGTCTGGGTGTTGAAAGGGGCTTGATAGATTAGAGAAAAAAGGGCAAAGAACAAGAAAAGGAAATTGTTTGAAATTTTGAATAAATGACTATATTGAAATAGAAGAAAATGAAATGATGGAAGTAAAATAGAATTTGAAAAATTTACAAAAAAGTAAAAAAATATAGAAAAAATTAGAGAAATGTTTTTAATGAAAATTGAAAATAAACATAATTTTGTTCTCTTTCTGTATTCAAGAAAAAGAAACGAAAAGGAGAGGGAAAAAAAGAAAGAAAATTGAATAGATGGATCAGCAAATGGACTGATATACGATTGGAATTGCTTCATCTTCCTCTAGAAGTCAAACTATGAAGCACTTTATAGTCCATAAACTAAGAATGCAGAGAGACTTGTGTTCCTCTAGAGTGAGGTTGGCCCAGTTGGGCGGGGCTTACTGTAACGGCTCCATTCTCCACCAGATGGTGCTGCTTAGCTTACTGGGATGGACTGTTGTGGAGCTTGTAGCATGCGCGGGAGCAGTGAAAATGGTGTCACCCATCTACCCGGTCTCTAGTATCAGAACTCTGTTCTCCCCAATCAGCAATCACGCACCCATCCTTTGTCTCTGGCTTCCATTCACTCCCTGCTTTTACACTGTCCATGACCAGGCCCAGGCAGCACCTCTCTCCTGAGTTTATCTCAGATGCGGTTGTTTTTCCCAACCCCTTACTTCTGAGGGACTGCATCTTTGACCCGTTCTGCCCCTCTGCAGGAGGGTCTCACAGAGCAATGGCCAGGCACCAGCAGCACCCAGGAATGTTTGTGGGACCCTGCTGCTGCCAATGCCCAGAGACTGCAGCTGGGTGCCAGCCCGCCCCAGAAAAACTTCACGCTATTGTGTAACAGCAGTGTTTCAGGGTTTATGGAAAATCACAGCACACATCTGGCACCAGGCTTCACCCTTAACAACTTTGTTCCAGCACCAGCGAATGTGGTTGTTCTCCAGGGTCCACTGGGGCCTTTGCCTGTGGGGGGGCCACACAGCCTCTACCAGACATCCTCCCAGCAGGGGAACTGCCTCTCCCCATGTAGCCTGAAGACCCCCAGACTTCACTCTGCTCCTGGGGATTTGCCATTCCCACCAGAACACCACCAGGTATCACGCTGTGGAGTTTCAGACTCTGCACTCCCTGTTTATAGACTCTTAAAGGAATTAAACCCTCTCCTTTCTCCTTTCTCCCTTTTTGGTTCAGTCCCTGAGGCTTTTTCCACTTTTCCACTTTCGCTCCAGCTGCTTTGGGGAGGGGATGTTTTTTTCCCATATTCTCCACCCCCCTCATCTCTGTCTTCTCCGCAAGCAAAAACAGCTCCCTGCCCTCTGTGGCTTCTCTCTCCCCCAGTTCACCTCTCCATGCCATGTACCTGTTGAGTTCTGTAGTTCAGGCTGTGCTGATTGTTGTGTTGATCCTAAAATCAGTTTTCTAGGTGTGTAGGATGGTTCAGTGTTGATCTGGCTGTATTTCATTGGATATGAGATGCAAAAAAACTTCCATGCTGTTCTAACTTTATTTTTATTTTTAAAAACTTGTTATGTATTTAGTTTATTTTTTAACATCAGCTTTATTGAAGTATAACTGACATATAAAATTGTAAGGTATAAAAAGTGTACATTATGCTGATTTAATGTACATATACATTGTGAAAGTTTCTCCAATGCCTAGTTAATTAATTCATCCATCACCTCACTTTTTATGTATTTCCTATCTATCTATCTATCTATCTATCTATCTATCTATCTATCTATCTGTCTATTCACTTACTTCAATGAAAACATTTAAGTTCCATTCTCTTAGAAAATTTCAATTATACAATACAGTGTTATCACCTTGTAGTCACCTTGTCTATATTAGATCCTCAAACCTTATTCTTAGAGCTTAAAAATATATACCTTTCTACCAACCTCTCCCTATTTTCCCCACTTCCCAATCCCTGGCCACCAAGTTTTTACTACTTATATGTGTTTGATAACTTGTTTTTGTTTTTTTTTAAGATTTCACATGTAAGTGACACCATACAATATTTTTCTTTCTATGTCTGGCTTATTTCACTTAGCATAATGCCCTCAAGTTCCATCTTCATTCATTCATCCATTGACTGGCACTGAGATTGTTTCCATATCTTGGCTGTAGTGGATAATGCCATAATAAACATGGGAATACAGATATTTCTATTGTGTTTTTATTTCCTTTGGATGTATGTGCCAAAGGGGAATTTCTGGATCATATGGTAGTTCTATTTAAAAAAATTTTTTAATGTTTATTTATTTTTCAGAGAGAGTGAGAGTGCACAAGCAGGCGAGGGGCAGAGAGAGAGGGAAACACAGCATCTGAAGCAGTCTCCAGGATCTGAACTGTCAGCACAGAGCCCGACACAGGGCCTGAACCCATGAACTGTGACATCATGACCTGAACCAAAGTCAGACATTTAACCAACTGAACCACCCAGGCGCCCCTATAGTTCTATTTTTAATTAGCTGAAGAACTTCCATCCTGTTTTTCATAGTGGCTGCACCAATTTACATTTCCACCAACACTGTGAGGGGACTCCTGTCTTCTCCACATCTTTGCCAATACTTGTTATTTCTTGTCTTTTTGATGATAGCCATTCTAACAGGAAAAGGGATATCTCATTGTGGTTTGGATTTGAATTTCAATGATGACCAGTGATAGTAAGCATATTTTCATGTACCTGTTAGCCATTTGCATGTCTTCTTTGGGAAAATGTCTATTCAGGTCCTCTGCCCATTTTTTAATAGTTTTTGTTTTATTTTGTTTTGTTTGTTTTGTTTTGCTATTGAGTTGCATGAGTTTTAAATATATTTTGGATAATAGCCCCTTATCAGGTAACATGGTTTGCAAATATTGCCTCCCATTCAGTAGGTTGTCTTTTCATTTCTTGGTGGTTTCCTAGCTGTGCAGAGCATTTTAGTTTGATGCAGTTTCACATGATAACTGTCCTCTTACTCCTGGAGCATAATGACAATTGTAGATAATAACATTAATTCTACCCACAACACTCCTCAATTAAGACCTTCAGTTTTTGTGTTCTTTTTCTCCCTTTTGTGTGTTTTCCTTTTGTCTTTGTTTATTTGTATTACAGACTGCTAAACTAAAAAAGTGTGTGGTGTAAGTTATAAGCTTTGTGCAATAATGCATGAAATCTGGGGACACCTTCCAGTATTTCTTTCCTGGATCAGTGTTAGTCTCCTATGGTAGTTTTAGTAACTTCGTGGCACTCTGTAGCAATTGTGGCAGCTGCTTCTCCTTTGCCTTTCTATGTGAAGATAATGACTTCATAGGAATTTAATGCATTGTGAAAATTTCTGATGAAGAAACTGATATGTATTTCTACAGTAGTTTTCAAAATACATATTATGCAAATATGCAACAGGTCAATTTGATTCTTTTTTTTTTTTAATTTTTTTTAACGTTTATTTTTGAGACAGAGAGACACAGAGCATGAACGGGGGAGGGGCAGAGAGAGAGGGAGACACAGAATCGGAAGCAGGCTCCAGGCTCTGAGCAATCAGCCCAGAGCCCAACACAGGGCTCGAACTCACAGAACGCGAGATCGTGACCTGAGCTGAAGTCGGACGCCCAACCGACTGAGCCACCCAGGCACCCCCAGGTCAATTTGATTCTTATGTAACCGTGCCTCTGTAATGATATGTGGAAAACCTTTATAGTATCCACTAGAATGGGAAACTTTTCTGTTACCCGACAATATATAAGAAGCCTTTTTGTTACCCACTAGCTAAAGGAAAACATGAACTTCTGGAAGGTATTTTTTTTGTAAGGCTATTGTAGAATTCTATGGAAACAAGGAATAAAAATCATCCAGACTTAAGGAATCAGTATTATACAAGATGAAACCTCACTAAATTTTACCGCTGAGAGAAAGAAATTTAAAACACTTGGGAAAATTTTGCATGAATTTTTTCAATGTTAGTTTTCAGCATTAATAGGTATCACTTTCAAATTTTTTTAATGTTTATTTATTTTTGAGAGAGACAGAGACAGAATGTGAGGGGCAGAGAGAGAGGGAGACACAGAATCTGAAGCAGGCTCCAGGCTCCGAGCTGTCAGCACAGAGCCTGACGTGGGGCTCACACTCAAGAGCTAATAGGTATCACTTCTTTTAAATTGAAGATTGCCTAAAGCAAAATCAAAGTGCATATGCTCAGAAAAAGAGAAATAAAGCTGTTCTCAGGCATAATTTCAAACATCAAAATATGTTAAAAACAAAAATGACTCAAATTAATAAATACAAACTTTCAGAAAGTAGGTGTATAATAAAATAAAATAAATAAACTAGGAAGAAAGAATTGGGAAAGATATAATTGCAATTATATGAAGTAGGAAAAAAAGCACAATGAAGAGTTTTGGGGAACAAAATCATTATACAAATCACTATCAAACACAAGCAAGAGTAAATATATGTCTTAATAAGAAAAAATGATAATTAGAAAAACAATGTACTAAGATAATATAGCAAAATAGTCTTGAAAAGAAGACAGAAATTTTGAAGAAGTGTACATTAGAATATGTTGCAAAGGATGTCCAAGAATAATTGTCACAAAAGTATGAAACCAATATAGTTTTCATTCTTTCCTTTTTCTTTTTTTTTTCTTAACTTTTTCTATCATACAATCACATAAAAAGAAATTTTTAAACTATCTCAAAAATGTACAGGGAAGGAAATTCTGGAAAACTTGGCAGGTCATTTTATGAGGTTATCAACATCTTAACTCTGAAGCTTAATGAAATAAATATTTCAGAGTACAGAACAATATTATTTAAGGTCTAAATGGAGAAATATTATGTAATATCTAAGAAAACTTTCATGTTAAGTGTAGCAGATAATGTTATCCTTAACAAAGATGATTTATTCCAGAAACAAAAATATGGTTCAGTATTTGAAAACCATCTTTATAGTATATTATACCAATACATTAAAGAAAAAAGTCAAATATGTAAAACACCTCAAAAAGAAAAAAAATAAGGCATTTAAAATAATTTAACAACAATTTCTTATATGATAATTATTAGGTGTGAAAAATATATTTTCTTGAAAAGATATTGAGTAAGGATCATTATTAATCAAAAAGACTAAAATATCCATAAAATATGAACTATCCAGACATTTATTTAAGAATAGATATGCACAGTATAAGGAACTAAAATAAAGGAACAAAAATAAATTTTAAATAAACAAAAGGAGGCACCACGTTAGATGAATGATGTCAATACTACTAAATTCATCTGTAAGTTCATCTTTATCTTGCACCAAAATAAGTTCTACTTATTTGCTGCACCCAAACAAATTCTAAATGAATAAAAATGTCATTATGGGTTTTCACTCATGGCTATGATGGAGTAATGAGGATTGGACATAACTTCTCATCATAAATGAGAAAACTGCAAATAATATAAACCAATTGGTCTCTGATATTGTGTACTAGCAGCATGGGAGAGGGATTCCTGGGAGAAGGGAAATCAGTGAGGAGACCTCGGCATTACTCCAGCATTCTTTCTGTAGGTAATTATTGGTCTGCAGATGGAGGGAAGGTCCACAAAGCTGGGGAAATAATCAAAATCATAAACCTAACAATTCCCAGAGCTTGCATAGAATGGGAGACATGTGAGCTGAGAACAGAGTGGAGAGCGATCACATTTAATGATTTCTCCGGAACAAAGGATTCTCTATTTTCATGTTTCTCTCTTTTTTTAATGTCTTCTCATTTATTTATTTTGACTCGGTTCACGCATTTTGGATTTGCCTCCATGGCATAGAGACTCAGATAATTTATCTTGTTGGCATTGCCTGATCACAAACTGACTGAAAAGAAAAATAAATGGCAAACTCTTTCCATGGGAGCATTTTGTCTTTGTTAAATAAAACATCTCCTCTCTCTTATGATGGCCATTCAGATAGTTCCTTTGTTATAGAATCCCATATATCAAGGCAAAGGCTTAGGTTTATATTCATATAATGAGGATAAAGAACAAAAGCCAGCTTTGTGTATGCAAGGGCATCTTTCTGTTAGTGTAAGTGCTGAAACTAGACACCCTGACTACTGTATTCTTGAAGAGGAGATTATTTTTTTTTAAGTACTATGTATTCATCAAAGAGCTTCAATAAAGATAAAAAGGCTCTATGAATATTGACTTTCAAAAGTGCTTAAGATTTAAAGTGAAAACGTGGA
This sequence comes from Herpailurus yagouaroundi, assembly GCF_014898765.1. Taxonomy (NCBI): domain Eukaryota; kingdom Metazoa; phylum Chordata; class Mammalia; order Carnivora; family Felidae; genus Herpailurus; species Herpailurus yagouaroundi. The sequence continues at coordinate 25,564,110 of NW_024412403.1, forward strand.
GTTTAAAAATAGCATGTTTGGGGCGCCTGGGTGGCGCAGTCAGTTAAGCGTCCGACTTCAGCCAGGTCATGATCTCGCAGTCCGTGAGTTCGAGCCCCGCGTCAGGCTCTGGGCTGATGGCTCAGAGCCTGGAGCCTGTTTCCGATTCTGTGTCTCCCTCTCTCTCTGCCCCTCCCCCATTCATGCTCTGTCTCTCTCTGTCCCAAAAATAAATAAACGTTGAAAAAAAAATAGCATGTTTAACATGAAACAAAAGGTAAGGGATATTTTATTTATATCCCCAAAATATTAACTGATGTAAGATTTTATGTGATGATCATTTCTCCCTCTTGCATCCCTGTATTCTTTTAGCTCTTTATATTATGAGTTTAATCATTTTTATATCAACATTTCATAGAGGTATAGTACCATGATTGGTTCTTGGTACAACAACCAAGTGAACTGCATACCTATATCCAACATTCTCTCTCCTTCTTCTCCAATGTACTTTATATAGGTCCCTAATTACATATGCATAACTTTTATTGTTTCTAGACATATGGAGTAACTCAATGCATATCAACATTGTTACAAAAAAAAGTAGGAAAACAAGATTTTGTATATTAGGGATGGAAGGGGTGCATGCAATGAGTGCACATTGGGGAAATAATCAGCCAAACAGCATTTGAAGGGTCAAGATCCTATTGAAAAAAGAAAGAAAAAAAGAAAGAAAGAAAGGGAAAGAAAGAAAAAAGAAACTCTGGTAAAATAAGCGTATCTTCTGCACATACTTTTTTTTTTCATAAGATTTTCTCATTCTCCCCAGAGACGGTAGAAACTGAAAATCCAAGCAGAGAGCCTGAACACAGAGATGCTGCTCAGTAACACAGAATCCATCAGAAAATTAGCACTTTGATGAAACTTTGGAAAAGAAAAATTAGAATTCAGAGTTGTGGAGGCAGTCAGGAGTTAGAGGGAGAGGGTTAAGACTCTCATGGGCTGAAGTGTGCCCCCCACTCCAAATTAAGGTATTGAACTCCTAAACTTCAGTTAGGAGATAGAACACTTAAAGAGGTTTTTAAGGTAAAATAAAGTTTATGGGTGGGCCCTAAGTTAATATGACTGGTGTCCTTAAAAGAAGAGGAAATTAGGACACAGACACAGGGAAGACCATGTGAACACACTGGAAGAAGACAGCCACCTACAAGACACGAAAAGAAGCTTCAGAAGAAACCAATTCTTTGGACACCTCAACCTAGCCTCCAGAACTCTGAGGGAATACATTTCTGTTGTTTAAACCATCCAGTCTGTGGTATTTTGTTATGGAAGTTCTAGCAATTAATACAAAGTCCAGTGAAAAGCAACACATGTACATTTGAGCCCAACTCTGTGCTGGCCTTTCCTTCAATGCATCAGCCAAATTTTTGAACTGCAAAGGAAAACAAAACAGGAATCTGATGAAGAGGAAGGAATATATAAGGCTCCTGGTCCTGAGGAAGCAATATTTGAGTTCATATCTTCCAGGATCTTAGTTAGGAAACTTGGAGGACCATACCCTAAAATCTGGTACAAATTAGGTGGAAAGAGCACTACCAAAACAATAATCTAGGCTTGAATCAGCTCTTGCTTAGACCAGAACAAAGTGATATGCCACATTGTATCAGTCTACTCAGAGTAAGATAAACCTTCTCTTGCAGGAGATGACACTATCCATGTCTTCCATAATTTGCCATGCATAATGTTAACCATTAAATGGTTATTTCCAGGCACATTGGGAAAAAAGACAAAGAGACAAACTGTGCCCTAGAAACAGACCCACAGATGATTTACATGCAAGAGCTATCAAAGAAGATAAATTTAAAATTATGGTTAATACATTGAAGAAAATAGAGAGCAAGAAGTATAGAAGTTATTAGATTTGAGATAATGTTTAAGTGTGGAGGCCAAAGAATTTCCTGTCAAACTGGATATAGATTTTGAGAGAAGCATAGGTTTTGTAGGTAGAATGTTTGTATCCCCTAAAATTCACATCCTAACCCTCAATGTAATGGTATTAGAAGATAGGCTTCTGAGAGGCAATTAGGTCATGAGAGTGCAGTCCCCTTATTAATGCCCTTATAGAAGAGTTTCTGGAAAGCTCCCTTACCCTGTCTCCCATTAGAGGACATAGTGAGAAAAGGGCCATCTATGAACCATGAAGTGGGTTCAAAAGCCAAATTGCAGGCACCTTGCTCTTAGAGTTCCCAGCTTCCAAAACTGTGATAAGTAAATGTTTATTGTTTGAAAAACCCAGTATATGGTATTTTTGCTACAGTAGCCAAAACACACTAAGTCAATAGGACTTGAGGATGATACCAAGATCTAGCTATATATCCAGCAATTTAATTCAATTCTAATCAGAATTAGTGCAAACCCCACAAGTTAAGGTCTCGGTTCCACAAGACTGACCTCACTACAGATGCCAGTCACAAGATGCCAGAACTAGTCTTTGAATCTGACCAACTAACTATAAATCAGGAGTTCCCACAACCCCCTTGCCAGGTTTGACAATTTAGCCGAGGTTCACAAAACCCAGGAAAACACTTTACTAATGATTATCAATTTATTACAAAGGACACAACTCAGAAATAACCAAATAAAAGAGACGATAGGACAAGGTATAGGAGAAGGTTGTGTTCATCTTCCCTGTGGCCTTCCCAGAACTTTATTGTATTAACCAACCTAGAAGCTCTCAAAGTTTATGTTTTCTATGCAGATTTAATTAAGTAGGTGTGCTTGATTAAATTATTGGCCTTGGTGATTGAATTCAATCTTTAGCCCCTTTCTCTTCCTGAGAGATTGTGGATGGGGCTAAAGTTCTAACTCTCTAATCACCTAGTTGTTTTCACTGTTGACCAGCCCTGTTCTAAAGCTATCTAGAGTCAACTACTAGCCACTAGCCAAGAATCAACTTATTAGCATGAACTCAGTTATGGTTGAAAGTATTTCTTATAAATAACAAAAGGCATTCCTTTAATTCAGGAAAACCTAAGGGTTTTAGGAGTTCTGTGCCACAATTTTTTGTTCTACCACACAAGATTTGTGACCTAAACACATGACAGGATAAAATTTCTATTAATTAAAAATAGGAAAACTTCAGATAATTTAGTTTTGAAAGGAAACAATAGTTTATCTTTGAACATGTTAAACTTGAAAAGTTAAATAGTTTTCCAAGAGGAGATGTTGAATGGCTGTATCAAGAGCTATAAACTAAATTAAAATTTGATAAAACATTGCCACAAACATTAACATATTTTAAATGTGCTCATACTAATAAATAAAAAAACACCAAAATTACAGTAGAAATAATAAAAATAGGCCATGCCACTAAATATAGAAGAAATACAAAAGCCTAATTAGCCTGCTAAATAACTCAATAAGTACTGAATAAGCCAAATTAAATAAAATGTTATTTTTTCTAAACAGACGGAATTAGTCTTGATATTGGCAAATATGAGAAAGTTACAATAGCATTGATGGGAAATGTGTAGTGTCATGGGTAGTATTAGTGTAAGTTTTCTGGAAAGGAACTCTGAGAGATTTGTATCTAAGACCTAAAACATATTTATCCTCTTCCATGCAGTAATTTATTTTATAATTTTAGCAATTCATTTCACGCTTTTATTCTAAGAAAATAAGGCTTTTATAGGAACTACAGTTGGAGTACTAAGTATTTATTTATTTATTTATTTACTCATTTGTTTTTCTAAATGGCTTACTAAGATTGAAAGAACCTATAATTATCTTGAGGACAGGAACCATGTCTCATTCCTTTTTACTTTGCATGGGGTTCATTAAATCTTGTCCAAATCAATTGGAATTTATTCAAATCCTATGCCCTAAGTATAGTGGCTGGAATAAATGCTTCCTGACTGTGCATAAACAATATGTGTTAGTTTCCTAAGGCCATCATAACAAATTATCATAGTCTTGGTGGCCTAAAACCACAGAAATCTATTTTCTCACAGTTCAGGAATATAGAAGTCTGAAATCATGATATTGGTAAGGTTGGTTCCTTCTCAAGCCTCTAAGACAGAAATCGCCCCATGCCTCTGTTAAAGCCTAAGCTGAAGTGTATTAAATTTTTAAGTTTATTTGAGCAAAAGTCGATGTGAGTTGGGCAGGGTCAAAGTGGAAGTGGTTAGGAGCTCTCCTCCAATAGAAACTAAAGGCATGACTTTTTATAAAGAAGATACAGAAGCAAAGTAAGCAAATTCATTTATTGTCCATAGCTTAAGCGGTTGCCTTATTTGGGAAAGTATAGTTGGCTGTTTGTGACTGGTTGTCCTTAGGTTTTGATTTTTTAACCTTGAGGCATTTATAGACTTCAGTTTTGGTTTACTTACCTAGGCTACTAAGGTATAAGGGCTACCTCTAATGGCGTCCTTGTTTAATTAATTTAACATCTTTCACCCAGCTTTTGGTGGTTGTAGGCAATCTTTGGCATGGCTTGGTGTGTAGGTACATCATTCCAATCTCTGTTTCGACCTTTGTATGTTGTTCTGTATGTGTGTGACATCACATGGCCATCTGGATTTAAGGCCCATTATAATCCAATATGACCTCATATTAACTAATTACATCTGCAAAGATCTTCTTTCCAAAGAGGGTCACATGCTGAGATTTCAGGAGGACATAAATTTGGGGGTACATTATTCAAACCACTACACAATATAAGCATACTTTTTCATATTTGAAAAAAATTTACATGGTTTATTGCACATGTAAGACATTATTGAATTGACAGTGTTCTTCACTGTCCCTTTGTTTAATGTATGAAGTGACATTTTATAAGTCTAAGAAAATGTCTGTTATATATATTATAAAATCATTCAGTAGAAATGATTATGTGCCGCTTATTGTTGGGAGTTTTTAATTATTCAAAATGCAGCAAATCTCTCAACCAACTTAGAATTTGCCTACTTGTTTATCATCTCACAAGTTACTATGTGATCTATATATTTGTTTGTGGTGAGCAGCTACTCTATTTTCTTTTGTAATCTAGATTTGAAGCTGAGAATTTACCAAGATGATAAAACATAGGTGTAGATAAACATGATTGTTTGATTTTTTCCAAACATACTTATTGACTTTGAATGAGGTCCCAAATTTAAGAAACAGTTTTAATTTTTTTATTTTATGTCTCATCTTGTTTTATAACCTATATTTTTTAAGAGTTTTATTCACAGAGAAATATAGTGTCATTTTTAAAACACTTATTGAAACAAGATAAATCTAAAATGACTGCTAAGGAAAGTAGATTTCCTTGGGTTACTCTTCTATTGATTTTGGACACTCACAAATTAATGAAGCATTGCAGTAAATTGATTCAAATTTTTTTTTCTAATGTCTATAGCTATTTAACTATTTTATCACATTTTCCTCATCTATTATAATATATATATCCGATATATATATATATATATATATATATATATATATATATACATACACATACATCAGAGCTCTAACTCTAAAACTACAATCTTTTAGGAGTTTTAATAATTTAAAATAATTTCTGTTTTCAAATTGCTATTTATACAATAAATCTAAAAATCTCCTATTACATCATGTTAGAGTATTCTAATTAAGTATTTCCACAGGGCTGATTATTACTTAAATTCTAGACCAATGTGAGTAGAAAATTAGCCTACTCATTTACCATTCTGAATGAAAGAGGAAATTATAATAACATTTCTAGTAGATTTAAGATAGAAGAACATTGATCAACTGGGCAAAGACTTTTGATGTTTAAATATAACATTTTAGTAGTTGTCATGCACAATTGTTTAGCTATTAGGGATGATAACAACATTTGTTACTTAAGGTGGCCATGTGTCCTTCTTTGCTTGGGTCAATGCTGATATATAACTGATATTATTAAGTAATCATTAATCATGTTCCCACCTTCAGTCTCAAAAATGTCCTGGTTTGGACAATAAATTATATGTCCACCTACTTATACTGTAAGATTTTCTTTACTTATACGTATGGAGATTTAAATATGTGCCAAGCATTAACTCTTCACACTTGGAAAGATGAACCCATAATAAATTCTATTTACCAGCAAGAACTCTCCAGTATTGGTTCATGGTAAGCTACCGATTCATCCATTTCTATTCAGTAGCACATACACAGATTATAGACGAGTTACCTGAGTAAAACTGAAGGGAGATTCCTTTTCTCTAACTAAGATTTGAATCCAATTCAATAGCCATGTTCAACCCTTTTAATTGTTTTTATACGAACAATTGTCTATTGATAACTAGAACAAGAAAGTGAGATTATAAATTACTTGTGTTTTTAAAATGTTACTTCTAAATACATGTAAAATCCATGCATTACTGCCACCAGTCTGAACCACCATAATTTCCTCTGGACTACAGGAAATATTATTAGTGTGTGAATATGCATCATGGGTGTCCTCAAACTTGTCCTTTCTGAAATCTAATGATGTTGTACTCTTCCAACCCTGCATTCTACTCACATAATATACTCTAGGCCATTACTCTTCAAGATGGCCAACTGATTCTTAGTACAGTTTCCAATCCTGCATCATTTTATGTTTATCAACTGTCTGAATTCATGTACCACACATTCCTAAAGCAATTGACTATGCCTATCTGTGTGCACGCCAACCTTCCACCCTGCTTGCCAATCCTTGAGATGTCATTATGTCTTCCACCTTTCTCTTTGTATATGCATTTCTCTTTACCTAAACACACATTTTCCCAACACCTACTTTATCACCTCCAAACTATTGTTTATGTAATTCTTTCTATCCAGATTTTGTTCAATTTCTAAGAGGAGATCTTCCTGACCGAATCAGTGAAGACAATATTAGATGGTCCTGAAGACTCATTTATCTCTCTCTTTTTGGTAATTTTGCCAACAGCTGGCTCAGTTGGTCTAAAGTGTCTATAAGGAGAAAACAAGTCCTGTCTGATATTAATGTACCTTGCATCAAGGATGTGGCTTAGTATCAAAAACCTATTGTTGAAATGCAGATATTGGTCCTTGGGATCCTATTTCTTGGCTTAGTGATCTTCTGATCTGAGTCTTGTGTCCTGGGCTATCCTAAGTAACAATGTTGTGGGGATGAGATTTGTTCTCATACTTCAAGTGTTCGCAATTGTGCACCCAGGGTAGTTTCTCTCTACTAAAGCCTCAACCAGAATGTATAGAACATTTATGCTTGGTCTAGTCAATGGAATAATGAAAGTACAGAGGACTACATGCAACATACTACTTCTCTGCTTAAAAATTTTCCCTAATATATCCAGGTTGTATCTGCAACTTGTGGTGCCAGAATTATATGTCCATGACCTCATATACAATAATCAGCTCCATCTATTTTGTATCTTATGGCACTCCTCTTTATATCACTTAGTGTAATCTCAATTGTTACACATTGGTACAATGTACAATTGTCACAACTCTTTGATTAATGTCTGTCATCTCATTTGAATCTATGCTTCTTGAGAGAATGAGAGCAGAGATTATTTTGTTTTGTGTCTCAAATTTCTGGCATGGTGCTTAGGATATAGTAAATGTTAATAAACATTCTTCAATGAACAAAATATTTGATAAATCATTTAACCCAATGAAATGGGTGATAAAAATGCAGATGAGATGACATTTCAATGTCTCTCAAGTTATCCCATAGTGACGGTGATAAATTATATGCTTCTGGCAAGAAAAAGGACAAGCTTAAGAGTTTGGTGATATGAACCCTTTCTAATAACCTGATGCTACATAGATCATTTAAATTATGTAATTTATCAATTAGGGCTACAAAGGAAGAGAGATGATGCAATATTTGTCTTCATTTCAGAGAGGGGTGATGACATGAATGAGAATGTTGATGGACTGTTTCAATATTTCAAAGGGAGATGGGGGCATCTTCATCTTATATTTAAATACCACCATGCCACAGGCTTTGTAAGAAGAACTTTGAATAGATTCTCTAATTTAATCCAGGACCTACGACAACAAGTCCTCAATGAATATTTCTAGATTTGTGTATTAATGAATATTATTTCTCACAAGAGTTTAGGAATAAGGTGTTATTCAGAAATTCAAAGTATTTGTTCCTGAATCTAAAAATCTACCTGTCTTAATCTCTTTCTAAAATGATGAGTAGGAGAAATTATGGCATTCTAGAACTTATTGTGAAAGCTTTGCTATATATTATAAACATATAAGCATATATTAGTCAAAACTCAGCAAGTATGAATTTCTACCCATTTCTTAAAATGATTACTAACATTATTATAAGATCTTTATGTTCCTTTGATTCATTTATCATTAAGTTTTAAATATCCTTGCTACTTTTGTCAATCTCCTTTTTATCAATGTGATTATATAGGAAATAATCTTATGTCAAACATCATGTTGCTAATTAACAATAAATGTTATAACATTTCAGAAAAGATAAAAACCCATTTATAAATGTTACAAAATTTCAGAATATGAGTAATAAAAACAAAATCAGTATACTTCCAGAAAAGGAAACAAAAATTTGTCAAACGGACAAGGGGCAAAATTTACAGTGGTACTGTACTTTCAAATATGTACGTTGGTTTCTAGAAGACACACAACAACATCTTTAATGTTTGGGGAAAATGTCTTTCAATCTTGAATAACATATCACCCAGGCAATCATTCATTCATTTTATTTTCCATAAATTATTTCTTGGCATGATGTTTTAGACTACATACGAGCATTTAAACCCAGAAAGAAGAGAACCTGGGATTAATGAAAGATATGAGTATAAGCCAACAAGAGGCCATAGAATGACAGTGGTGCAGCAGAGTTAGGGAAAAAAGAGCCCTGGAGATTCCTCCTTACCCCACACCATTTAGAAAATCAGCTCCAGACAAATAATAGATCTAATATAAAGATGAAATATCAAAGTTTCTAGACAGGATTGTAAGACAAAAACTTTGTGCCATTGGCATGGGGAAAGAGAAATTAAACACGATACTAATATACTGGCCATAAAATAAATACTAAAATCAACTAAACTGAATTACAATAACAAATAAGAACTTCTAACCATAAAAAGACATAAGTGATTGAAATGGCAATCGAGTCAATGGAAATGGCCATTTGCAACACATTTAAACAACTCTATATGAAAGTATTCTCAATCAATAAGAAAATTGGCAGATAAAGCAATTAAAAATATGTATGGAAAAACTTAGGCATTTTATAAAAAGCTAAATACAAACACTCCAGACATATAAAAGGATGTTCAAATTGCTCAATAACCAGAAAGTATAAATTAAATCCAAAGTTAGATGCTACAACTTATCTATAGAATATCTAAAACATAACAACTAAAATGCTGTATTTTGACCATGAAGTAGAGCCCTGGAAATTTGCATATAGCATTGGGAGTAGTATGTACTGATACCTCCACAGTTGTAAACCATTTGGCAGTACTCCTAAAAACTGAGCTTATGATGTTTTCAGCAATATTTATTTTGGACAAATTCATTCTTGGCCAACAAATAGATAAGCATTATATTTGGAAATTAGGGTTGATTACAGTCTGAGTAATTCCTCTTGTTTCAGGCCACTGAGGGAGTTTTTATAGCAGATGAAATGAATTCAGGAAAGTGGAAATATGATGACCTAAGCTAGCATAGTGTAATACAGTTAAATATAATCAAGGGATTTAAAATTTCTATTGACAAATCAACTTAGCTGTCTCATACACAGAATGTTTTTGGTCTGCAATATTCTTTTTTTTTTTTTTTTGGTCAATTTTTCACTCAAATATAAATGCATTCTCTGCTTTCATATGCTTATTTGTTCAAAACAAAACAAACACATATCAACATAAATCCTACACCACGTCATTATACATGCTTTAAATCCTAGATTCCCAAGAAGAAGTTGTGTAGAAGATGCCGTTGTAGGGGCGCCTGGGTGGCGCAGTCGGTTAAGCGTCCGACTTCAGCCAGGTCACGATCTCGCGGTCCATGAGTTCGAGCCCCGCGTCAGGCTCTGGGCTGATGGCTCAGAGCCTGGAGCCTGTTTCCGATTCTGTGTCTCCCTCTCTCTCTGCCCCTCCCCCGTTCATGCTCTGTCTCTCTCTGTCCCAAAAATAAATAAAAAACGTTGAAAAAAAAATTAAAAAAAAAAAAGAAGATGCCGTTGTCCCACACCCACACCCCTCCACTTAAAATTTCCAATCATCCCATCTCTACTATAAATTCTTTGTCTGAAGTATTCCTATGGCCTCATGAGCCTGCCATCCATGTTTATGTGTAGGGCAAGCTGACAATATTGGGCAATGAACACTCCCCTGGAACAGAGAGACAAGTGGGTGTTAATGGATAAATATCAAGCTTATTTGTCTTTTAGGTGAGAAAACCCTGACATCTATGTTCTGTACTACCCCCCAACTTTCCCCAGTGGGATTAATCTCTAGTTGCCCATAATAGTAATTTTGCTATTGTCATCCTTTCCTTCCCTTTTTCAGTTGTCTCTCTGCTAGTGTTTCCTAAGATTACTTCTCAAATAAAATAATTGCAAGGAGATTGGACTGGGTCACCTGCCTTCTCAGAGTGATCTCTAAGCTCCAGTGGTCAGGAAACAAATGGATTATAGGCAAAATACTTTAACTTCTTCTTTTCCCAAATTCAATATTCAATAATCCCGATAAGCATGGTTTTCGGTTTTGTGGATTTTGTTAAATTTTTCCTCTCTTCCCTTGATTGATGATTCTTTTGTCAGAGATGCTTTTATAAGTTAATTTTTAACAATCATTGGCTGTCTAATTCTTTTCAAAAGTAAGTTTCTAAAAATCTTCATGCTTTTGAATGGCTACTATTAGAGAAGCTGGTACACTGAGAAGGTACACTCTTTCTAGTGGTGACTCCATAGTTTCATTGGAAAGATACTCAACTCTAAAGACCTGTAGAATTTTGTTTCCTCTCATGCTCAATCTATCATGTTATACTGAACTCTACTGACACTGAATATCATGACACTGGAATATCAGCACTCCACAAATATCAGAAGTTGTAACCAAAAAGTAAAAATCATACCAAAGACCATCTACATTTTGAAATGAGTCTGATGATGAACAATTCTCTTGCTTATGAAACTGTATAAAATTAAATAATAATTCCAGGTAAGGACTAAAAGTTAGAAATCTCAACAAGTCTCACAACAATGCCCATACTCAAAAAAGGGAAGGATACTGTGATCTCACCATGTTCCTCAAATGGAAGAGAACTGAAATGGTATTGAAGAAATACCCATGCTCTTATACATTGGCTGAACAGCAGGTCAAGATCAAAGATTTTCCAGAGGAAGCACCATTTATGCTGAGAAAAATTAAATGTCTTTGGCCAAATAAGTGTTTTAAGAAAAGGTCAGACTAAATAAATAAATAAATAAATAAACTAATTAGTTAATTAATTATAAAAGATAATATGAAAAAACAAAAAGTAAATGGGACTAAGAAGCATTTTAGAGGGGACAAAAAAGAGACAGTCTGACATGGCAGTCGTACTGGAATTAAAGGGGAATGATACACAGGATCCTGTTATTCAGAATGTGGTGACTTCACTTGGGGATTTGGATGTATTCCAAAATCAATGGAAAAGTATCAAAAAATATTAACAAAAATGTGTTAAAATCACATTGATAAAAATATTGTTTTAGCTCTTGTGGAGGGACAAAAGACTTAGAGGCAGTACCGGAGGCCATTTATAGCAAAACAGAACAGAGGCAAGAGTAACTTCCAACAAAATAATAACTAAATATTTGGTGTAGGTTTAAAATACAGTTTTTTAGTAAAACCACAAGAATTTCTAGATGGATTTTATTTGGTTGTGAATGATAAGATTCAAGATATAATTTCCACATCCCTGCAATTAATGAAGATGGTGTTGTTTACTAAGAATGAGAAGACTGTTTCCCTCCTTGAAACTGTTGATTTTGTTGTGCTAAGCTGAAATCACTGGAGGTGTAAAAACTAGCCTGGAAGGAGGAAAACAAATTATAATTGTATTTTAAGTAAGACATGATGGTGTGCTAGGGCGGGTGCAGCAGAAAGAGAGAAAACAAAATCTATCTTGGAATAAAAATATACAGGACTCCATCATTTATCGAGTATGGTTCATGAGGGAGATGCAGGTTCAAGAATGTCTCCCAAATTCCTTCCAAAAGTATTTGAGTGGACAATTAAATTCTCATAGCACAATGCAAAACACTCCATAGTGAAATGGAGGCCTGTGCTGTGGAATAACGTGAAGGTATAGCATTATAAACTTATTTTGAAAAAACTGAAAAAAAATGTTTGGGAAAGCCTGTCACTAGATATTCATATTTTTCTTAATCCCATATCTTTGATAGTCAATTTTGTACAAGTTGGTAGGAGCTGAGAGGGGAATAGTGTCACATTGTAGTGTTACTGTTCTTTCTAAGAATAAATTCTTGGAAACAGCCAAAAATGATTAAGGGAAAACTGTTAGTTTAGTGAAATTTACTGGTATTTGGAGATAATAATAATCACTGAGACAGAAAGGAGACAGAAATATCTACACATTCACTACAAGTGAATGGAAGATTTACAATAATCTTTTTGCATAATATATGCAGCTATTAGAAAGAATGAAACAGCTTTATGTACTGATATAGGAAGAATATATTTAAATATTTCAGAATAAATTTCAGTTTATAAAACAAATATACCTAATCATATTCAGCAGCCCCACTGATTATATTTGTGATTTTCACTTTTTACAAAAAGGTCTATTTTGATACAGAATCCTTAAAATTCATTTAAAAAATCTTCATTAAGTTTTAACACTGAGCACTATTGTTTAACTCATTATTCTGCATTAAAAAGTAAAAAAAAAAAAACCCTTATCTGATAAAGCTCTCAAAAATTTTATGTATATAAATATTTGCAACTTTTAGTAAATAAATTTATTTAATATATCACAGGTTTTTTTTCAGCATATGCACACACACATAGGCACACAGAGGAGTAACTTTTGACTTCCATTACTCTGATTTATTCTGCCACACGTTAACTGATATTCCTAAACATAATGTCTCCATGCATATAACAGTAGATAGACATGGTTATATGTTCCACAGATCGCACTATAATAATAGACATTGATATTTAGTTAAGAAGTACATTTTTATATGCTATATTCAGTGATAATTAGGTAATTTTTATACAAAAAGTGAACAGTTTTTCAATTAAACAAAATATGAATACCACCGGGAATCTTGAAATTAAATATATTTAAATCTTCAAATAATGTTTTATAAAGTTTTAAAAATTAGGAAAAAAAATAGAAACATGGACCAAGCTATTCTATTTACCGAGATATCATGTATTTGGAGGTATAATGTGTAATCATATTTTCCTAACTTTGCTACTAAAATCATGTCTTCCTATTCTTAATCTGATAATCAGAGAAAAAGATTGCCTCACAAATTTATCACTAACCCAACCTTTGTTAGCTTTATCTTAAAAAAAAAAAAAAGACCTAATTTATGTAACATTGTGTTTAGTTGTCCAAAATTCTTCAACATACCAAAATATTATGATCTACTTCTGAAGTCCAAATGGGTCCCAAAGGCTGCTTGACATATAAAAATGCATTTCTCTGAACGCAGCTGCTTACTTGAAGGAAAGAAAACAGATCATATGACTTTTTTATCTGGTTCTTACTAGGATTCATTCTCTTTTAAAGGTCAAATGCCTGTGAGCACCTTGGTTTCTGGTCAATATGTTTTTCTCTTGAAAGCAGAAAGGGCAAGAGGCTATCTGAAATGAGTAGCTGCCTTTGATTCCCTGCTGTGATGTGAATATGCCATGATTGAAAAACAAAGACTGCAGAAGTCGAGCTGATTTTTCTCATTCAAGACCTGCTGTTGAGACAGCATCTGGCCCTTATCATTTCAAAAGGTATAGCCACAGTCTGGTTAGGACACTCACAATAGCTATTGAATGATAATGCTTAGGGTGAAGCAAATTTAGTAAGGAAATATCTGAGATTTGGATACTTTGAGATACACCATTTTACAGTCTCCCTCTTTTTTATTCAGTGTCAAACTTTTTAAAGTGTCAAAGATTTGACCAATTCTGAATACCAAACATAATATGAATTGGAATTATTTTCTCTTTCAGTAACAAAGAACGATCAACCTAAAGCAAATCTAGAAAAGTGCATGGGGGAGGGGGGGCGCCTGTGTGGTTCAGTGAGTTAAGCGCCAGGTCATGACCTCACGGGTTCATGAGTTCTAGCCCCACATCCAGCATCCAGCTCTGAGCTGACTGCAGAGCTGGCTTCAGATCCTCTGTCTCCCTCTCTCTCTGCCCCTCCCCTGCTCATGAGCGCGCCTCTCTCTCCCTCTCTCTCTCAAAAAAATAAACATTAAAACAAAAAACAAAACAAAAATCGTATTTTGAATCCCAAGCAACAAGTCAGAAGAATGATCAAGAATATACACACATCAGATCATTTTCTAGAAATACATATTTCTTAAGCATTGGATAATCACCTGTGGGGAAAAAAAAAGTGTTATAAAGGACATATCTCCTCCAGGAAATACATATCATACTTCAATAATTTTTGGATTAAGTAATCATGAATTAATGACTGTTTAAATAGCTTTACTTCAGAATGTTTGAGGCTACTGTAAATATAATCCAGCAAAGAAAGATTTATTAAACTTCCAACGTGTTATATCTATTTAGGGGTATTCACTGAATTCTCAAAATAAAATAAAATTTAAAAAGCAGGATCAAGAAAAAGAGCCTCTTCTGATCGTTTTATACTTGGCTATACAATATGATTAAAAAGCGAGAAAATTGGTCATCAAAATCTAGCAATGTACTTTTCAGAAATCACCAAAAAAAAAGGAAAAAGATGGATTTACCACACTTGGTTAACTTATTAAAATACTAAATATCATCTTTAAAGCATATTCTAAATCACTGTCTATCTCATCTGCTGCCATCTTATATCTGGAAATTGGGCCTGAAATTAAATATTTGTGGGGTTTTTTGGAGGAGGGTACTTAGAGGACTTTAAAAAAGATGTCACTGGTTTTCATTGTTAGTGAATATTTGATACTTCCACACCACGTGTGGAATTATATGCCTTAAATGCAATATATATTTTATGGTTTTTGAGAAAATCTCTCAAATAGACTTTCTTAAATGGGAGAGCCATTTAGGGCATTTGACTTTATTTCTGACTTTAGATAAAACACCCAGCCATAGAGAAGGATGAGATATTGCCATTTCAAAAATCTGGATGGACCCACAAAGGTATCATGCTAAGTGAAATAAGTCAGACAGAGAAAGACAAACACCATATGATTTCACTTATATGTAGTATCTGAAACAAAACAAAACAAATGAATGAACCAACAAACAAAAAGCAGAATCAGACCTATAAACACAGAAAACAAACTGATGGTTGCCAGAGGGATGGGGGTGGACAGATGGGCTAAAGTGGTGAAGGGGACTGGGCGACACAGGCTTACTCCAGTTATGGAATGAGAAAGTCATAGGAATAAAACGTCCAGCATATGGAATATAGTCAATGGTATTGTAATAACATTGCATGGTGATAGTAGTTACACTTGTGGTGAGCATAGCATAACATGTGCAATTGTTGAATCACTATGTGGTATCTGAAACTAATATAACATTGTATGTCAACTACACTCAAATAAAAAAGAAAAGAAAAGAAAACGGGAAGTGCAGTGCAAGGGTAGAATTTTCAAAGAAATTGAAATATACTTCTTAACATAAGAATGTTACAGAAATACAATTCAAATAATCCATTATTTTACTTTTTTGGGTTATTATATGGATAGTTTTTCACCTAGAAATGAATCTATTGACACCAAGCATTTATTTTTGGCAAGAAATGGAATCTCATTAAGTCAACAATAAAATCTGGTTTCAAATGAAAACCACATTAGTTAAGGAAATCATGCAAATTTCTTTAGAACAGACACTGTGAAACCTTCTATTAAAGTGCATTATGAATCTATGAGATAGACATGCAATAAAGAATTTTTTTAATTTAATGTTTATTTATTTTGAGAGAGAAAGCGCGAGCAGGGGAGGGGCAGAGAGAGAGGGAGACACAGAATCTGAAGCAGGCTCCAGGCTCTGAGCTGTCAGCACGGGGCTCGACGCGGGGCTCAAACTCATGAACTGTGAGATCATTACCTGAGCCAAGTCGGAGGCTCAACCGACTGAGCCACCCAGGCGCTCCAGAAATTTCTTAAGTTTGTATGATCATAGAACACTTTTCTCCCCATAAGAACACTTTGTTAATATTATGTGGCTTCAATGTTCAATGACACACAATTTTAGTGACTGAAGACTAAACATCTCTTTGTTGAGTTTGTGAGAAAACATCTCTTCCCGGTCTCCTGAACACTCCAGATACTAAGACTCTGTTTAGACTCTTCTCTCTCTCTCTCTCTCTCTCTCTCTTTTTTTAAAGTTCCTTTGAAAGAGAGAAAGAGAGACAATCCTAAGCAGGCTCCAAACCATCAGTTTGCAGCCTGATGCCAGGCTGGAACTCATGGAACAGTGAGATCATCACCTGAACCAGAACCACGAGTTGAACACTTAGCCCACTGAGCCACCGAAGCACCCCTTCTCTTCTTCTTTTCTTAATCTACATATATTTGAACTATTTTCCAAGTTGGCTGAAATTTGCATATACTGTTAACTTTAACCTATTAAAAATGTTCTTTAAAGATCTGTAGAATAAAAATAGTAATTTAGTCAGATTAATTTATAAAGAATAAATTGGAGGGGCACCTGGGTAGCTTAGCTAGTTAGGCCATTGACTTCAACTCAGGTCATAATCTCACAGTTCATGAGTTCAAGCCTCATATGGGGCTCTGCTGACAGCTCAGAGCCTGGAGCCTGCTTCAGTTTGTTCGTCTCCCTCTCTCTCTGCCCCTCCCCCGCTTGTGCTCTGTCTCTCTCTGTCAAAAATAAACATTAAAAAATTTTTTTTATTAAAAAAAAGATTAAGTTGGAATTCTTAACTGTGTTAATTTCAAACCTTGTGGTCCTATGATAATAACTTTTTTAATAGAACTTCTTTTCCACAGTAAGTTTTCTAAAAATTTATGCTAACTTGTTTAGGATGATATTTGTGAAGTCTTAAAACAGAATCAGAATAAAATTATATTTTTCTATTTTCGAATACAGAACTAGAGGGTTTAGGGCTTAAATCATTATGGAAGGAATGAGACAAAGCCTAGAAAAATATGTTGTCATAAAATGTAGTCGTGGAATGTGGCTTGGAGATTTCCAAACTCACTCCTTTATTTTAAAAATGAGTTGTATATGTGAGGCTTGAAAGGGTTAAAAGGCAAGTATTTAACCTAGGTATTTTTGAAACTGTCATTATTAGCGGTTAATAGTGTTGCTATAATCTGTGTTTAAATTTAGGATATATATATTAACATAATAACACCATTATTTTTATGGTGTAGGTAGAAGAGGGTGGTGCTGATGAAGACACATTTTTACCGTGGCTTAATGTCTCTTCTCTCTTGCAAAATATTTTTGTGGCACTATAATAATCTGCCTTTCACAAAACTTCAGGGTCACAATGAGAAACTTAAAAGGTTTGTACGGATACCAGACAAGGTAGCAATTTAGTATCGTACCAGATCTGAAAAGGCAGAGGATTAAATACGGAAAGAAAAGAGGAGGTGTAAGTCAGAATGTGGGGGATTCTGCCTCACCATGAAGCAGATTTGCTGTACTGAAAGGACAGCCTAAGCAAATCCTTCCCAGCGTATGCTGACATGATGATATGCTTATTTCATGCTCCACTGAGAGAGAATGCAGGAGTTCAGCGTTAATGTTCGTTGTCACTTTCCTCTCTCCTGCTGATATCAGAGCCTTCATTACTATGTGTAAATGCACTGCAGCGTACAGAGTAATATTCCGTGGGTCATATTTTCCTCTGCCATCATTTGGCCTCTAAAATGGGTGCATGGTTTTGCTATCCAAGTTCACTTCTGTGGTTCCATACTTCAAAAAACAATTACAAATCGGCAGCAAAGATGTCCAAAATCACTTCTAGATGGAAATGTTGTACATCAGCAAAGTACTGCCAATATTAATGACTTTTTTTTTTTTTTTGCAGTGAGAAGCCTAGTCTAATTTACAGAACATGGCCAAATACATGGGTTCGAATGCAAGCTTTATGGTTCACCAGTTACTCTACTTCCAGAAAGCAATGTCTCTTGCCCTAGGCTTGTCATCTCTAAATTACAAGTAGTGCCTCCTCTGAAGAATTATTGTTAAGATTAGAAATAATAAGTGCAAAGCCTTTTATAGAACTATATGGTAGTTGTGCCTGGAGAGGGTCAGGTTTATCAGTTAGGCTTCAATCAGAGACAGATCCACTATGTGTGGTATCGAATAATGGAGTCATTGCAGGGATTAGACTTTAACGACTGCAGGAACTGGTGACGTCTATGAAGCCCTAGTGATGAACCTAGCGCTGGGAACACTATGTGTATAGTGGGGGGAAAGTTAGGGAAAACTGGAGCCCATGAGCTCAGACTGGAATTCACAAGGACAAACTTGATTTTTCATTCATCTGTCACCACCTGAGAGCTCTCCATGCAGGGAACTTGCAGAAGATGGTACTCTTTGCCATGAAGCTATACACGCATGGCCTAGGACTTTGAGCAGACAAAAATCTGGTGGGAGCTGGAGGAGCCCCTGGCCCAGCTGTGAAAGGACTCCAACAAGGTGAGCCAACAGATCAGCAGCAATGTGTGCAAATTGCAACAGTGCCCAGAGGCCTAGTCTGGCCATCAGTGCATGCGGGCTCGTGCTTCACTTCTCTCTTCTGAATCTCCTGCACATCTGCTTGTGTCCTGTTCTACTCTGAAGCATGCAGACGAGAATGCACTAATATCCTTCTAACAAAGCTGAGTTGACACAGGACAGAGCTACTACAATAGGAGAGATTATTCAGTTGTTCTGTTGTAATGTTATACTGTCGTGCCTTCTCCCAAATCTCAGACTTAAATCGACAAGGGCTTTCTTTCACTTTCTTGTGAAAGTTATAAGTTCATAGTGACTCTAGTGTAGCTCTGTCTCACACCCTGTTTCTTCCTGGATCCCGTCTGATAGAGCAGCCTCTAATCAGAACTGGGCCCTCATCATGAGAGAAGAGAAGAAATAATGACAAACAATGAGCTTGCTCATAAATCTTTTGTACAGAGATGACATACATTGCTCCTGCTTGCCATTCATTAGTCAATGTAAATCACCAAGCCACGTCTGATGTCAGTGAGACCAGAGACGTATAACCTTCCTCCAGGAATGGGGAGCAGGTATTTGCAAACAATGATAGAGTCTTCTACAGTCAACACTTTCTGTCAAAAAAGACTTCAAAAACATCCTGTGGACTCTTTGCTACACACAATTATGCTCATACATTCTCCAGAGAAGACAGGACAAGGTGGAATTTAGTTATGAGATCAGACTCAAAACCAGGTCAGTGAGTTTTCTTGCTCTGGAGACCTAGCAAACAGCAACAACATAGAAGAGGCACACAGATTATTTGCTCCTCTGACAACCTAGATGTTATGATGGAGGAGGAAGAAAATAAACACAATGAGATGAGAATAGTAAAGACAAACACATGTGAGAATAGGAGGAATAGCACATTCACTGCATCATGGCAGTTCTGAAATCACCATTGGAAAGATGGTAATTTCCATGGCTAGCCTCCACCCCTCTCCCTGGGAGAATTTCCTTAGTTCATAGTTTGTTGGTGGGTGTGGCTTCACCCTCAGAGAGACTGTTCTCTCTGTATTATACTACTTGGCTACACTTGAAGGGGACATTGGAGAATGTGTCCTGCTTGGTGACTAAGTTTCATAGCCTTCCTTAGACCTGTAGAAAGTCAGCAGTCCAAGGATCATTTCATGGGTTGAATAATCACAATCTTTTAGTCCAGACTAATACAGTAAAACTTTCTGAAAACTTACTTTTTTTTTAAGTTTATTTATTTTGAGAGAGAAAGAGAAAGAGAGAGAGTGCGAGCAGGGGAGGGGCAGAGAGAGAGGGAAAGAGAATCCCAAGCAGGCTCTATACTATCAGAACGGAGTCTGATTGGGGCTCAAACCCACAAAACGTATCATGACCTGAGTCAAAATCAAGAGTCTCACACTTAACCAACTAGCCTCCCAGGTGGCCCTGAAAAACTTAGCTTCTTAATCCATGCTTACTATTAAGGATAGTGAAGGACAAGTATGTTTACTATCATAAAATAAAATATTTGTGTTTCCCCAGCTAAGAGTTCCTCTCCTACGATGCAACTTATTGCATGTGCAAGTGCCATCTGGCCCTCTTCCCATCAGCCTATGAGAATTGGGGCTTAAGACATAGCCACAAAATGCTGACGGTCTTGCCATTACTAATTCTATAACTTTGTCTCTGACACAGAAGTTTCATGTCTTCTATCAATAAACCCCCATGAAATTGTGACAGGCTAACTAATTAGCCTGAAGTGGTATATAATCTCAGAGCCTTGACAATTCAAGTTTTTTGGTATTTCTGCTTGCAAGCTAGCCATTTTTTTTTTTTTTTTAGTGAGCTCATCTCTTTTATGCACTTTCTTGCCACATATAGCCAATGAAAACAAAGCACTTTCCTATGATTCTGTTTTACAATTTCTTGGCCTGAAGTTTGGCCAGTATGTTGCTGCCTTCTAAATCATCATAAATTTTTGTTATTATTGCTGTTGTTACATCAGAAATCCATCCCCAGTACTACCAGTTTCCCTAATCCATTGAGTTTCCATTTGTCTATCCATTTTGCCCCTTCCAGAAAGTCTTAAAATTTAAATGATCTCATTATCTTTATTATTGTGTCTATACCCTATTTTAAATGTCATTTTAGTAAGATTTAAATAAGAGAAAGGTGGTGAAACACCTACATTTTTTTAATAAAGCTTTGTCTTGATTCTTTAGTCCTATTAAAACTTCTCTTTTCTTGCTGTTATAAAAATATTCTGATGCAAGATTCTCGCTTTGGCTAGCACTATGAATGGAATGGAGAACGTCTGATGTACACAAAGCTTTACATCTTAAAATAAATTTCCAGCAGAAATTTTAGAGTAGACTCTAATTATAGATAGGTCAGAGCTTTTATGAAACTATACCAAATAACTTTTAATAAAAAATAAACTCTGGCATTTGCAAGATACAATACTAAACTCTCTTGGCTACTTGAAATGATGTGTTTCAACCGGGGAATCACATTATTCCTCTTTCCATTTAGCTCTACCTAGTTCATTCTTTAAAAGCTTAATTGTCATTTTACAATTTATTTTAAAAAACAAATTTAAACCCTGTACTGACTGATGCAATTAACGGGATGGTTTCAAATATTCAACCCCTCACGACTGTAAATTTAATTGTGAAACAAAAACAAAACCAAGCACAACTTGTTAATACTGATTGTGAGACCATAAGGAAGAAACCTGGACTTCAGTTGCCCTTTGATTTTGTGCTAGCAGCCTCTAAGCTTCATTTCCTGTCTGTCATGATAAATCTTACCCTTATCCACACCACTAACACATGTACCTTCTTGCTCTTCTTCTAAATTTTGTATTGCAGGTAACTCTTCCAATTCTTGAGCCTGGGAGACTTTGTTTTTATAAAATACCTGTACATTTGACATCAGTCTATCTCAGTTCTAGACGTCTTCCAGGATAGCCCTCTAGGACCCTTGGCTTCACGACTTCCCTGTCTGTGCAAAAAATCCTTTCATCATACCAAAAGATGTCTGAACTAGGGTCATGAGTTTTGACATC
The DNA here is from genome assembly GCF_014898765.1 of Herpailurus yagouaroundi. NCBI lineage: Eukaryota > Metazoa > Chordata > Mammalia > Carnivora > Felidae > Herpailurus > Herpailurus yagouaroundi. The sequence continues at coordinate 25,586,004 of NW_024412403.1, forward strand.
TTGACTTGGGGAAGAGCTCCCCACACTACAGTGAGGTTGCTATAACACTGACAAATGTCAAAATAAGAGTTTTATAATAAATTATTTTATATTATTAAATATATTTACACATGCGTGTATATGTACACACACACATATATGCATATATATTTTACTATGAAGAATTTTGTTCATTTCATAAAGAATGAAATTATAACAATCTATATATTTTATGCAGCAAAATAGTTTCACCTCTTCAATTGGATTGTTTTTAAATGGAGAAATAAGTACTAGCTATTTTCATTCAATTAAAGTAGAGAGATATGGACTGGTTAATTACAGCATATTTATATAAGTACTTAAAAAGGGCAAAATAGTGGCTTATACTTTAAAAATTAAAGTTGAAATACATATAAAACATATTTCATGACATATGTCTAAATAATATGATTTTCTAAAAATGGAGTACTGATTTGCCAAGTTTTAATTATAAGGTTGATAATCAAAAAATATTTCTTTGTCCTTTGTATATAAATTGCCTCATACTGTTAATTATCATTACCAGTTAATTATTCTATTTGTGTGAGACTTCCAGGTTATGCCCCTAGTTGTTCTAGGGGCACCAGGGTGGCTCAGTTGGTCAAGTGTCTGGCTCTTGATTTCAGCTCAGGTCATGATCTCACGGTTTGTGAGATTGAGCCCCAGGTCAGGCTCTGCACTGACAGCATGGAGCCTGCCGGGATTCTCTCTCCCTCTCTTTCTGCCCCTCCCCCACTCACTCATGCACTATCTCTGTCTGTCTGTCCCTCTCTCTCAAAATAAATTAATAAACACTTAAATATATATACACAATGTATACATATATAAATATAAATAAATAAATAAATATATATATATATATATAATGTTCTGAAGAAATTATACTTTGAGATGGGATCCAAAGTCTAGGAAATATATACACAACAAACTATTTCAGTAAACTATAATTTGAGCTATAATCTGAATTATAATTTTTTCAGTATCTCCCTTTTAAGCTAATAAATTATATGCAGTAACCCAAACTCAATATTTGATTTACATATCTAGGATCCAGAAAGCAACAAAACACATAGTATTTCAGTGCCTATATTTCTAATACAGTATTTCTAGTTCTTAAAATAATTTCACTTCATTTTTACATGAGACAAAAGCTTTTCGGAAGATCCATGATTATGGCGCCCACATGCATCGCTTTTATGCTGCTGTTGGGTGTAGGTCTGACAGACACTCAGCAAACAGATGGCGAACCCTCTGAATGACATTATTCATGTTAAACAAAATGGCTTTATGACGATCATAATGTAGCACCTGCTCTGGAATTGTTCTTCTAAGGGCAGAGGAAATACGGGATTTGGTGAGACTGTCAACTGCAGCATCAGGCTTATGTTTGTTGACGGCTGTAGAAAAGAGGGAGTTGCTCATCAATTAGCAGCAACTCCTCATCTTACGATGCTCACCAAAAAGCAGGGATAAAATTTAAGTTGTCAAATTATGCATATATATTTGTTTCTATTAATTGAGCAGAAGGTACATGTTGGTACATGTTGATAAACCTTAGGGAACATATTTTTTTTTTTCCAAATGCACTAAAAAGCTAAAATGAATCGATTACCACTGAAGCATTAATGAAAAAAAAAAGACACAAAACACAATGTTCAGTTTTACTCATATATGCTTGCTACTAATTTTCTAATTTTATTTCAGATATGACTTACCATAATATTTCACTGCTCGTACCAGTATTATTTTATGAGTTAGAAATTCTCATTATGTAAATACCCTTCAGATTAAATTATTTTCTCCCTGCTTCTTATATAACCACATTTCTTATGAGTCCTTCTTATTTACAAGAACTTTCCCCAATGAAATGTAAACCTATTTACTCAGAATCTGTTGTCAGTGGTCATGAAATATCATTAGCACACCCCCCTCTCCGCAGTTTTACTTTTCCACACTACTTTATGCTTACTCTGTTAGCATATTTTCAGTTTACTTTCTCCAGTTCTTTGTTCATTTGAAGTCTGTTCCCTGGCTACTGTGCCAGTCTTTAATATTTCTCAAATGCATGGCTGCAACATGCATGGTAGCATCATGGCCAATAACACATCTGAAGGAAGACTAGTCCCCACAGATTTTGAACCTACCACTGCCTCCACAGGCTAAGTATATGGACATTGTGTTTGATGCACTTTAGTTCAGCAAACTAAAGACAATCAATAATTAGCCTAAGCAGATGGTATTTTTGCTATATACTTTTTTAGTAAAGGAAAGTTTATTTCCTGGTGTCTCTTCCAGCTGTAAAAGTATCCACTGAGTTTAGAAAGGCATTTGATTATGTGTATATTTATAGTTTTCTACCCAGACTCCCTAATGACATTTTAAATCACATTTTGATGTGTTATATACATAAGTGAAATGCTGCAGTGAGTAACTTTCAGTACAGAAAGTTGCAGAAATTACTCACTTTACTACTGATTGTAGTTATCTTTAAACCTAATGTCTGAAATAAACAAGACAAATCCTTAAATATATACGTTTATCCACCTTGGAAGAAATAAGTACTGTAACTTTCACATTCTAAAAGTCTTAGGAAGTAGAGGATGAGTTAGTCACAATCCATCCAAGAAGATGGTTGGCCCATTTGTGATTGAATGACAGATCAGAAAATGTTGAATGCCACCTAAGTTCTACTGAAATTCTTTATCTCCTTCCCTTCATGAAATTGATCTTTCAGTGCCATGTACATTCAGTACATAAAATAATTTTCAACCTAGCTTAAGAATGATTTCCTAAAAAAAATTAACTTTCATTTTAAATATTATTTAAAAAGTCACAATAGTTGTAGAAGGGCTGTAAATAATATAAGACTCAGTAAACACAAGATTTGCGGTGGTGGAGTAGATAGGATCTGCTCTAAGGCAATAGTAAAAGGGTACATAAAAACCTTGTTTTCTTTAAAGGTGAAAGATTTATTCGGTCTGAAGAGAAACCAGAGTATATAAAACTTTTTTTTTTAAATAGAAGATTGATGACCATATGAAAGTAGTCATATTGCAAATATTATGTGTCAAATCAATAGGTTGTATATCTTATATAATGTGTGTCAATCATATTTCAATTAAAAAATAAGAAATAAGAAAGGAAGGAGCACCATGTTGACAGCTTCTATAAGAATCTTAAATCAGATGTAGATAGGTAGATGGTAGACAGATAGTTGGATGGATAGATAGATAGATAAATGATATTTAAATTATGTTTCCAGATAAATGAAATTCACTACCCCTGTCCCCAGCTTTCCATAGGGAAAATAAACACATGTATACATCACTATTCAGGTAACAAAATTTTACTCTTAACAAGATGAGAAAGGCCTCCAAAGGAAATCACTGTAGTTTGTAAGTGATTGCATCTGACTTAATTCCAGTTTGGTCAATAGAGGTGAAGTTATGATCTAAGGAATAATATACTATTTTGAAATTTTCATAACGTATTTCTCTGTGTTGGAGCAATGTTTTGTGAGAAAATTTTTGACTCACCCTGGAGATCTTTTTAGACACTTATCTGCATTGTGGCATTTTAACCTCTGTCCTGGTTAGGGATTTTAGATTTCATTAGGAGCTTTCAGTCCTACCTTCTCCTAGATTGATTATCAAAGCACAGAGATCTGCCTTTAATTTCCATTGCTAAAGATAACATAACTTTTTCTTAAAAATATCAAGCATTGATTTAAAAAAAGGGGGGTTTATCTTGAACATATGGTCATGAGATTCTTCAAAATAGCATATTTCAAAGGAGTGAACTGTTTTTCTTTAGATTGCAATTGTTGCTAATATCAGTCTAATACCATGGTAACTAGAGGTGTGTATGTATATTGTTCATAGCAATCTTACTGCTTCTAATTTTTTTAGTGTTTGAAAATATTTCAACCCATTTCCATACTCAGTGGGATTGTGCTACTCAGTAATATCTATGTTGCAAGTGTTTATTGTTGTTTTTGGAAAAGCAGAAATTTTCTTAAATTAATTTCAATCTTCACCTCCTCTCAGAGAGACCAAGCCTTCTGGTAAATATAACATTGAACTCGTTAAATACATTGGAATTTGCAATCTTCAGTCTTCAACTTCAGTGCTTAGAATATTCTCACTTGGGTTGGTTTATTCTTCCTTCTTTAATTATTTTTTACTATTAGTTTAGTTTAGATGTCAAATAACATCAGATCTAAGACTACCAAAAACAACCTTTTTCAGATAGATGCTTGTCCATTTATCTTTATTTACAGTTATTGAGATTACATTTTTATCTTTGAAAAAAAAATTGTGCAAGAAAATGTTTTAGAGGCAGTATAAGATACTGTCCCAAAGTCCAGTATGTGACATCTGCTCTATTTCTTTCCTCTATTAATTTGGCTATTGTATTTACATCTTTCAAGTAAATCTGGGATGATTGATTATTTAAACCTTATGCTATCAATAATGACTTTATTACCTTAAAATTTATACCATTTATTTTAGCATAAGCATATCTTACTAATAAGGGATAAAGTTTACTAAAATATATTTTATAGTATTGTTTCTCTCAATCTTTTTATTTATAATTCTTTACCTATTATTTTATTGATTCTTCATTTTCAGAAAAAGATTCAGAAATTTTATATATTAATAATTACATTAACCAGCTATCACATTTACCTAGTTAGCAAACATATTAGCTTATTTGTTTAAAATTCTGAATATTTAATGTTCTTCAATGATTTAAAATTTGGGGCAACTGGGTGGCTCAGTCAGTTAAGCATCCAACTTCAGCTCAGGTCATGATCTCATGGTTTGTGGGTTCAAGACCAACATCAGGCTCTGTGCAGACATTTCAGAGCCTGGAGCCTACTTCAGATTCTGTCTCTCTCTCTCTCTCTCTCTCTCTCTCTCTCTCTCTGCTCCTCCCCCACTCACATTCTGTCTCTCTCTCTTGCTCTCAAAAATAAACATTAAAAACTGTTTTAATGATTTAAAATTAAATTTTAATATTTCTCTTCCTATTAGAATAAGACCTTTAGCATGCCAGAAAATTTGGTGTTAGCCTTTATTCCTTAGTCTCCAACATATTCCATGTATATATTGTCCTGCTAAAACTCATCTCTTCTCTGTTCAACTTTCTATATTTCTGCTGCTAAAATCTTATCTTCAGATTTCTGCTGCAGATTATCACCATCTTTCTCTTGAATGACAAAAATGGTCCTTAAATTGGTATCCTCACTTCCTTTCTTGCTGCTCCCTTCTAATTAATTTTCTGCAAATATTCAGAATGATTAAACAAAATAAAACAAGCAGGAAAGGCATGAACTGGATCAGTTCAATGGCTTATTGAAGGAGTGTTTTCATGACTTCCTTTTGCCTTTAGATCCCTGTGTGTGTCTATCCCTGAACCTCTCAGCCCTTGTCTGGGGCTCCCCTGCACCTACCCATAGTCACCACACTGTAGCTATGCTTCAAATGATAGTCATTGCATGTGCTTTTCCCTGTATTGTAATACCTTGCTTGATTTACTATTTTTTCACTTCTCAACTTAAGTAGGATTTCAGGTCTCAACATTTTGACAGGTGGTATAACATTGTGGTTATAATTTGGGCACCAGAGCCAAACAACCTGTAGTGGTCCAAATAATAAAAATAGTAATACCAAACTCAACCTTTCATTATCAGCATGACCTTGGGGTTTACCTCAGCTCTATATTGTATTTTCTTCACCTATAAAGTGGGACTAACAATATTACCTACCTTAAAAACAGGTCATGAGGAATAAACAAATTCATACATATAAAGCACTTTCAATAATATATACAACATTTTAAGCACTTAAGAAAGATAAATTATTAGAATTTTACCTCAATAAAATATCCTTGATTATTCCATTATGATTATTATAATAATAGCAATATATGAGTATAGCTAACACTTCAATAACTTGCTAAGTTTCAGGTACTGTCCTATATAATTAGGTTCTGCTAGTCTCTAACACCAAACCCTGATTGTTTCTTTTAGTTACATTAAAATCTTAATTACATATGTATTTATCCATTTATGTGTACGTAATTCATACAGCCCAATAAACAATAAGTTCCAGATAAATGTTATGTTTTTTATTATGTTTATCACTGTATTACTAATACCCAGAACTGTCTAAAAAGAAGACCAGTAAATATTGGATGAATACCACTGATAGAATTGAATTTCTTTAAGCAACTGAGGGGGGCAAGATTCTGAGACTAGAGCGAGAAACCTCCAATAAGACAGGAAGTCAATCCATGAACCAAAAAGAAATAGCTAAAGAAGAAAATTTGGCAGGCAGCTCTCAGTAGTACTTGAACTTTCAGACAAGATAGTTAGCAACAAGCAGATTCAATAAAGACTCCAATGGAATATTGGTGGGTGAGGAAAATGGGAGGCATCTGTCAGAAGAGAGTAGGCAAAAACTTCAGACAACCTCCAGGTAAACGCTATCTGAATATCATGAGTGTTAATAGCTGACCATTTCAGGTGTTCAGTCCTGGGTCGGGTACAGTATTCCCAACAGGGAATGGGGCTTCGGAAAACCTGGTAAGGATAAGTCTCTACACTGGTAGAGACTTTGTCATAAAAGGTGAAATAAAAGCTCATGGCTCCCCCAAAATTATAATGATGATAATGCTGGCCAACACAATTAAAGGGACTGTTTCCTTAAATAGTCACTGAAAAAAAATATTTTAACCTTTAATTTTCTTATGTCTTCATTGACGGATATTTATTTTGGGAAACATTTTTTTATCTTTTTTTGTGTAAACCATACTAGGCACAATGAAAAGCAAATTAGACAAACTTTCTTTCTGAAATGAATGAAGTTACATTTAATGTGTATTTTGCTTGATGATTTCATTATGCCTCACTTTGTCTTTGATTTTCTCACTTCACTTAAATCTTTGTAGCAATTTTTCTTTGCTCTGCCTCCTCTGCCAAACAGCTGATCCTATTTGAATTAAAAATGCAGCTGTCTTCATCAATCTTTCATGGTATATATGGATTTAAAAAATAAATTTCTAAGTACAAAAACTCATGACATTATTCAGCTCATGCGCTAAATCAAGATCTGTTTGTCATGATGTAGCTGTTTCCATTCCTATGCAAATTCTGCTTTGTTCTTAGTATTGACATTTTCCTCCATTTCACAGTTGGCAGAATTAAAGCCTGGACTAAAACATTACAAGTAAACTCCCATTATATTAATTCAAAAGCTCAAATTATCCTAATTATAACTATTAATATAATTAATCTACAAACAAATGCTAATGCCATTGCTAGTTTATGTGACATGTCAGTCATTTCAATTTATATATATATATATATATATATATATATATATATATATATTGCTTAGGATTCTCTATCTTCACATCTCTAAAATGGGAAAAGTTATACAGAAACATCCAAAACCCTCTGTGAATTAACCACATTGCTAAAGGCATTAAAGATAAATTTAAATTAAGTTAATACTTGACATTCATTTTCCTCACATATTTAAATATTATTTTGAAAGCTAGAATACCTATTTTTGTGCTTTTGGTTAAAATTAAATGCTTATTATTTTTTAGATTGTAGCCACATGTGTAGTTATAGAGAAATGAATTTATTTTCTCTAGGCAGATCATCATGTTTGATATGACTGAGAAGTTGCTATCAAAATAATGCACATCTAAATGAAAAAATAATTATAATTACACATTTTCAACTTGCCAACAGTACTGGGTTTGTGGAGAAATACATGGTTTGGACATGTTCTTATTTTCAAACTTTGAAACAAATCAGAATATGCCATTTTACTAAGATCACAGGTCTTTCAACTCTGAACGCATTCAATCATATCATTAATGCATATTAAATTAGTATTAACCTTGTCTCCACCACACACAATTTTATAAAGAATGATATTCCTATCTGTCAACTAATTGCACCAATAAACTTCACTGGAGTGACATAATTAATAGACCGTCATATTTAAGAAGGTGACACTTCTCACTTTTTTTAGAACTCTCAACTTGGAATTTGAATGGAAGAATAAGTTACTGATACCAGGATTTTAATCTAGAGTAGTATCTACTTGGCAGTTAACTGAAACAGCTTTCCTTCCCTTAATGGCAATAATATAGAAATACTAATTACCCCTTTTTATAAGTGCAATTGGAAACAAAAACTCTAGATAGTGTGAGCGGTAAACCACTGTTGTCGTCTATTTCACTCTCTATACCTTAAAATGATTGCTACCAAGTCAACAAACAAATGAGTCAGTCATGCTAAAAATATTATTCCAAGTTTTAAAATCATTGATTAGCATTCTCTGTTAACTCTGAGTAGTTAAATGAACACTTAGAAAATGACTGGATTTTCAATTCATATATATTTTTAGATAATTAGACTTTTAAAACTAAATATTTAAAAAATCATGAATCTATTGGAAAACCTTTTAGGAGTCATTTAAAAAGTATTTCTGTATTTCACTGCCTTTTCTAAGAACATTTGCTTTAGCTGAATAACTAAAGTTGTCTTTCCAAAATCTGACCATTTAGAGTGTTTCATTAGTAATTACCCTCTTCAAAAAGGAAGCCAAACATAATGATAAAAAATGCATTTATAGGGGGCATCTGGGTGGCTCAGTCGGTTAAGCATCTGACTTTTGATTTCAGTTCAAGTCATGATCTCACAGTTGTGGGATCAAGCCACCCATTGGGCTCCATGCTGAGCATAGAGCCTGTTTGGTATTCTCGCTCCTCCTCTCTCTCCCTCTGCCCCTCTGTTTACTCATGCACAAGCTTTCTCTCTCTCTCTCTAAAAAAAAAAAAAAAAAAAAAAAAGATGTGTTTATGACCTGAAACTTCCTATTTTCAAACAAAATAGTTTTAAATATATCCATGAACATAGCATAAATCCTGAGAAATTAATTTTCACACAAAACAGCTAGAACAACCTTAGGTGTGGGCAAAAGCATATGTAATTGTATTCTTTGTCTGGGATAACATCAATACAAAGGTCAATCTATCCATGTATAGTGTATTTTTTAAAAATAAGGCAATTGGTGTGATGTGTTTCTCAAAAATTTTTAAATATTTTTATTTTTTTTTCATTTTTTTAATTATTCTCTACACTGAACATGGGACTCGAACTCACAACCCTGAAATCAAGAGTCCCATGCTCTACCAACTGAGGCAGCCAGGTGCTCCTGCTTCTTAATTTTTAAGAAGAATATTTCTTTAGAGTCTGAAACTACATTTTTCTAAAATCTATTCATAATTTTTAAAATCACCATAAATTAACCTTTTTAAAAATAAACAAAAGGGTGCCTGGGTGGCTCAGTGGGTTAAGCTTCCAACTTGGGCTCAGGTCATGACATTGCCCTTCGTGAGTTTGAGCCCTGTGTCGGGCTCTGGGCTGACAGCTCAGAGACTGGATTCTGTTTCAGATTCTGTGTCTCCCTCTTTCTACCCCTCCCCTGATCATGCTCTCTTTCTCTCTCTCTCTCAAAAATAAATAAACATTTTTTAAATAAATAAATAAACTAAAAATTTCCCAGACAATCTCTTCTCCACATGCTTTCAAATATAAAAAGAAATTCACTTATCATCCAGTGGAAATTGTCTGACCTATATTTCACTCACATAAAATTAGATGCACTTATTGGAATTCATGCTATCAGTTCACTATGCATGTTAAAGCAATTGCCATCTTAAATATATTCATTTATCCACCAGATAAACCTCAAACACATCAGTCAATAAACCCAGCCCAGTCATACAGTTTTATTTTTAAAAATTCTATTCTTAAATGTGAACAGAGCCAAGGATCAGTAAACAGTTGAGAAAAGCATACAACATGAAGAGAGGTTTCAATCAAATAACAGCAAAATAAAGTCAGAGAGAAAACATGAAATTCTTAGGAGAGCAGAAGAAAACTCCCAACACCTAATAATTGAGACCCTTAAAAGAGAGGAAGTGTTATTCTATCCAAAGGAAACCAACAAAATGCTATAAAAAAGGAACATTCAAAGAACAAAGAAAAGACCACTGAAAATTAAAAATATGATGGTGGAAAATTTTTAGTTCAAGAAATAACCGGAAAATAAATTTAAGGGACATTGTTATTGCAATAAGGTTTTTAAAATTCTATTTTGTACCAGGACTGATAACAAAGGAATGAAAGCCCCCTGCTTGCATGAAATTAGAAAGGCAGCAACAACAATAACAAAATGAGCTGTAATGGAGGAGACAAAACAAAGATTTAGGATTGGAGGGTCATATTTCCATTTGGGGGATGTCTCAAAAAAGTAGAAAAATACCTCCTATAAAAAGGAGATGGAGAATTGAAGAGAAAACATTAAAATGATTAGAAAAGCAATCCAGGAGCGCCCCTATATGACATAAACTTTTCAAAGAAAAGAGAAAAGAAAACTGAATACATTAAGGAGAAGAATATAACAAAGTAATAAGAAAATAAGAAAATAGCGTATTACAAATTTTAAGAGGTTTTTGAGCAAAAGTCAGTTTGCATCATATAACGCCAAACTGGAAATGGTCAGGGGGGCTCCACTGACAGAAGGTAGGAGAAAGACTTACATAAAAAATGCTTGGAGGCAAAGAAAGAAATTATTTGGTTGGCCAGAGCTTACAGCCTAGTTAACTGTTTGTGACTGGTTGCTCTTAGCATTTTGATTTTGTAACTCTGAGGCATTTCCAGGCCTAGATTTTTGGTTTGCTTAAGTGTGCTGTCATGGCATGAGAGCCACATCAGGCTAATGGCCTCCTTGTTTAATTAGCTTTAACAAAGGCCATCAAGGAATGAAAACAGAATGGAACTGCTAAGAGTACCTTATGGACTTATAGGCCTGAAGAATTTATGCACCATACTGAAAAATTGTTAATAGCTTTAGAGTCCCTTCAGAAAGTTTGAAGAAGTTCTTAACCAATATTTAACCAAACAAACAATTATTAACTTTGAGAAGATAAAAGCAACTTACAAGAATGGAAGCATTTGAGTGATGTAGCAATAAAAATATTTAGATACTTATGATAATGTAAACAATAAGCACCAGGCAAACATTGAGAATATGGGGAAGAGCAAGTTATTTATACTTGTTAAGGAAAGATGTGAAAAAAGCTAAACTTTAAATTACCTTCAATCTGGGTCACCTGCGTGGTTCAGTCAGTTAATTTTGTCTCAGGTTATGATATCAGGATTGTGGGATAGAGCCCCACATTAGGTTCCACACTGCCTGTGAAGCCTGATTAAGATTCTCTCTCCCTTTCCCTCTGCCCCTTCCTGCTTACACACACACACATACATTCTCTGCCTCTCTCTCAGATAAATAAATAAATAACCTTCAATCCATTTTTGTATCTCATTCTCCGTTGTCTTTTTATAGCTATAACATAATCGGTCGTGAAATTAATATTTATAACATTATGTCTATGTGAATATTGTTTATAAGCAAGTAGTACACTATGCCATAATTATGTTTCTTCTTTTTTCTCTGTTGTAACTTTATTTTCCCTCCATGCTTGTTCTGGGTTTTTCATCTCAAGAACTTTTCTCAAGCTTCAATGACCAAAATAATATACACCGTCTTCCTTTGCAGGGAAGGTGGCAAAAACGTCAATAGTTCAATTAGCAGGTATGTCTTCCCATACAGTAGCAAAAGTAGCCATCAGAATCTCCATATTGTATTCCACTAGCTTGATGACTCTGGTAGAAAAGTGTCCCTCTCTTCTGATTTCACCAGCTAAAATTATGAGACTAAGTTTGTTTGGCTTGGTTTAAATTATATGCCTTTCTGTGATCACCTCTGTCCTCAGCACAACCTAAAACATGTGGACTGACTATAAAGGACTTGGGGGAGGGAGGGAGTAGTCATCAAAGGGAGTAGTTAAATTCTGTATCTAAAAAAAGGATTCTGGGTGGGAGAAAGTACAGATATAGCCTACTTGTACAAACAAAATCTGGCATGCTCCTGTCAAAGAGACAAAGGACAGTTGTATCTTTTTTAATGAATTTAAAAACATTTTATTTTTGAGAGAGAGAGAGACAGAGCACGAGCAGGGGAGGGGCAGAGGGAGAGGGAGACACAGAATCTGAAGCAGGCTCCAGGCTCTGAGCTGTCACCACAGAACCTGAGGCAGGGCTTGAACCTGCTAACCATGAGGTCATGATCTGAGCCAAAGCCAGAGACTCAACCGACTGATCCACCCAGGCACCCCAGGACAGTTGTATCATATTGCTACTTCTTGTGGTAATATCTGGGCCTCTGCTCCAGGCTTTTCGGTTAATATTCAAACCTCATCTAATTTGGCTTTAATGCTTCATACTAGGCACTATCTGATGAATTTAAACATGTCCAAAGTACCTGAAGAGGAAAGGGTAAAGTACCATAAATGGCTTGCCAGTCCAAGCTTAAGATTATCCTACACACTAGCATGGTAGGAGAACTTATTGGACCAATGAAAATAATGTGCATCAGTTGGTTACTTTTTCTTTGTAAGTGGAGTTAATGTCAGGCAGTAATGTCAGTAATGCAAATGGAGTAATGGGGTATACTTTCTTAAGAATAGAAATCATTAAGGAGAGAGAGAAACAGAGAGAATGTTTCCAAGATACTGTCCTTGAGAAAATGACAAAGAATGGAATCAGACCCATATGAAGGTAAGTGTTGATCTTATATAGGAACCAAGATATTTTATCTAGAGAAACAGAGTGGGAATGGTTATTTGCACAAATTCAATTCATCGGGTAGATGTGATGGTGAAAACTTTTGGAAGCAATCTTCTGTGTATTTTTTCTTTTCTCAATAAAAAGGAAGCAAAAACATCAGATGTGAAAATTTGGGGTAGGGTTCAAAGTTTGAAAATGTATAAGTCAGTGAAGTAGCTGTCTAGGAGACCAGGAGAATGACTGGGCCAGGGAAATGCAGTACCACAGACAGGAGCCTTTATGGCCACTTGATGTAAATAGTCATGAAGATAAAGTGAGACTAGGCAGTCTTGTTCATCTATATAGAAATAAGTGAAGTATTGGATTTTTGTCCAACATCAAATAAAAGAAGGACTAGAAAGAGAGTTAAATGATTCAGCTATCGTGTTTAAAGATCAACCATGTGGTTCAACCTGTATGAAAGAAAGTCTCAATCAAAATGTAACAGGATCATTGAATCATAGGTACTGGTGATATCCAAAAGCCGGAAAGCCCAGGTGTGACAGAAAATGGAAACACAAGAGGTGGTGTTCAGAGAATGAATGCATAAAGTGATCATGGTGTTGGAAAGAACTGTAGTTATTGCTGACAGCAACACCTAGGCCAGTGTAGGAACTGGGGATAAACTGATGTATTTAGGGATCAAGATCACTAGAAGGAAACAAGTCAAGATACTGAAAGTTCAAGTGATTTGAAGGATCGCTTGCATGACACTTAAGAGAGGAATTTTAACAGTAGCAGTATTGAGGAGATGGCAGTGGCTTAGGTACAAAAGTCTTTTAAAAAGCCATAGGTGTGTTTTGGGTGGGAGAAGGGAGTGACTAAGAAGGGAGGAGATAACTGCAATAAGGTTGAAATATTGGCTCCTGTAGTCAGATGACCTGAAAGTCAAAGCAGGAGAAAGGGAGATATGCCTGGAAAGTAATAAGGAGCAAGAAGAACATTCTCTTCTTCAAGACCCTGTGGTATTAAGAACACGGGAGAAAAACATCACCATTTGAGAGAGATCGAAGGGGAGTAATGCCCTCAGCAGAGCCAAGATTCTCTTTTAGCAAAAAGTTAAGTAGATACATAATATAAAATACATGTAATTACCATTTATATTTTCAAAACACTAAGCTTTTGGAATGATTTCGTCATTTCAGATGGTTTTGGTGAATTTTACAAAAAAAAAAAACAACTATTTTTTTTACAGAGTAGATGCCAAGTTTATCATAACCTAGGAGAAATATAGGCATTAGTATCTAAACTTATAAAAACATCTTTTTGTAATTATGTGTTTTGACACTTTTGAAAAAATAAATTGCTCGAGTCATTAATCAACTGTTCTTTTGTAATTAAGGAATTGAAAAAGTAATTGAACAGACAGCAGGAAATAGAAATGAAACCGCATATAGACCCATCCTCAGTCGTTTGTGGGTGGTAAGTGTGGGAATAAATTAAAATGTTTATGAAATTGTAGATCTGAATGTGAACTTATGATCATCATGCTTTCATATTAGGGGACTCAAAACTTACTTTAATTGCATATTTTCTTCCTTATGATTTCCCCACTGAATACAGTTTCTTGAAAATCCAGAATAACTATTACTTTCTTTTTTGTCTAGTTTAAATATATACACCAACTTTCCTGAAATAAACATCTCTATATTCTTTGTCACATTGATTAATGGTATTGAATGTGAAAATAATGTATTTAATAAATATCAATGCTTAGTGAAATAGCAGTTTTTATAAAATAATGTTAGTAAAATTACTCTGGTTACCTGATACTTATCTAACAAAACAAAAAATAATAGCTATGTAGCAATACATTTAACAATTAAGTTTAATTGTTAATTTTCCTATATAGATTATTGAAATACACTATTATTTGCTTCTTCTAAACAAGATTATTTTTAGTTTAAATGAGAAAATGCTGCAAGACATTGACACATAACTCTCTTTCCTTTAGACTAAGCACTTAGTGACCCATATAACCATCTCAAAATATCTTAAACAACTTGCTATAAAAAATAGATAAATAATGGTCTTGTGCATTAGCCTTGCAGAGAGGTTATGTTAGAGATAAACCAAATTAGAATTGGAAAAATACAGAATATAATAGCTTCTGTAAGATTGTAAATGGAGGGCAGTACCTACCTGTCTAGGAAGCTGAACCAATCAATCTGAGAGTCTTTGAAATTATGAATGTTGTTCCCTTCAATGTGAACCTCAGCACTTTTTTTAGGTTTTAGCACTGACATTTCTGACTCAGAGTTATTTAGCTATAATTCTTGCTTTCAGTAATAAATATACCCATGAATAAAATGACTCCTGAGCATTCAAATTAACTCACAGTTACTCTAAGTCATTGTGTAAAAGAGCCTCTGTTGAATACTTTTTGTAGATTTTAAGATTTTTTCCAGAACAATCCAACATGAGATCAATTTAACAATTACATACTAAGAGTATCCGTTTCATTCAAGTGACTGGATAGCAAAAAGTCTAGGAACATATACTCCTAGCATAAAGGAGTTGAAAATCCCTTCGAGAAGATAAAAAATGCTTACATGTGATTTCTGTACCAGATCTTGATATTATTTAACTATGTCATAAACTGCCTTTTACACACATTTATACATGTTTCACTCATCTCTCATGCTAGAATTTTGAGAGTGAGGAGAGTTACTGTTTCTTCTTCATTTCTTCAACCACATAGAGCTATGTCTTGCACATAAAACAGTGAATATAATTAGATATATGTTTCACAAATGAATGATAACATGGTTTAGATTTCCCCAGGAATGCAATAGAGATAAAAACACACAGAGGATTTATTGGGGAAACTTTAAAAATTAACATCTATGGAAGAAAAGAGGAGGAAGCAGGATCAAGCAGAGAAAAGAGTTTTCTGTGACGTTTTCTCGAAGAAGTATTTAGCAGCAGATCTACAAGGAATTCCTAAATTCATATGACACTTTGGAGTCGTCCTGTTTGGGGGAAATGGGACTCGGTGTTCATTTCAACATTAGAACCAGTCATTGATGCAGGCAGTGGGGTGTGCTCTCAGGTGAAGTTTGGCTTTTCTGATGAAACGGTTCTCAAAGCTGGACGACATCTGAAGGCTGTCTGCAGTTTCCTTCCAGCAGCTGAAAGAATGCTTTTTATCCCTGCAGGGGGCTCTAAGTGGTGCATCACAGCACCGAACATAAGTGAATAAAATATGTAATTAGTTCATCAGGTCTTTTGCATGTTAACAGACATAGAAAGTGTTGTGGAGAGTCAAAAGAAAGGTAGTATATGGATGGAAATACTAAGAAAGGCTTCATGGAGGCTTTGTTTTACTTGAGCTATCTATATGATGCTTGAAATGCCTGTTCAATAACGGGCGTGAATACAGTATGTGCCTATCAGAAAGAGAATGCTCTGATTAAGTAAATGCATGAACAAAGGCACAAAAGTAGAAATGAACAAGAAAATCAAGAAGAGAAAAAATAATTTATGTATCAAAGGATATTTTAGGGGGGAAATTAGTAAATGTAAATAGGAGTTATATCAGAGAAATTACTGAAGTTCAGATCTATTCATCTCCCTTTTATTATTATTTTAATAGAATGGCAGTTTTACTGTACTTTTTTCTTTATGGTATTTTGAGGTCAATAGACCATAAATGATAATTAAATAAAGTCCTGTAATGAGAATGGTGGTAATCAGAATAAAAAGTAATGGAAGGAAGCCAAAAGACATTGCAGAGTTAAGCATACTTTGGTAGTTGTATTATACATATGAAAAGCAAAAGAATATTTGAACAAGTTTTCTAGTCTAGGTGTTAGACTACATTGGTGCCATTAGAACAGTAACATCAGAACCCAGGTCCCAGGTCCAATTTCTACAGGTCACACTTTCACCTGAGGCTGCAACTGCTTCCAGCTCTAACTGGAGTTCTGGGAAGTGTTGGCTCCACTGGGACCAGAACTGAACCAGGACTTCATTACTAACACAGTAAGTGCAGGCTGAGTCCAATTCTGCTAAGAGTTTGACTCCTAGGCCTAACGATTCAAAAAATTGCTAAATCTCAACATGCATCCTCTACTTGTTCTGTAGGGTTCCTGTCCACGATGTAAGTTTTTCCTCAATCCTCATTTCCATTCTGAACTTCTTTACCCCTTAGACTTTGCACAGCTTCCTGATTCCTTAAACCATTACTCTGGGTTTTCTGGTATACTCATGTAACTTGGCAATATCTTCTCAGCTGAAATGTGAACTGAAGTGTCAATGTCCAAAAAAAGCTTCTTGGAAAATATAAACGGGTAGGTTGGGAGATTCAGATGACCCACCTATCTGGCAGTGGAGGTGGCCCCATTTAAAGAGATTCTCATTTTTTTTTGAGGTGGATTCATAATGTTTCCAAAGGTACCATTCTTACTCTTTTCTGTGCCTTCTCATGAGCTAGTTCCTCTGCCAAAGCTTTTCTTCTTTTCACATGCTGGCTTATCCTCATTGTTTTTTTGACTGAGTTTTTTATTCCATTCAAACTTAAACTTTGATGGAACTTTCTCTTGAGAATTTTACCTTATGTCTTAGGGTTAGGTTTCCCTTCTACAAAGCTGAGAACACTACACAGAAATGAATTAAATGTATTCCCCCCTTTTTTGAGTGAGTTTTTACTTACTGTCTTAAAAGAACTATGAAGGAAGGAAGAAACTTCATATAAACACATTTCTGCAGCAGTATCAACAATAGCATCTTGATTCCCTGAGGTTAGTATACACATCTGTGAATTAAAAATTTGTTCAGAATTGGATTCATACTTTAATTATGGTCTGAGCTCACCCACTTTCTCACCCAGCCCCAGACACCTCTGCCAGAGGGAACTTGAAGCTTCCATGGCCACAGGCTACATCATGGAAAGACCCCACAGGACTTTCATACTACTTAAACTCTAGGACTTAATTGTGAATTTGACTTTGATGTTTGTACCAGTGATCTTCTGTGAAAATAACTGATGGGTTTATCACAGTATAGATGGCCAAGGACATTTGCATGTAATAAGATGTTTGCGAAGTATAGATTTGAGCGATTCGGTGGCAAACATAGTGGCAAAAAAAGGAAAAAAAAATCTCCCCAAAAGGGAATTTAGGAATCTTTTCAGTCAGAAATAAGGCCCTAAGTGTCCTTCCAAGATGGAATGAAGTGAAGAGGGATGTCTTAAGCTGAGAGCCTGGGAGGCACCTGTTTACCCACCGGATGTAGCCTCCTGGCATGGCTGTCCTGATCATTCTAGATCTTTGCTCACTTTAGACCAAGTCTTCAATGTTCTCTTTGAGGTCCCATCCTCCCACATAAAGAGCCTGATTCAATGGGAGTAGGATAGGTAAATACTATCAGCCGGGACCCCATCAGAGGAAGGAGATACATCAGCGGGGAGAGGAGGGTGGGCATAGGATGTAGGGGTCATCCAACAAAGCCTGAAGACTCAGGTGAGGGCAGCATCAAAGTCCCTGATGCAGTGAGGATGACTCCAGCCCTACTGGGCAGAGATTTGCCCTAAAGCCTAAAGTGTATGGCTTGCTGAATCAGTCTCTCCTTGGGTCTTCCCAGTCATCATGATCATTTAAGGAGCAAATCTTGCCACCTGGATGACCATTATTCATTTGACCACCCATAGGAAAAGCTTTTAAAGGGCCTTGTCATTTACTCCAGAATAAGGACTATCAAAAGGTCAATGCAAAGAGCTAAAAGAATCAGAGTTCCGTCAACCCCCATGTGATGAGCAGACACTTTTGCCTGTGTTGGGACCAGCTGCTTCTTCTGCTCCAGGCTGTGCAGGTGGGACAAGAGCCAGGAAATGACTCAGTCCCCCCTACCAGAGGTCTTTCCAGGCAGAAGAGAGAGCCCAGGGCCTCTGGCCTTGGCAGGACCATTAGTGAGTTTGATCTGCTTTTTAGTTCCTAGGTTGTACCCTGCTCTCCTGAACTAGATTCACTAATAAGCTTCATTGATTTTCTTTAACAGTCCTGAGGCCAATTAAATATTCCTTTTGCTCTTTCCTAAATTTTCCTAGGACCCACCCAGAACCCAAAGCTAAATCCATTAACCATAGTCATACTAGTCCCTAAAAAGTACAGTCCACAGCCTCATTTTAAACTGCAACCTGGGACTCCTTTTCTGTTTTTGTATTGGTCCAGGCCATTTCTGACATGAGACAGAATATTACAGCTTCCCAAATCAAATATTTTGGGTTTGATTCCTAGATGTGAAACCTCCCGGCTATGACATTTGGTGAATATTTCTTGACTCTCTATGTCCCTGTTTTATCACCCAGTACAATGGGGAAAACAGGAGGAATTGCACAACTGGGTTGTTGTGAGCTTGAAACGAGATTGTAAACAGCAAGTGTTTAGCACAAGACCTAACAAATTGTGAGTCCTTAAGGTATATTGGTCAATACCCCGCTCCCTGTCAGAAAGTGGCCCAGGAGGGGGTTTTGTCAAGGCCACCAATAAGAGGGACTGCCTATAACATGGTAAATGAGGCCAGGAAATACTACATATATTGTGAGCCCAGTGCAAAATGCAAATGCAGGGCCCCTGTATTTGCAAGATATCTGCATAGCAGCTTTGTGAGACAACAGGGGTGGATGAAATTATAGAAGTGGAAAATAGAGTTTAAGACCAGCTGTATACTCAGATCTATATCATGGGCTTGACTGCAATAAGTGTCCTTTGGTTTTCTTGCAGTACATTCTTACTTCTTCATATGTAGTTCTTTTCCTTCTATACATATTTTAAAGGCTACTAATATGTCTATAGATTTATGACTGCTTATGATCTCCTAGATTTCTTCAACAAGGTAGGATAATAAATAAAACAAAAGTTTAGGGAAAAAAAAGAATAGTCATTGGATGACAAAAACAGAGGACTAGGTTTGGATTAAGACAGGAAGAAACAAGTTTCAAAAAGAAGATACCGTGGTCCTGTATAAGAATGAGCTGAGAGGAAAGCACAGGGTTTTATCTTAGGAATCATTTGTGACTAGGAAGAGCAGCCTTACTGTACTGAGCAGGGATGAATCACAGCAATGAGGCAGACTAAAGTTACTCTGGGACAAAAAAATTGCAAGTGTGCCTTTGTGCTGACCACTCTGTGTCACTGAGTTAAAGTTTTCTAAATTTGTCCAGGCTAGAAGTGTATTTTATCCTGAGCTGTGGGCAGAGCTCAGCCTATGGGCAAGGGTCAAGTTATAAAAGCAGACATACCAGAAGCTAAAGCAAAGGATTTCATTTGTGGCCTTGATCTCCCTGGGGAACCATTTTGCTTTCTATCTGTAACATACTATTACCTTCACTCCTGAGAGCTGTCTTGATACACAATGTAAATGTAACAAATCCATTGAAAATACGACTCAAAGAACTCATCCTCTTGATGTAGACTTGGCTATGTGACCTCAAAGTCCCATCAGTGCCCTTAAAGGGAGTGATTTTCTGGCAAGTTGCCATTTCTAGTTCATTTAAAATGTTCATTTTCTTTATCGAGATTCTTGTTCTTGTCTCATCACGACTTTAAAGACTTGACCTCTGTCATGAATCTGGCTCGGATAATCATTTACAGAAATACATGATTGTTTTTCTTTCTTCATTAAGCACATGTGTCTGTAAATTATGGATAGATTATTTTAATTGGAGAGAATGTAAATGTAATGCATATTCAACCAAATATATTTCTATTAGTTAGATTTTTGGTAGCAAAATAATCCAATAGTAAGTTGTATGATGATGGTGTCTTAATTTTTGTTCCTCAAAAAAGTCATTTGTAAAACAAGTGATTTTGGGCTGAGAGTTTATTTGGAAATAATTCAGAAGCATGGTGAGAGAGTAGGAAAGTGGGATGGATAAGGGAGAATAACCAATAAAAGATACATAACCTCTGCAGGTAATTAGATTTCAATGCCAATGAGAAACTGTTGAAAACATCTCAGAATTGTGCCCTTGAGGGATGAGTAAGGTGAGTTGGTTATTCACTTCCTCATTGGCTGATGGTTACTATAGCAGTCATTAGGCCCCTGATACTTCCAAACTGCCATAAGGGCAGGTTATCTTGCTCATGTAGCCAGAGAAAGCCATCAAAGGGAGAAATACACATGCAACATGTAGAAAGCCATTGACATATAGGGAGACTCCACCAAAGTGGCAGTTACTCTCTGGGATGGACTAAGGGAATTTGAATGAAGCACTGAATTCATCACCTACGGTCTACACCTTGCAACATTTAGACTTCATGACCAACATTATATCCACTCTGCCCTTTATTAATTCTTCACCAACTGGTCGTGTCCCCTAAGAAAATAAGATCTTCCACAGAAGGGTCAGTCAAACTACAGTTTAAACTGACCCAGTTAACATTAAGAACATAATTGATATTCATTATCTTTCTCTTTTACCACTCCTTTTGGAGTCCCTTAATATTTTCCCAGCACTTCTGTTGGTCTAGATAGCTTGCCTAGTGAGGTTGTACAGATCTCTGATGTAGGGTTCAATAGGAAGGATTGAGTTCTCAGTTTCCAGGCCCTTGCCAGGTCCTGGTTACTATAATTTCCTCTTCACTGTTATCCCTGGGAAGGGAGATAGTATCAGATACTCAAGTAAATGTCTTGTGTTACAGACATACTCTTCTGTATCCCATTATGTAATATCACTGCTTGTTCCCCATAATAATCAATGCCAATAATCACAGGTATGATGGTAGCTTTTATCTAAACCTCTTACCTAAAATTCCAGTTTATCAACATGAAAAAGACACAATGACCAGGGAGAAGCCAGGCACTGTTATATGTTAAATGGAAATTCTACTGTGTTCTCTGATAGATGTACGATATTCTCCCAGGGATCAGGGCCTCAAATCAAAATGTGTCTCTAGTTGGGGAATGAAACACACTACCCAAGTGATTCATTGGTAGTGATGTTGAGATGGACTGTTCCTTCTTCTGTTTTTTGATTCCCAGAAACTTGTATTTTTGATATTAGAGATATAGAACAATATAATGACTATTGATTAAATGTACATACTGCATTGTGAAGGAAAACACATAAATGCTACGGAGGTTCTTCTCCAAGTTCTGCCTTTCAAAGGCCATTGCAACTTTCTATTAGTCTGGCAGCTTCTGTGTGAAAATGCAGCACAGCCAGTGAACTCTCTGGTCATGTGCTTATTGTTGCATCCTTTGCCTTCGAGTGAGTCCCTTAATCTAAGGCTGTGTATTAAAGAGTCTTGTGTGGGAAAGCCAGAAACTGTAAGTCTGCAGAATATAGTCAAGATGTGGGGTTAGGAAAGGCAAACACACACCAGTATCAATTTCAGGAAGGATGAGTTACTATCCCCTTCGTGGAAGAACAGGTGTGATGTAATCATCTGTACATAACATAACTACGTGTTGTCTTTAAGGGATGGTAACATACTGAAGTATCAGGGATGTCTTCAGCTACTGAGAGGTCAGGTGCTCAGTACTGAGTACTTCTACTCAGTACTAGAAGTAGATAAACCAGCCTTGGTTTTATGCGGCCCACACAGTGGACCCCAAGCATAGCCTCCATTCCCATCATTACTATTTCACTAATATCCCATTGTGAAACCACTGGGATAAGCCATTGTATCTATCTGGTTTTGTTTTTTCACCACTAGACATTGACATGAGTCACAAGTATCTACACACTTTGTGACCAATCTCAATGAACATTTATATGTCTCTTCTCCAGACCTCCCTCATTCTTCTTCTAGACCCATAAACGTCCAGCTAAGTATTTACAACTATCCACAAAAGCCCATGTATATCTTATTCTCACAACAAGGGAACTGTTCAAATCTCTAGCTAGTTGGAAGATTTCTCCTCACTTCTTATTTTAGAGGCAGTCTTAACCAGTAGTAAATTTTCAGCTCACAACTACCTACTGAGATGACAAAAAAAAAAAAAAAAAATCCCTGAGGTTTTCCTCCCGCAGCAGCTCTACATAAGGAGGCTAATGTAGAGATCATGACACAAGAGATTTAGATGCCATGGGTGTTTAGATAACCTGTTTATGTGACTTAGTTATGCCCCCTGAAACTTCTCAGGCCTTCGTCTCCTCCAGAGTCCATCAGCATACCAGCAACTACTTTTGAAAAGTACATAATTCTCTTCTAGAAAAGTCATGACTTTCATCAAGAACTCTAGAGCAGGGGCGCCTGGGTGGCTCAGTCGGTTAAGCATCCGACTTCGGCTCAGGTCATGATCTCGCGGTTTGTGAGTTCAAGCCCCGCGTCAGGCTCTGTGCTGATGGCTCAGAGCCTGGAGCCTGTTTCAGATTCTGTGTCTCCCTCTTTCTCTGCCCCTCCCCCGTTCATGCTCTGTCTCTCTCTGTCTCAAAAATAAATAAATGTTAAAAAAAAATTAAAAAAAAATTGACATTTAAAAAAAAAAAAAAGAACTCTAGAGCAAATTTTCCTGTTGTGGTTTTCCAGAGATTCCACAGAGTGTTTGTATCTGTAGCAGATATAAAATCATATGGGATGAAAGGTAAGGTCATTTTTCTGAATCATCTGGAGTTCCCTCTCTTGTTCCCTGCCCCATTCGAAAATGGGTATCTTTCCAAGACAATGGATAAATGAGCTATGGTCAATTAATAAATGGGTTATAGACATTTTCATAAACTTATTATCAGAGCTTACTTTCTAGGGACACTTCTAATACCAAATCTCCTAACATGGTTTCCCCCCAAAATAGATCCACTGTATGAGTAGAAACTAAGACTTGTGTATTTTTTTATATGTTGTAATATTTCTGAAATAAATCTTCCTTACAAACCCTCTTCCACCAAAGATAAAATACTAGTGAATCAAATGAAGATTTGAGGAGGACAAGTGTCTTCCTACATTAAGTCTTTGAGATAGTTTATTTAGGAGGGGATCACAGGAATTACATCAAAAGAGTGAAGATATTACATAGCCATAGAAGAAAAGCCAGTCAATAGAGCCTTAATGTTGGGGACAAATGGAGCTCAATCACAGTAAAGACCTTCTGAGAGATCGTGTAGAACACATCTCAGCAGTGTTACTCTGAGGTCCAAAAGCTAGTGTATAATCCACTAAATCTCTACTGTGAGGCACCAGCTTTTTGACATTTACATTCTGTCTTGGACACAAACTGATCATGCTTCCACAACCAGACAAAGCCCTCATACAGAGAGACATTTTCATGAGGTTGGAAGCTGTTGGCATGATAGTAACTGTCCTCAAAGCTGAAGGTAAATTACAGTGTGGCCAAAAGAATAGAGGCAGGAATTGGTTTCTAGAGATTAATACCTGGAGTATTAAAATTATACTTTGGTATACATAGTTTATGTTTCTTATTCTGGCAGATTAAGTATCTGCTATTATTATAAATGATGACTATAGAATTTATAACAATATGGTAATAAGGTACATTGAGGAGAATAGTAAACCAAGGTGGGACATCCAGCGACTGGAACTCTGTGGATCAAGGGCAGAGAGAAGAAGCACTGCCAGAGGGGATGGAGCTATATGAGGATAGAGAGATTTCTATAGCTCTGTGGCTCAGCATTGGTGACCCAGACTCCCCACTCAGTCAGTGACACCAGACATGCTGCAACTGGTTACAGGTTTCCTTGTGAAGCAAGGATTCTCATGGTGAAAACAGTCTTTGTTTACAATGATTAGGAATAAATTTTTCTTCAGCACTTGATTCTGGGTCAATGATTTTATGCCAGGAGATAAAACAGTTTTCAGTGCATTCCACTTGACTTTTCATTACCCCCCTCCTCCCTGTCTTACACACTGGCTAAAATCAACTTCGATTGTTTAATGCAGTGTTCTATGATCACTGAATAACCATATAATATTTATACAAATTTAAAACATTTGAAGTTCTTATGTACATACAGATATTTCGCCTACATAGAAAGAAAGAGAACATCAAAATGGATCGCTGGGTAGCCAATTAGAACCTTATTTTGCAGGGGTAATTACCTATAGCCCTAATATAATCTGAGGCTATGGAAGACTATTGCTCTTCATTAATAAATTGACGAAAATCTCCATTAGTTATTGAGCCAGACAAATAAAGAAATGAAATTCTAATTGTTCAAGTCTATTACTTATTAGAAACTCTTAACAAGAAAAAGTTGAAATTGAATTTGTACTTAACATGTAAATATTAGACTAAGGGATAAATTTTCATGATTATCACTTTCCATGCTACCCCATTCCACCTATATCCACTATAATCGAGGTGATGTTTCTCTCTCTCTCTCTCTCTGTCTCTCTCTCATCTCTCAATCTTCACCTCTCTCTTTCTCCATCTCTCTACTTCATCATGTTTACTTGGGTCTTCTACTTTGGACCTATAATTTGTAGGACGTCTAATCCCTAATAACAAAAAGTAGTCCAGCTGAAGTGTAGAGTTCTATGATGTTATAGAAACAAGAATTTTTTTGATATTTAACTTTCATTCATATAGTTCTAAATATGGCAGTAAACGTTTTTATTTTGAGAAAGAGAGAGAGAGAGAGAGAGAGAGAGAGTATGAGTATGTTGGGGGGGGGGCGGTGCAAAGAAATAGGGAGAGAGAAAGAATCCCAAGCAGATTCTGTGTTGTCAGCACATGGAACCCCATGCAGGGCTCAGTCTCACGAACCATGAGATCATGAACTGAGCTGAAACCAAGAGTCAGATGCTTAACCAATGAAGCCACCCAAATGTCCCTAGCTGTAAATTTTTTATCATCAGAAAGCACTATTTTAATCATTTTTGCTATTTGTGCTTATGCATTTAGATGATTTAGTGATATGCAGAGTAAACTTGTCCTAATACATATGTTTTTCTGAAGTTTTCAAATGTAATTATAAAAAAGTAGAATAATTGTTTTTTTTCATTTCTGGTAATCACAATATGCAGCTGTATTTTTGTAATCTTTGTAATTCTAAATGCATATTATCCCTTTACCGGGGAATACATTGGTTATTATTAATCATTCCAAGCAAAATAATAAGATGGGATTTTGAAATTGGCATCAACACACCAATTAATGAACAACTCAAGATTCTAAGAAAGCTATCTTAAGTTTTTTATTGCCAAGTACAGCTAATTAACTTCTAAACTATATTCTAGGACATAACAGATGATATCTTTTCATAAATTTTTAAAAATTCTTAGTGTTTATATGATAAGAAAATTGAAAGAAAAATTCATTTCTCCAAGTAATTATTTTCATTAATTTTGAAATCTTTTAATAATTTTTTAGTTTATTAGCTTTATTGCGTAGTGTTTATGGGAGCACTTCTTGTCTTATCCCAAATTTGCTTAGAAAATTTGTAGTGTTTATAATATTCTACCCACTCTCAATCTATCAAAATTTTCACATTCCTTTGAGGGTTGTCTCATACAAATGGCAGTGATGGCAGGGACTGAATTATTCATTTCTCACTTTCCAAATAAACTGGAATCTATGAGATAGAGGAAAAAAATAAACATGAAAATTGGAGTCTGAAAAAGCTGGGCTGAAATCCTAAGTCTGCCCTTTTTTGAGTCCTGTCACTGTAGACTTTGCTAAAATGAATAAGATAATGTAAAGTGCCTGGAACCATACTTAAACAAAATCATATAGATTCCCTGAACCCATATATCATTTTCTATCTTTTTTTTACATAAAAGATAATAGTCTACTTATTTCTTAACATGTTTTTTCAAGTTTATGAAATTGACATCCAGAAAGGATAGAAGGGAGGAAGAATAGATAGAAACATGATTAAAGAAAGAAAATAAAAGAGGAAATGAAGGAAAGAAGGTAACAAGGAAGAAAGAGGGGAAAAATGAAGGAGACCAGAAGTAGGTGATGGAAGGACTGGGACCTGACAAGCCCCACTTCCCCCAAGAGGCTGTGGCAATGGGACACTCTCAAGTTGGGAGGGAACAAGAAGCGGCTCCTTCTGGTTTGCATCCCTGTGGGTTTCCTTTCACCTCGTGGTTCATGTGACTTTCACCCTGGCAGTGCCTCTTCAACCCAGCAGCCATAGAGCCTGTGTGTAGCAGTGGCAGAATCCAGTTTTCAGTTTTTCCAACCTTTGCAGAACCACCCACCTTGTCGTGCTTCATCGGGCACCAGTGGGACACCTGCACCAGGTCCCACCCCTCAGAAATCTGTTTCATCTCAATAATTCCAACGTCTTCCTTTTTGTTCCTCTAGCCCTATGATAGTAGCTGCTTTGCTGCCTCTGTGATACCTTACAGCTCTTGTCTGGACTGTTTTGTTCCCTCAAAAGTCAACAACTTTGTATGTGGTTAACAACCGTTCGTATAAAATTCTATCTGGTAAAGTTAACTGGTACGATATTGGTCTCCTGACTAGACCCTGGTGAAGAGGCAGAAAAACAAAAGAAAAAGTATAATACTCATTTTGTGGCTAATACATGCCAACTACACTGCTAAGTATTTCAGAGGTACATCTCGTTTTAAATCACATGTGTATTATGTAAACAATAATACATCTGACAATCACAGCAGCTGAGTAACTTGCCTAAGTCACATAGCTTGTAAGTGGGAAAGCAGATTCCCACTATGAACTCTTTTTTTAATAAAATGTTGATTTTGGGGGTGCCTGGTTGGCTAAGTTGGTTAAACTTCCCACTTCAGCTCAGATCACAATCTCCCCGTTAGTGGGTTTGAGACCCACATGAGGCTCTGTGCTGACAGCTCAGAGCCTGTCTCCCTCTCTCTCTCCCCCGCCCCCCTCTGTCTCTGTCTCTTAAAAATAAATAAATGTTAAAAAAATAAAAATAAAAATAAATAAAATGTTTATTTTTTTCATTCAACATTAACTTTTATAACTTCAATGAACATTGTATGAACATGGTGTTTATTGTTATAATTTCTATGAATGCTGTCATGCATGCATTCATGCATTCATGCATTCAATGGAGTAAACACTTGTTGACTATCAATATAAATTGAGTGATTGTTATTGCTAGGCATGTATTTTTAATGCTTTATATATGTAAATACATTTATTCCTCACAATAATCCTATGAGGTTGCTTTAATGAATCTTGATTTATGCCAAGTTCTTTAGCTTTCATTTGTAAGTATAGTCAATTTTAGCACAAGGGAAGATGTTAGCAAAACAGTGATCCAATTGTGTGATCTATAAGGAGAGGGAATCAGATGAGAAAATATGAAGACTTTCTCAATAAAGTTGTGGAAAACTGGTATTATTTTTAAGAAAGGATGTGGAACTGTGCTTAGAAGATACTTTGAAAGCAGTGGGGTCAAGAACAAAGCAGTGGCTTCAAAGGAGTTCTTGTCTGTAATGACTAATTTTGCGTGTCTACTTGACTAGCCACAGGGTGCCACATTAAACATTACTTCTAGGTATGTCTACGCAGGTGTTTCCTGATAAGATTAGTATTTGCATTGGTGGACTCAATAAAGTAGATTGCCTTCCTCAGTGTGGGTGGAAATAATCCAAGGTGTTAAAGGCCTGAATAGAATAAAAGTCAGAGCATAGAGTAATTTGCCCCCTTTTTCCCCCGTCTCACTAATTAACTGAGACATCTCATCCCATCTTCTCCTGTCCTTGACTTGAGATTTATGCCATCTGCTTCCAAGGTTCTCAGGTCTTTGGGCTAAATTTTACCACCATTCCTGGGTCTTCAACTTGGAGACAGCAGATGGTAGGACTTCTTGGCCTCCATTATTGTATAACAAGTTCCTCATAATCTATCTATCTATCTATCTATCTATCCATCCTGTGATTCTGTTTCTCAGCAGAACCCTGATTAATATTATTTCTTTATTCATTTGAAATATATTCAGTGATTTCTTCTATGTGTCAGGTCCTAAAATCATTCCTGTAGATTTATACTGTGGTAGATTTAATTACTGACCCCAATTCTTCTTACTGTAGAAGAAACTTTCATCTGGTTGGCTCGGTTGGTCAAACATCAGACTCTGGATTTTGGCTCAGGTCATGATCTCATGGTCATGAGATTGTGAGATCAAGCGCTGGGTCAGACTCCGTGCTTGGTGTGGAGCCTGCTTAAGATTCCCTCTCTCCTTCTCTCTCTGTTCCTCCCCCATGAGATCATTCAATATCTCTCTTTCCCTGTCTCCTTTCATCTCTCTCTCTCTTCAAAACAAACAAACAAACAAACAAACAAACACTTCTTTATCAGACAAACAGCTGTCTGATGCAGATACATAAAATATAGTTTGTGGCTTTCAGTGAATAATGTTTAAGTAGTTATATAAAACCATAAAATACTATTTGATTATAACACTTAGGCAGGTATTTAAAAGTACTACCAGAGCACACATGTGGAAAAACAAACAGATTGTCTTTGCCATTGTGATTATGATTGTATACTTTGTCATATGTACACATTTATAAATTTAAGAATGATTGTTTTTAACTGATAATATGGCATTTAAGTACATACAGAGAAATAATACCAAAATTTAGTGTGGTAAAATAATCACAGAGGCTTCTTCAGAGCTTGCTAGTTGCCTACCCAACATCCACCCTCCTCTCCTTCCCAAATAAAGGCATACTAAATTTATGAGGAAAACTAAGGTAAAAGACAGCATCACCTAGCCACACTGGTGTCTTGGTATGACCATGTAAAACTGATTCTGATTAATGCAACCTAAGCAGAAGGGCTGTATTCAGCTTTTAAAAAGGCTCCTTCAAGAAAGCTTACTCAGTTGAAAATTATCCTTCTGGCCTTTTTCCCCATCGTGTCGAATTAAGGTAAGGATCTAGTAGTCTAGTAGTCATCTTGGAGAATGACTAGACTTAATAGATATGGGCACTGATGGTGACAGAGTAAGGAAACAAGAGTCTTAGATGCTTTCAGAAGTGGAGATCCCCATTTGAGAGGGATTGTTTTATGTGTGTTTCCATTATTCCTATTTTGAGATTTTTAATATTTTCTGAAAACTCATAGAGGCTATTCCTAAAGAACCATAATGCAGGTGATATTTTTCCTGAAAATAAATGTAAAGATGCAAAAACAATGTTTAATTCATATTTTAACCTCCAAAGGCATGCACAAAAGTTTTTTTCCTAGGAAGTGTTGGTAGTTGGGACCATGAAATCTCCCAGCATCCCTATATGTATATCTATAGCACTTCTAAATGTCCTAATGCTATGCTTCAGCTGCATTCTTCTGCTAGTACTATTAGTTGGGAAGGATCTGAAATATTCATTCATTCATACAGGGCATATTCACTATTTATAACATTTCACTATGTCACATACTCCAAATCTATATCCCTTGGGCAAATTTGAAAGCTTAAAGAACGGGTATCAAATAATGGAATTTTTTATATAATCAACTTGCTGATCAGAACACCATGCCATTTAAGACTTTGACCTCTTCAACAAACATATCTCACCATTATTATTACTATTATCTCTCTCTTAATAAATACTCTTATCAAAAATGCAAGTGAGATCACTGAATCAATAGATTAATTTTTTTTTTTTAATTTTTTTTCAACGTTTATTTATTTTTGGGACAGAGAGAGACAGAGCATGAAGGCGGGAGGGGCAGAGAGAGAGGGAGACACAGAATCGGAAACAGGCTCCAGGCTCTGAGCCATCAGCCCAGAGCCCGACGCGGGGCTCGAACTCACGGACTGCGAGATCGTGACCTGGCTGAAGTCGGACGCTTAACCGACTGCGCCACCCAGGCGCCCCAGATTAATTTTGATAAATATCAATATTGGGCCAAATCACCAACTCTATAGCTTTTAAAAGAAATTGTACATATTCACGTGAAAATAAAAACCGAAGAAATATTATCCAGGTTTGGTTAAAAATACATCCCTTTTAGGATGAAGTAGGACAGTTTCCATCATTGACTAGGACTTAACCTGTTTGTCCCATCAGGATTCCTATTCACTCCTATATCTTCCCTCATTGACTGTGAATATTTGTAGGTCCCATGTATGAAAAAAAAAGTCATTTGTCTCAATTCCTGCCTTACTTATTGTCATTGAAGATATAAGCACTTCTTGTTATTCTGTCCCATGTGAAAAACTTTTCTTTGTATCTTATAACTTTCTTTTAAGATAATGTTTATTAGTTAAGCTTTGACAATTATGTTTATAATCCATTTACTTCATTTTTGCATATAGTGTATATCACCTATAGCAACAGGACTAAACTGTTGAAAACCTAACCCAGAATCTCTTCCTGCCCATGGATGATTAAAATGCAAGTTGACTTTTCAGCCTCACAGAGTGTCTGCTGATAAAGTAAGGGTGCTGCTTGGTAAAGAATGGGATCCTGTAAGTTGGAAAGGGGACTTGTGGGAAGATTCTGATAAACTAAGACACCGAGATTCTAAATTCTGATGAATCCTCTTTGCCAATGGAAGAGGCTTCCCCACTCTCAGTAGAATCAGCCTCCACAGCCCCGGTGAAAGTATCTCTTCACCTTGTCTTACCATTTGAGGAAACTGTAATGGCTCTTTCTGAGACAGTTGCTACGCAAGACAATGCTGATTCTCCCTAGTTCTAGGGAAAATGAATAAAAGTCTAACCTAAAACATAAAGGAGGATTTTTGAGCCAGTTTCCAGACCCAGAAACCACTGGATGAAGAAAAGGCTGAGTCCCTTAGAAGAAAGGGTCCCATGTAGGAAACTGTGGAAACATATTATTCATTTTTCTCCCAACCTTCCCCAAAGGGACCCATGATCTTTTGGCAGGTTAACTCTACACTACAGAAAAGGAAATAAACTTTGGAGGACACTGGTTCTGAACTGACACTAGTACCAAAACACTCAAAATATCACTATAGTCTACATGACTACAGTGTAGGGTTTATAGAGTAGAGTAGGGTTTATGGGGGTCCAATAACCAATGGAGTTTTAGCTCTGGTTTGTCTCACAGTAGAACAAGTTCTCCTAACCCATCCTATGGCTATTTTCTCAGTACTGAAATGCATAATTGGATTAGATATACTCAGTGGCTGGCTTTGTTCCCTGACCTGTTAACTGAGGGCTATTAAGGTTGGAAAGTCAGGTGGAAGCCACTGGAATTGTCTGTCTAGAAACCACATAAACCAAAAGTAAACTGGGAAGGATTACAGAAGCAAGTGCCATCATCAAGGACTTGAGGATGCAAGGGTGGTGATTCCCAGCACATCCCCATTCAACTTGTTTTATTTAGCCTGTGCAGAAGACACAGAAATATGAGAACATTACAGTGGAATATTATAAATTTAACCAAGCTGTGACTCCAATTGCAGCCACTGCACTAGCTATAGTTTCAATGTTTAAGCAAATTAATGCATCCCCCTATAACCAAAAAAGACAAACAATACCTAGTGTACCTCTCTTGATTTTGGATGCAACATATTCCTCATTTGGGTGTATTACTCTGGCCTATTTACTGAGTTATCTGAAAAGTTTAAATTTTGAGTGAGGTCCAAAACAAAAGAATCTTCTGCAACAAGTCCAGGCTACTGTGCAAGCTGTTCTGCTGCTTGGGCCCTGTGATAGAGCAGATCCAATGGAGTTGTATTCCAATGGTATATAAGGATTCTAGTTGAAATTTTTGGAAGTTCCCATCGGTGAATCACACACAGGCCCTTAGAATTTTGGAGCAAAACTCTGCCATCCTTTGTGGACAACTATTACCTTTTATGAGAAACAACTCTTGTCCTGCTCTTTGGCATTAGTGGAGACTAAACATTTAACCAGGGGCCACTAAGTTACCAAATAACTGAGCTGCCTATCATGAACTGGGTGTGTAATCCACCCTGCCACTCCATAAAGTGAGACATGCACAGTAGGACTATATCATCAAATAGAACTGATATATACATGATCAGATTCAATCTGGCACTGAAGGCACAAGTACATTACATGATGAAGTGGCCCACTTCTGTTATACTGCCTTCTCTCTCCCAGCCTGCATGTTTGGCCTCATGGGAAATTCCCTAAGGTTAGTTGACAGCAGATGAGAAGAATGGAACCTAGTTGGTAGATGGTTCTGCATGATATGCAGGTACCACCTTAAAGTAGATAGCTACAGCACTGCAAAGCTTGTCTGAGACATTCATGAAGGACAGTGATAAACAGGAAAATCCTCCCAATAGGAAGAACTTTGAGTAGTGCACCTAGTTGTTCACTTTTCTTGGAATGAGAAATAGCCCAACATGTAATTCCATACTGATTAATGGGCTATGGCCAATGTTTGGGCTGGATGCTCAGGGACTTGGAAATAAAATGATTGGAAAATTAGGAACAAGGAAATGTAGGGAAGAAGTACATGGATAAACCTCTCTGAATGGGTAAAAATCATGAAAATATTTGTGTCCCATGAGAGTGATCACCAAAGGGAGCATTTTATAAT
Organism: Herpailurus yagouaroundi; assembly: GCF_014898765.1. Lineage (NCBI taxonomy): Eukaryota > Metazoa > Chordata > Mammalia > Carnivora > Felidae > Herpailurus > Herpailurus yagouaroundi. The sequence continues at coordinate 25,619,166 of NW_024412403.1, forward strand.
CAAGTATATATGATGACCCATTCTGTGGATACTAGTCAGCATTTTTCCCCTGCCATCCCTGTCATTATCTAATGGGCTCATGAACAAAGTAGCCATTGTGGAAGAATGGAGGTTATGCATGTGCCTAGCAATGTGGACTTATACTCACCAAGGCCAACGTGGCCTTGGCCACCATTGGGTGCTCAATCTGCCAGCAACAGAGACCAGCACTTAATCTCTGATATGCACCATCTCCTGGGGTAGTCAGCCTGATGACAGGTTGATTACATTTAACAGCTGCTATCTAGGAAGAGACAATGTTTTATTCTTACTGGAATAAACACCCTGGATACAGATTTGCCTCCTCTGAAAGCAATGCTTCTTCCAGAACTACCATCTGTGGACTTTCAAAATGCTTTATCCACCTTCCTGATATTCCATACAGCATTGCTTCTTATTAAGAAACTCACTTTATGGCAGAAGTATATCAATGAGTAATGCTCATGAATACATTGGTCTACCTTATTTTCCACCTGGGGTGATTGAGCCTGACTACCAAGAAATAATTGGACAACTAACCAACAGTGGAAGCAAGGAAGAGTATAGGAATATACTATACTGTATATTCTGGAATACAGGGAACATTTAGAGTGTCTCATAATATTAACACATCTTGAGATTACAATAAATGGAAAACTATAACAACCCAACCTAGGCAACACTACTAATGGCTCTGAATCATCCAGAATTCAGGAATGAGGTTTGGGTCACACCAGGTAAAAATCACCACAGCTACAGAAATAAAGTCCATAAGCGTCATGAGTATTTCCTCTTTATTTTGCATGGATATGTTAGTGTGTGTGTGTGTGTGTGTGTGTGTGTGTGTGTGTGTGTGTGTATGTACACGTGTGTGTATAGAAAATATCTTTGTTTTCTTTATCTTATTCCCTTATTATGTAATGTAAGGTGTAGTGACTTTATGTCATAGTATTTAAGTATTGTCAATTTTACATCAAGTTATGGGATATCAAGATGAATAAACATCGCCCAAGTACTTTACCTCCTTTCCTGTGGAAGGAGTTCATTTTTGTTGTGTGCAAGATCTCTACATCATGTCAGGTAGAATAATGTTTTTGTTACTGTCTTTCTTTGGAGATTAAGTATGGTTTAAAGAGATGCACTGGGGTACCACGTTAAGAAGGGGTGCTTATGATGGTTAGTTTTGATTCAACTTGATTGGGCCATGGGAGGTTCAGACATTTAGCCAAACATTATTCTAGGCATATCTGTGAAGGTGTTTTTAGGTGAGGTTAATATTTCAGTTAGCAGACTGAGTGAAGCAATTACCCTCCTCACAGGAGTGGGCATTATCCAGTCTTATAAAAGGCCTGAATAAAAAAAAAAAGAAGATTCACTTTCCAGAGAGGAAAGGGATTTCCTCTTGACTGACTGCCGTCAAGCAGGGACATTATTTTCTCCTCCTGCCTTTGGAACATTAGCTCTTCCTGAGCTACCAGCCTTTGGGCTACAAATATATTATTGGTTCTCTTGGGTTTTCAGCTTGTTGACTATAGATCTTGGGACTTGTCAGCTTCACAATCACCTGAGCCAATTCCTTATAATTAATCTCCTGATTATATCCACATATCTATATCTACATCTACATCTATCTTCTATTTGTTCTATTTCTCTGGAGAACCCTAATACAGAGGAAGGTAACAGTTAATATTTTTCTCAAAATCATTCCAGTTTGTTCATCACTGTTTATAGACTTTTCTTCTTTACTTTTAGTGGGAGTTGCATAAGACGTTAAGTCAACCAAGTCCAATACACTGAGATATTGATATGGATTCAGTGGTCATCCCAGTGTAAGTTAAAAGATTTCACTGAATCATAAGAATGTGTCAAAAATGCAATCGTTTATAAAACTACAGAAGTTTCAGATGCTCTTCGTGAAAAGCCTTAGTGAATTTTGCAAATTCAGTGAATTACTTTCTCTCACCATCAATGTGAATTGTGGCAAATGACTACCAGAATAAATGCCTCAGAAATCTTTAAATCTTATAGCGATTGATTGAGCAGGAACTGAGGCCTTGCTGAGACCTGTAAGTATAACTGTGGTGTCAGGGTAGCCTAGTGGCCAGGCTGTCTCAAACATACCTTGTTCTCGCCAGCTGCCACTGCCCTGTGTCCTTTTCTCTGAACAATACACAGTAATACTCGGTCTCTTTCTTGTCCTGGTCTATATTTTAAGTAACTCTCAGAAAGAACTCATTTGGTCTTTTGTTAAAGACTAAGTGCTACTGTGATTGGTATTATATATCTATGGGAATGGAGCATTATCTCTTGTATTGTGAAGCTATGTCATCCTTCACCCTATTAGCTGTTGTAAAAGTCTGATGAAATCCTGAGTTTATATTCACACACACAAAAAAGTCTCTTAGCTTTAAGATTCCTTTCTATACATTTCCTAGGTGATGTATAGGCTTAAATGACTCAATTTCCTATTCATCACATTTTTAAGCACTGAAAATGTAACCCAGTTGGCTGGTATTGGAAACAAGTGGGAGCAATTTTAAGAGGACATTTTTTTCCCCTTTTACACCAAATTATGTGATTATATCAAAGTGCTTTAAAAGGAAAGTAAGGGCTGGAAGTGAAAAGTTGATTAAAAGAAAAGTTTGGGTGGAAAATAAACTCTCAACAAAGTATCTCTTTTTTTAAAAAAAAGGTTTAAGAAATGTTGCTTTCCTTCCTACATTCTTCCATGAATGTAGAACTAGAATTTCAAAAAAGTGAAATTTCTTATGGAAATTACTTTGTAAGAATATGCCTATTGTTTGAAATTTTAATGAGTAAAACTGTTACTAAAATATGTATTTTGATAGCACTTTCATAAATTAATTTATCTTTGGAGTGCTATCATACACTTATTTTTAAAGGGAATTTTATGATAAACCTGTGACAAAGTGAATTATCATGCATAATTTGTTGTATGTATTCCAGCAGACCAAATATTTTTAATTAGTATGATAAAACTTGCCAATGACCTTGAAGTGCTATTAGGATATTACAGTGTTTCTTTTCAAAAGATATTCTTTATCCAGTCCTGATATATTTAGAAGGCAGGAATCATGTCATCCTATTTGAGAGACAGTAGTACACATGACACTACATTGTACTGGGCTCCCAGCAATGTTATTTGATGGTGGCCATTCAAATTATCATGGCGATGAAAATTGTCATACAGAAGGAGTAGGTTTTCCAAGAGAAGTTGATAAAGTACTGCCTGTCAACATTCACTCAAATCATATATTGTTAACTTTATTAATGGAACTTTTAAAAGTCTTTTCAGTATTGACCTGTGGCAGTGGCAATCACTGTTGTCTATCTTTTTATTAGAGTGTTCTCTGCACTCAAACAAACAGTGGTACAAATAGCTGTGGATCAAAATGACTGAAGGGGAATAACCTTGTGTTTTAAATTAGTTTGACCTTTCAAAAATATTTTTAAATACCCAGCTCACGGAGGATTTGACCTTTGTCATTATCCAAGGACTTTGTGTTATTTGAAGATTTAGCTCATTAATAAAATTAATGGTATGTTATGCAGTGAGGGAAAATAATAATTTTACATGCTTTACATTGGGTGGATTAGGGCTAACTGTAAATTCTTTGTATATCACACGTACACAGATGTTTTCTAAAATGAATTGAAACTGCATGCATAATTTCCAGGCAATAAACCTGCACATCTTTATGGTAAAACAATATTAATGTATCAATTTCTTGTGCCAAGGACAAGGAGCCAAAAATAAGATTAAAAAAATATCATTTCTAGAATGGTCATCAATATACGTCCACATTTACTCAATTGTTATCTAAAACAAGATAGGTTCAAGATCTATTAGTTGCCAGAGCTGTTGCATAACTTTTTTCTTAAATAGTATTCACAAAATATCCATTTGGTTTTCAGAGCAGACACACACACACACACACACACACACACACACACAATTTGACTTAGCCGATGACTCTAATCAGTTCTCAAGAGCATATTAGGGCATGATAGAACTCTAGTTTTAATCTTTCTCAAACAACAATTCTCTTTAAAAAGAATAACGCATGCTCTTTTTAATACTGTATGGGGGAGGAGGGAAGTCAGGATTTAATGAACACATCAACAAAGAATTTTGTTTTTGAATCAAAGAGAAAACCTGCACCACTAATGAAACTGATAGAAGTGTTGACTGATTTGGTTTTGTTATAAACAAATTGTAGAGTAACAGAAAGTTTAATATGAGAAAAATCAGCCTTAAGATGGTGCTTACCATCATATCATAAGATTACAAATGATTGTTCTTTGAGAGCAGACAGCAATCATTTACTGGAAAATTATGTGACTGTTGTGAATGATTCTCAATTGTACTTTTAAGCTTAAGACCTAAAAATGCAAATGTTTCCTAGGATTAACAAACCTTGCTAAGGTGAACTTTACAAACTGGAAGGTGGAAGAAAAGCAGGTAAATTCTCTCCCTGAAGATATTTTCTCACTGAAAATAAAAGGCTTTATGAATTTAAAATGTTTATGAATTTAGGGGTGCCTGGGTGGCTCAGTCAGTTAAGTGTTCAACTTAGGCTCAGGTGGTGAGCTCACAGTTTGTGGGTTCAAGCCCCGCATCAGGCTGTGTGCTGACAGCTCAGAGACTGGAGCCTGCTTCAGATTCTGTATCTCCCTCTCTCTGCCCCTACCCCACTCGTGCTCTGTCTCTCTCTCTCAAAAATAAACATTAAAAAAATACATTTAAATATATATATATGTATGTATATACATACACACATATTTCAGTTTTTTCCTTAAGTGTGAAGGTTGTCTAAAATTTCAGATATTATGCATGTAAATACATCAAATATATGTGAGTAGAACCAGGGGTTTATAAATGAATATTATTAATTCTAATTGTTTCCAATGAGACCTAAGCCATCTCATATTGAGAAAGGCAATTAGCCTACTACTCAGTACTCTCTGTATCTTTTATTGTGATCCTGATAGAGCTAATTTAGTGTTGACAGTTCTAAAATAATTTGTATTTTAGTTTGTTCTTGTAATCTCCTGATAACTCATTAGTGAGCCTTCTTGATTATCTAGATCCCAAAATACAGATAGTACTCATTTCTTTCAAGAGAAACCAGTTTTCGTGCATTTCGTTTTTAGTTTTATTTTGTTTCATTTTTGTGCATAATGATATTTTACATCCCCATGATATTCTATTCTATAGGTTTAATTTTAATAGATTTGCAAATAAAAAAGCACAATATTACCCCTCAAAAATTATTTATAATTTTTCAAAAGCTCAACTTTGAAATGATTAGCAACAATTTAAACAAGTAAACATTCGAGTTATAGATGAGAAGAAAGAACAATAGCGTGTGATATATGCAATATCTGCCTAATAACTAGATATTAAAGTGCCATTATTGAAAAGCACCAATTTAAGGATTGGAAAAGTAAAAATTTTTAGCATGGTAAAATGGAGAGCATAATCTACTATTTAGATCCACAGAGTAAAGAGTAGGATTTGGAATGCCATTAATTGTCGTAATAAGTTCTCTCACTGAATTGTTTAATTTTCTTGAATAAAATGGAGAAAAACCTCGTATCTTTATTATGATTCTGTCATAGAATATTGAATCAGCTTTAATACCATGACTGATTCATTGAACTGAAGGTTTTAACATAATTTAGACATGGTTATCAGAATCCTACATAACTGTCTTGCTCAATTTGAAAAAAAAATATTTTGTAGTTGGAGTGTTTGCTCAGCATTATTTTGAGTAAAGAAAAATAAATAAAAGAGTCTATTAGAAAGTTCTATCAAAGATTAGTGGGATTTTTTACAAATTTTTGAAATAGTTTTTGTTAATAGTTTTTGTGCATGCTTCCTACTATATACTGATACCTTCGTTAAAATGTGTTCATTCATGCTGCTGAGATCGTAACAAAGACAACTTCAGTACCAGTTCTGGGTGACAATAAGTAATAAAATATTTATCAAACCAATTGGAACCTGTCATTATGCAAAAAATAATTAATGGTTTCTACAAAAAAGGTGGGTATTGTGTGTTCCAGGTGTCCATTGGTGGATCATAAACCAAACATTGTGGATTATGTGTGATCTACTTTTTTTTTAATGTACTTATATCCTTTAAATGGAGTCATGACAGACACAGCTATGTAAAATATTAAACAGGGTGATGAATGGCAAATCACTCTTCCAGGTTGCAATTGAGTAAAATAAGAATTTTAGTCTTATACTTAAGACTATTATAATAAACATAGTAACTAATAATAATTCTTAAAACTTATTAAAATATACTATACTTAAGACTTATTATAATAAACATAGTAACTAATAATAATGCTTGTCTTTACATGCATCAAAGATTCTAAAGAAACCTTAATCGTTGGGGTAGTGTGATCATATCCTCTAGTGATAACCCCTATATTCTGATACCACATGTTCTTCTAAGGAACAAGGGCACACAGTTCAAAATAATGTTAATTCTATAGTATAAGAAACTCTTTTGCTTCAGTATTGTATAAAAGAAAAAACAGATATGTAATATACTTACAGTATATGAGTCTGCAGCTATAGTCTGCTCAACGAACTGCAAGCTTGAATAAGACTGGCTTAGAAGAAGGCCAATTGCTTGATACAGAAATCAGATTCTAAACCTGGTTCTAGAATTGTCTTTAAACAAATACAACAGTACTCGATGGACTAACAAAACCCTTGGTGCAATAAAGTAACAGACAAAAACACCAGCATAGTATGTATGAAAATGAGTGCAGTTGTTTTTAATTCTACAATTTTTTTCTTTTTAAAAAACTCCACACAGGCTGGCATATCTACTGTGAATCAATGAGGCATAACTAAATTTCTGAATTTCTCAGGGAGAGAAATGGTTTGGGTAATGAACTATAAAAGTATATATAATTGAGCTATTGGCAGTATGCAATGTTTTAGCATAATGTAGAAATCTTCATTGTGCTACAGGTAAATGGGAAGAATCTTTTCAGTATATGGGCAGTAAAAATTTGGCTATCCAAATTTGCAAACAATAAAACAGATAGCTTTACTTTTCTTTACTATTTTTTGTTTGTTTTTGAGCCAAAATGCCAGGAGATACAAGAATTAAAAAAGAAATGTGCTGAAGACAAAAAGAAGAGCATAGAAATGATAAATTTGCCAACCCAGTAAAAATACTGAAAATAGAAGGAAGTCAATAATTAACCAAAAACAGAAAAAGAAAAATTGCTGTCCACTTAATTCAGGAAAGCTCTGGACATTCTATAACCTATCTTTGATTCAGAGTAAGGGATAGTCTAGCCAATTGACTGGGGTTTAGGAGCTCTACAAACACTTCTAAACAAAATTCTAGGAACCCCAAGTTCAGATTAAATACTAACACAAAGATATTTTACTTTTCATTTACAACGTATAATCTATCTGCTATTGACTTTATATGAAGCAGCTGGTTTATTGCATTCGAAAGAGTATGGGAATCATTTAAACCACATTGTTTCTTAGTAGATTAGTGTAGTCTCCAGTAATGAGAATGTATGTTTGTTAATCTAACAGAGTCAATGCATTGTCCTCCTTTGAAGTAACCAGTTCTCTCTAGGGAAAAAAATCTATGTGGCTTGAAAACATTATAAAACACATAGAAGAAAATTTTCTACTCTAAATGGAAGTATAAGTTCCACCAGACCTTTTTGGTCTGTGGGTTTTGAAGGGGGTAGTGGCAAGAAAACAAAACAGCAGAGTGGACTCACACTGCTCTTAGAACCACTGCTCCCTTGGTCTCTACAGACCACTGCATCAATCTCCTGTCTCCTGAACAATTTACATGTTCAGTATCCTTGTTTTCCTTTCTACAGGGTTGATTCTATTAGAACTACTCCAGTCTATCAGACAAATCTGTGGCTGTCTAAAATTTACTATAAACAAAATTTAAATTCTTTCCCATGGGGTTCCCATGAGGATCCCATTCAAATATGTCATTGATAAAATAAGTGCTTATATGATGTCAAACATTCCTTGATAATTACTGAAGACTATGGCTTCCAAGAGCACACGGAGAATCTTTAAGAAAGTAGTTTCTTTCTTAACTACTATCTCTGATTCAACCAAAATCTTTATATGTTTATATTAATTCTTCCAATTTTTATGACTTTGGTAAGTCTAGACCAGGAAGAGTAATGTTAGTCTATTGCCAAACACTTTTTAAATTTATCTAAATAGATAAAATTATACTTGGAAATACACTTTCTTTCTTGCACCAATTGTAACTTTACTAATTAAATTATGTATGGTAATATCCATGTAAAAGATTATTGATAATTTATGATAGATATGAAGCTGGACAAACTTCTGGAAGGACTTCCAGGGAAGATGGCAGAGTAGGAGGGTCCTGGGCTCACTTTGCCCCATGTATACAACTAGATAACACCCATGTCAGTGTGGCTAAACCAGAAAATGACCTGAAGACTGACAGAACACATCCTTCACAGCTAAATGTAGAGAAGAGGCCACATCTAAGAGAGTAAAAAGGGTGGAGACATGGTCGGGAGCCAAATGGACCCACAAGACTATTCATAGGAGGGAAGGATGCCATGGGTGTGGTAAGGGAAGAGGAGAGGACACCACATCGGGCATTCCAGACATGAGGGTCTGCACCAAGAAGACAAATCCCCATAACATTTTGTTTTGAAGGCCAGAGGGGCCTGGCTTCATGAGTTTTACAATCAGTGGGGCTTAATACCTGGAACTTTAAAAATCAGGAGGCCTAGCTCTGGGAGAGCTGGGAGGGCAATAGGAAACTGAGTCCCTGCCCTTAAAGAGACAGCACAACAAACAGCCCTGCTGAGATACAACACTGAAGCAGCAGTTTGAAAAATGTCTGGGATATCAGGGAAGGAGATTTGTTTACTAGTCTTAGAGCATGTGCTGGAGTGGGCAGGGATCTTTGAGAGATTTCTCCAAGAACAAAAGAGCTGGAAGGCACCATTTCCCTCATCTGCTGCCCAGTCTAAACACAGACACCTGTAGGCACCAGTGCAGCTTGACACTCTCCAGCTACCTTGCTAAATGTGCACGCCCCCCCCCCATGCTTTTCTGTGAATATGCCTCTCCATCAAAGCCTGTGCAGTTTTCTGGTGGTTGCGGTCTCCTCCAACAGCAGACTAGTGCAGACTTTGTTGGCAACATACATTGCACCCTGGAGTGTGCCCCTTGCAGACTTTCCCCGGCAATAAACCCTTATCTGGAGTCCATCCAAAGCAGTATCACAAACCTGGCAGTGTGCAAGCAGCCCTGACAGCGGTCAGCACATTCCAAAGTGACTTCTGCCCTGGAGACAGAGAAGCCACACACACTAGTCTGACTACAATCCCAACAGTGACTAGTGGCACACATCAGATCTGACTGCAGGCCCTGCCCACCAATGAAAGCTTCTCAGGAGACAACACAACACCTTGAAGTTTGGTGCTATAGCATCTCTGGGAAAAGGCTGGTCTGCTTCAAATCAAGCCCAATGTTGTCCTGGACTGGCCCATAAATAACACAGGAACAAAACCCTCCCTAAAACATGCAGAAAGAGTCATTGCAGATGATTGGACTGAAGGCAAATGTGGATCAATCACAACAGTAGGACACTCACAAACACATATGAGACACCCCTGGAGCATCGTGTTCTGATAAACAGAGGACACTGTACTACAAGGCACTACAAGACCTCTTCTTCATAAGGTCACTAATTTCAAGAGCAGGACACATATCTGACTTCCCTAACACACAGAAACAGACACAGAGAGTTAGAAAAAATGAGAAGACTAAGGAATATGTCCCAAATGAAAGAAGAGAACAAAATCACAGCAAAAGAGCTGAACAAAATAGAGATAAGTAATATGCCTAACAGAGAATTTAAATTATTGGTCATAAAGATACGAATTGGAATTGAGAAAAGAGTGGAGTACTTCAACAACACCTTCAACAAAGAAATAAAAAACACAAAATGAGAACCAAAGATAATGACCTCAATAACTAAAGTTAAAAAAAAAATACTAAAGAGGCCCTGGATGGCTCAGTCAGCTGAGCATCCAAGTCCTGATTTTGGCTCAGGTCAAGGTACCAGCGTTGTGGGAAAGAGTTCCACATCAGTCTCCATGCTGAACATGGAGCCTGCTTGAGATCTTTCTCTCTGTCCCTCTCTCTCCCCCACCTGCCTTCTCTCTCTAAAAGTAAATAAACAAACAAACAAATACACTAGAGAGAGTAAATAGTTGAATAGAGAAAAAAGAGAAATAGATCAGTGACCTGCAGGACAGAGTAATGGAAAGCAATCAAGAGGAACAAGAGAGAGAAAAACAAATAATAAAAAATAAAAATAGATTAAGGGAACTCAGAGGCACCATCAAGCATAATAATATTCATATTATAGGGATCTCACAAAAATAAGGGCAGAAAATTTACTCAAAAAAAAAATAACTGAGAACTTCAGAAATCTAAGGAAGGAAAGAAATATCCAAATCCAAGAGACAAAGAGAGCCTCCAAGAAAATCAACACAAGGAGGTTCACATCAAGACAAAGAGTAATTAAAATGGAAAAGAGTAGTGATAAAAAGTAGTGGTAAAAAGAGAACTCCAAAAGAAGCAAGAGAAAAGCAAAGCCCATAAAGCTATCAGCTGATTTTTCAGTAGAAATGTTGTTGGCCAGAAGGAGGTGGATGGTATATCCGAAGTGCTGAAAGGAAAAAAAAAATCAGTCAAGAATAGTCTATCCAGCAAGTCTGTCATTCAGAATATAGAGAGAGATAGAGTTTCCCAGACAAACAAAAGTTAAAAGAATTCCTCACCATTATACCAGCCTTATAAGAAACATTAAAGAGGACTCTTTGAATGAAAAGACCATAAGCAGGGGTAAGAAAAGCAGGAAGAAAAAAGTAGTAAAACTAAGTATATCTATAAAAACCATTCAAGGGATTCACAAAATAAAAGGATGTAAAATAAGATTCCATATGCCCTAAACATGATGGGGAGTGGAGTAAAAATTTAGTGCTTTTAGAAAGGATTCAAACTTAAGAAATAACCAACTTAATATAGACTGCTATATGCATAAGATGTAATATATAAATCTAATGGTAACCACGAATCTAAAACCAGTAATTGATATGCAAAGAATAAAGGGAAAGTAATCCAAGTATATCACTAAAGAAAGCTAGCAAAACATGAAAGAAAAGAGCAAGAGAAGAAAGGAACAAAGAAAAACTACAAAACAACCATAAAACAAGAAACAGAATGGCATAGGTACATATCTATCAATAATTACTTTGGATGTAAATTGACTAAATCTTCCAATTGAAAGACAGGGTGAGGGGCACCTGGGTGGCTCAGTCGGTTGAGCATCCGACTTCAGCTCAGGTCACGATCTCACGGTTCGCGAGTTCAAGCCCCGCGTCAGGCTCTGGGCTGATGGCTCAGAGCCTGGAGGCTGCTTCCGATTCTGTGTCTCCCTCTCTCTCTGCCCCTCCCCCATTCATGCTCTGTCTCTCTCTGTCTCAAAAATAAATAAACATTAAAAAAAATTAAAAAAAAAAAAGAAAGACAGGGTGATAGAGTGGATAAAAACTGAAGACCTCTCTATATGCTGCCTACAGGAAACTAGATTCAGACTAAAGACACATGCAGATTGAAAGCAAAGGTATGTACAAGCATTTATCATACAAATGGAAGTGAAAACAAAGCTGAAGTAGCAATACTTACATCAGACAAAATAGACTTTGAAATTAACACTATAGCAAGGATAAAGAAGGACACTATATAATCATAAAGAGAAAAAAATCCAACAAGAAGATATAACAACTGTAAATATTTATGCACTCAATACATAAAATATATAATAGCAAACATAAATAAACTAATTGATAATAATACAATAACAGTTGGGGACTTTAATACCCCACTTACATGAATGGACAGCTCATCCAAACAGAAAAATCAACAAGGAAACAGTGGCTTTGAATGACACACTGGACCAGATGGATCTAACAGATTTATTCAGAACACTTTATCTTAAAACAGCAGAATACACATTCTTTTCAGGAGCACATGGAATATTCTCCAGAAAATATCATAAATTGGGCCACAAAACAAGTCTCAAAAGATTCAAAAAGACTGAAGTCACACCATGCATCTTTTCTGACCACAGCACTATGAAACTAGAGATCAATCACAAGAAAATATCTGAAGAGAACACAAATACATGGAAGATAAATAACATGCTACTGAACAATGAACGAGTCAACCAAGAAATCAAAGAATAAATAAAAAATACATGGATATAAATTAAAATGAAAACACAATGGTCCAAAATCTTTGGGATGTAACAAAAGTTGTTCTAAGAGGGAAGTTTATAGCAATATAGGACTACCTCAAGAAGCAAGAAAAAGCTCAAATAAACAACCTAAATGTATACCTAATGAGGCTAGAGAAAACAAGAATAGACAAAGCCCAAAACCAGTAGAAGGAAGGGAATAATAAATATTAGATCAGAAATAAATAAGATAGAAACTGAAAGAAACAAATGAAAACAGATCAATGGCACCAAGAACTGATTCTTAGAAAATATCAACAAAGTTGATAAACCTCTCTAGCCAGATTCACCAAGAAAAAAAAAAGGCAGAGAGTAAGGGAAAACTCAGAAAAAATCAGAAATGGAAGAGGCGAAATAAAAACTGACACCACAGAAATATAAAGGATTATAAGAGAATATTATGAAAAATCATATGACAACAAATTGAACAACCTAGAGGAAATGAATAAATTGCTAGAAACATATAATCTCCCCTAGTTGAATCAGGATGAAATAAAATATTTGAATAGACTAATTACAAGTAATGAAATTGAATCAATAATCAAAAAATTCCAAATAAAAATGAGTTCAGGACCAGACGATTTCACAGGTGAATTCTACAAAATATTTAAAGAAGAGTTAATGCCTATTATTTTCAAACTTTTCCAAAAAATATAAGAGAAAGAAAAGCTTCCAAGTTTATTTTATGAGGACAGCGTTACCCTTATATTAAAACCAGATAAAGACACTACAGAAAAAGAGAACTACAGGCAATTATCTCTGATGAACATTAAGTACAAAAATCCTTAACAAAATACTAGCAAACTTAATTCAACAATACATTTAAAAAATAATCATTCACTATAATCAAGTAGGATTTATTCCTTAGATGAAAGGGTGGTTCAATATTCACAAATCAATCAACATGATACTTCACATCAACAAGAGAAAGGATAAACACCATATGATCATTTCAATAAACATAGAAAAATCATTTGACAAAGTACAACATGCATTTATAATTAAAAAAAAAAAACACTCTCACCAAAGAAGATTTAAGGGGAATTCTTCAACATAGTACAGTCCGTATATGAAAAACTCACAGCTATCATCATACTCAATGGAGAGTTTTTCCTCTAAGATCAAGAGCAAGGCAAGGATATCCATTCTCACTGCTTTAATTCAACATAGTATTGGAAGTTCTAACCACAGCAATCAGATAAGAAAAAGAAATATAAGACATACAAATTGGTAATGGAGAAGCAAAACTTTCACTATTTGCTGGTGACATAGTGCTATAGATAGAAAACCTGAAAGATTCCACCAAAAAACTGCTAAACTGATAAATGAACTCAGGAAGGTCACAAGATACAAAGTTAATACACAGAAATCCATTGCACTTATATATTCTAATAGTGAAGCCACAGAAGGAGAAATTAAGAAAACAATCTAATTTACATTTACACCAAAAATAAAAATAACCAAGGAGGTAAAAGACCTGTACTAGAACAAATAACTTTAAAATTTGTATGTAACTGAAAAAGACCCCATAGAACCAAAGCAATCTTGAAAAAGAACAAAACTGGAGATATCACAATCCTAGATTTCAAGATATACCACAAAGCTGTAATAATCAAAACAGGATGGTAGTGGCCCAAAAATGGACACAGAAATCAATGCCACAGAATAGAGCCCAGAAATAAACGCACAATTATATGGTCAGTTAATCTTTAACAAAGGAGTCAAGAATATGGGAAAAAGACAGTCTTCAACAAATGGTTTTAGGAAAACTGGATAACTACATGCATAAGAAAGAAATTGGATCATTTTCTTACACTATTCAAAAAAATAAACTCAAGATGGATTAAAGACTAAGTATAAGACCTGAAGCCATAAAAATTTTAGAAGAGAGCACAGGCAGTAATTTCTCTGACTCTGACCATAGCAACATTTTCTAAATATGTCTCCTAAGGCAAGAGAAACAAAAGCAAAAATAAACTATTGGGATTACATCAAAATAAAAGGCTTCTGCACAGGGGAGGAAACAATCAACAAAACTAAAAGACAACATACTGAATGGGAAAAGTTATTTGCAAAAGACATATCTGATAAATGGTTAGTGTCCAAAATATATAAAGAACTTGTACAACTCAACACACACACACACACACACACACACACACACACACACAAATAATTGAATTTTAAAATGGGCAGAAGACAAGAACAGATGTTTCTCCAAAGAAGCTAAAAGATACATGAAAAGTTGCTCAACATCACTTGCTACCAAGGAAATGCAAATCAAAACCACAATGAGATACCAGTTCACACCTGTCAGAATGGCTAAAATAAAAAACACAAGAAACAACACGTATTGGCAAGGATGTGGAGAAAAAGGAAGCCCTGTGTACTGTTGGTGGGGATGCAAACTGCTGCAGCCACTGTAGAAAACAGTAAGAAGTTTACTCAAAAATTTAAAACTAGAATTAACATATGATCCACTAATCCCACTACTAAATATTTACTCAAAGAATGTGAAAACACTAAATCAAAAAAATACATGCACCCCATGTTTATTTACAATAGGCAAATTATGGAAGCAGCCCAAGTGTCCAGGGATAGACAAAAAAGATGTGATATGTATACATACAACACACACAGATACACACACACACACACACACACACACACACATACACACACACACTAGAATAGTACTCAACTATAAAAAGAATTAAATCTTGCCATTGGCAGCAAGATGGATGAATCTGGAGGGTATAATGCTTACTGAAATAACTCAGTCAGAGAAAGACAAATACTATGTAATTTCACTCATGTGTGGAATTTAAGAAACAAAACAAATGAACAATTAAAAAAAGAGAGAGAAAAAAAAAAAAACAGACTCTTAACTATAGGTTAAAACTGAGGTTACCAGAGGGGAGATTGGTGGGGAAATGGGTGAAATAGATGAAGGGAATTAAGAGTACACTTATCATGATGAACACTGAGTAATGTATAGGATTAAGTCATTATATTGGCACTTGAAACTAATATATCACAATATTAACTATACTAGAATTAAAATAAAAGTTAAAATCTGATAAAATTTAGCTACAACACTCTAAGGAATAAAAATTGCTTTCAAAACTGAAAAAATCCTAGGAGTTATTTAGCACAGAAAGAAGGATTGTTTTTTGGTTTAGGGAGTAGAGAAGGCAGAGTCAAAATAAAATTCAACTCTACAGATTACTTTTCATCTTACTTAACCTTTCTTTGGCACCAACATTATTGACTATCTCTAATACTTGAAACACTATCCCTTGGTTTCCATGTTGTAGCAGATTTTAATTTTTTCCTACCTTTTAAACTCTTTTATTCTCCTTCTTTGCTCATATTCCTCCAACTGTTTATAAAATGTGTGTTATGAGTTCTATTTTTCCCCTTTTCACTATTTCTTACACAAATGATCTCAGCAGTCTCAATGCACAATCTTCTACATGCCCTTTATAAGATATTTAAACACAGATCTCTATGTAGGGTCATTTTCAAGGGCTTCAGATAAAAATATTCAATAGTCTTTTGACTTCATATGAATCAAGCCCTTTCCAAAATCAAAATGTTCAAAAGTCAACCAGGGTACCTAGTGGCTCAGTAAGTTAGACTTCCAACTCTTAACTTCGGCTCAAGTCATGATCTCACAGTAGTTTATGGATTCAAGCCCTGCATCGGTCTCTGTGCTGGCAGAGCAAGCATGTTTGGGATTCTCTCTTTCTGCCTTTCCCTGACGCATTTATTTTTTTCTCTCTCTCTCTCTCTCAAAATAAATAAATAAACTTTAAAAATTCAACCCATCATCTTTTTTTCCATATTTCACAATATATGCTCCGACTTCAGAGGTGCAGATCTGAGTTTGAGTTCTAACTCTCTACTTAAGGATTTTGCTTTGCTTTCAAATCTTTGCCTATAATACTGGGAAAATAATGCCTATATAATAGCATTGTTTAAATATAAGATCATTTTTGGATTAATCAAAATTGAGTTTCAAAAACATGGTCATTATTACTATTATTTGTAGTAATATTGTTATTATTAATAAGTCCCCCAAATCCACCCATATATATTAGCAGAACCATTGCATTCTCATGGACTTGTCTAATATCCCACCAAAACAAATGTCTTATGAAATACTATTGACTCTCTCCATTGGACACACTGCTTATTAGAGATCAAGACAAATCAAGGTGTAAGGTATATATTTGGTTGTTATGAATATATAGATGATATTTAAAGCCATTAATTAGAGAGACAGTTTAAATATAGAAGAAAAGATTACCTTCTGTGTTATATAAGACTTTTTATCATCTGATCTCATCTCACTTACTCCTCCCTCCAGCCTCATTCCTTTCTACCAATACCAGGAGTTCTATCTGATCAGCAGAACTGAAATTCAAAGAAAATTATTTGGTGTAACCACTCTGTATGACATATGATTGTCTCTTTATCATGAAATGTCTTCCCAGATCCTCTCTTATGGAACTTTGCAATACTATATTACATATTTGTTTGCATGTGTTTATATCTGCTAGATAGTGAGTTCCTTGAGTACAAGAAACATGTATTTTTCACCAGTGTGATTTCAAAATTTTAGTAATGCCTGGCACAAAGGCTATAATTAGCTAATGTCTATTGAGGGTGTTTTTTTTCCTTTTTCTTTCTACATCAGTAATTAATGGCCAGAGATTTTTTTATACAGTGTTAAACAGATTTTGTTCTCAAAACAATCTGCTAGGTATATAATTATTTAAATGATACTCTCAAGGGACTATGCAAAGGAGGAATGGGAGATAGAAATCTAAAAATTAAAAAAATATATATATTTCTCCTTTCATACTTGGGATATTTCTTGAGGTAAAAAGGTACATACTTCTGAAATGACATTCTAAAAGTGTCAAAAGACAAAAAGCAGAAAATTATATAATCGGGACACCTGGGTGGCTCAGTCCATTAAGTGACCAACTCTTGATTTCAGCTCAGGGCATGATTTCACCATTCATAAAATCAAATCCCACATCAGGCTCTGTGCTGATAGCAAGTAGTCTGCTTGGGATTCTCACTCTCTCTCTCTCTCTCTGCCCATCCCCCATTCATGTGCTCGCTCTCTCTCATTCTCTCTCTCTCAAAATAAATAAATAAATAATGTTAAAAGAAAAAGAAGATTTTGAAATCATCTAATAACTACTATGGCAAAATAGACAATCAGAGAAAAGAAATATATTACTTACTTACATGTGGGATGTTAATGCTCAAAATTACAGAAAGTTAAGGCATAAGTAAAGTATAAAAACATTATATATTATTTTGTGTCAGCAAATTACTACTGAATGCTCTACTTTGAAAACTATTTATGCAAAATCAATGTTTAACACATTAATGAAATAAAAGTTATGTGAGTAGTAATAAAAATCGATAATAATTTATTATACTAAGATCAGTGACCAAGAAATAGATGTATTAAAGTCTTACCTAACACTGTACATAATTCCAGTAATTGTTTTGAATGTCTAATTTAAAATTGTTAATGGGTAGTAAAAATAAAATATATCCTAATCTTTATCAATCTAGTACAATATATTACTGCTCTTTCCATTTGTTATTTTTATTTGTAAGAACTATGATATTTTGCATTTTGTTTAAAGAAGTTTCATATTTATGGAGGATTGTACAAAGAATTATATAAAGAATGTGTAGGTCTGCAGCTTCAAAACCCACCACTGTTGGTAACTACAAAAGCTAGACAAAAAAGAAAGAGATGAATTTTTTAAATCAGGATGAAAGCTTTGGAGAGTTACTGAAGCTACTTGGGCTTCAGGTGGGGAAAGACACACTCCCAGAGAGAAAATAATCCCATGGATGTCAGACCCATGTGCTTCTCAGTTCTCCACATGAGGGCATTTGCCAATCCAAAAGCTGTGGATGATAGGATGAGAAGCTGAACAGAAATATTGGAAAACTTATACTGCTGAACAAATAAAAACTACAGTTGAGAATGTAACAAAGATGAAGGAACCTGACGTGTAATACACATTTTCAGCTCTGCATAAACCCTAGGAGTAAGTTGAACAGAGTATAGATTAGTAGACACGAGAAGTAAAGTCCAAATAAATATCTGGTGATATAATCTCAATCTAAATGGCAGACTAAAACAAAATAATCTTTATGAAGAAAGATATTATCATACAAGGTATTAAAATATATTTATAGTTTTTACCCAAAATATCTCTTATTCAATTAAAAACTAATGAAAACAACATAAGAATTGTCCAAAAGCAGTAGAAAAAAGAAAACCATGCATGGTAAAGTAGGGGGACCCAAACTTCCCTCATCCCTCAAACACAGCAGTGTTGAGGCCAGAGGACTTGGGATTCCAAGAGTCCAGACTGCACAAGTCACAGAGACATCTCCAGGGTCCCATGGGGACAACTTGGCAG
This sequence comes from Herpailurus yagouaroundi, assembly GCF_014898765.1. NCBI lineage: Eukaryota > Metazoa > Chordata > Mammalia > Carnivora > Felidae > Herpailurus > Herpailurus yagouaroundi. Next base: position 25,638,046 of record NW_024412403.1, read on the forward strand.
GCTATAGGTAGGTGATTACAAATTGTGAGAGATAAAATGGGCAGTGTAGGAATGGAGGGGAGGGATCCCCTTCTGTGGAAAGGGAAAAGGAAGAGAAAGAGAGGCTGTGGAAGTATCGGATTGTACTTGGAAAAGAGAAAAACCACGGACCAGGAATGGAAAAAAAAAACAGTGAAGGAACCAATTTTTAACTGCAGGGCTTTCTCCAAACTGCGCTGTTTGCACACCTGGGGAAGTGGGGAGCCAGCCCCAGGCTCAATAACTAGCTCAGAAGCACAGTCTACAATCCAGAGAAAGCAATCCTCTCCTTTGAGTGCTGTTGGAAGAAGGCAAAAAATTGTTCCAAGGACAAAGGACATTGCTTGTGCCCGCTAGTCAGAGACCCTTTGTCGGCTGGATGGGTGGAGTGGAACTACACAGGAACTGAAGCATGAGGAGTGGGATTCTTTAAAACATCCAGGTTTGAATCCCATCTGAGTGCCTGGGAGGCACAGGAGACTGTGGAACAGAAAAAAGAGCCCATTTGTGCCCACGCAGCAATGTGAAGATGGCCTGAACAGAGTGATTTGGTATATCTGGTCCAGGGAGGAGAGACTGGGATATAGCCATTTTTCTCTCCATCACCAACAAGGTGGTGGTGGTGGTGGGGGCTTCAGGGAATGGACAAGGGGCCCACAGTGGAGGCAGGACCCACCTACACCAAGCCACGCCCCTCTACCCCTGGTAGCTGCCTATCTACCAGAACAAGATTGACACTGACCACACCAGACCAGCCCAGCCACAAGTTCCAAGGCACCAGAGGTTGTGCATTTTCTGATTTAATTCTTGGTCAATTCTTATTATATATATTTTTTTCTTCCTTTTCTTCCTCTCATTTCTCCCCTTCTCTAGTCTGGTTATTCTGGTTGTTGGTTGCTTAAGCAGGCATATTTAATCTATTCTTTTTACACCTTTTTTCTAACTCTTTCTTTATTTTCCTCTCTCTCTCTGGATTAAGCCATATAGTTTCTCTGCCTCATCAATTTTATTTACTTTTCTTTTTTCCCACCCCTGTCATTTCTCTCTTTGTGTGGGATAAGGCTTATTCCACCCCCCTCTTTTTTTTAATTTTCCAGGGTTACTTCAACAACAAAAATCAAAGCACACCTGATGGAAGATCCAATCCACCACTACAAGTAGGGAGATAAAGCAACCAGAGTCACAAGAACAAAGACCATGTAACACACTCCAAAAGCACCTCCTGAAGGGCCAGGCCCTAGACAGCATATAGCCCCTTTTTAATTTAGTAGTGTTTGCAGGTGCAGGACACATAACAATCTATTAAAACATACAAGGGACAGAAAACTTTCCAAAATGATGAAACAGAAAAATTATCCTCAAAAGAAATTCCAGGAAGAAATGACAGCTAGAGAATTGCTCAAAACAGATATAAACAATATATCTGATCAAGAATTTAGACTAATAGTCATAAGATTAATCACTGGGCTTGAAAAAAGTATAGAAGACAGCAGAGAATCTATTGCTGCAGAGATCAAGGAACTAACAAATAATCATGACAAGTTAATAAATGTAAATGAGGTGCAAAATAAACTAGATGCAGTGACAGCAAGGATGGAGAAAGCAAAGGGGAGAATAAGATTCAATGAAATGTAATAATATCTGCATCATAGGAATTCCAGAAGAAGAAGAAGAGAGAAAGGGGCAGAAGGTTTACTTGAACAAGTTATAGCTGAGAACTTCCCTAATCTGGGGAAGGAAGCAGACATCCAAACCCAGGATGCACAGAGAACTCCCTTCTGATTCAACAAGAATAGGTCTTCTCCATGGCACATGATGGTGAAACTGGCAAAATACAAAGATAAAGAGAGAATTCTGAAAGCAACTAGGGACAAACATTCCTCAACCTACAAAAGTAGACATATAAGTGTAGTAGCAGAACTGTTCACTGACACTAGGCAGACCAGAAAAGCATGGAAGGAAATATTCAATGTGCTGAATAGGAAAAACATGCAGCCAGGAATCCTTTATCCATAAAGGTTGTCATTCAGAACAACTAAACCATCCCTGTAAGAGGTCCTAAGGGGGACTCTGTGACTGGAAAGCAGCAAAGACTACAAAGGGCAAGAGACATCACCACAAGCACGAAACCTACAGTTAATACAATGACACTAATATATCTATTCCAATAATCACTCCGAATGTAAATGGACTAAATACCCCAATCAAAAAACATAGGGTATCAGAATGTATAAAACAAAACAAAACAAGATCTGTCTATATGTATATACATATATACTCATTTTAGACCCGAGGACACCTTCAGATTGAAAGTGAGGGGGTGTAGAACCAACCACCTATCATGCTACTGGAAGTCAAAAGAAAGCTGGAGTACCCATACTTATATCAGACAAATTAGATTTGAAACTAAATCCTGTAACAAGAGATGAAGAAGGGCATTATATCATAATTACAGGATCTATCAATCAAGAAGAACTAACAATTATAAATGTTTATGCTCCCAACTTGAAAGAACCCAAATATTTACATTAATCAATCACAAACATAAGCAATCTTATTGATAAGAATATGGTAATTGCAGGTGACTTTAATACTCCACTTACAACAATGGAAAGATCATCTACACAGAAAATCAAAAAAGAAACAATGGCCCTGAATGATCCTGGACCAGAGAACTTGACAGATATAATCAGAATTTTTCATCCAAAAGCAGCAGAATACACATTCTTCTCGAGTGCACATGGAACATTCTCCAAGATAGATCACATACTGGGTCACAAAACAGCCCCCAATAAATATAAAAGAATTGAGATCATACCATGCCTATTTCCTAAACACAATGCTATGAAACTTGAAATCAACCACAAGAAAAAATTTGGAAAGCCTCCAAATGCATGGTGGTTAAAGAACATCTTACTAAAGAATGAATGGGTCAACCATGCAATTAAAGAAGAAATTTAAAAATATATGGAAGCAAATGAAAATGAAAACATGACAGTCCAAACCCTTTGGGGTGCAGCAAAAGCAGTCCTAAGAAGAAAATACATTGTAATCCAGGCCAATCTCAAGAAACAAGAAAAATCCCAAACACAAAACCTAACAGCACACTTAAAGGAACTAGAAGCAGAACAGCAAAGAAACCACAAGACCAGCAGAAGAAGAGAAATAATAAAGATCAGAGCAGAAATAAACAGTATAGAATCCAAAAAAAAAAAAAAAAAACCAAAACAAACAAACAAACAAAAAAACAGTAGAACAGATTAATGAAACTAAGAGCTGGTTTTTTGAAAAAAAATAAACTAAATTGAAAAACCCTCGGCCAGACTTCTCAAAAAGAAAACAGAGAGAACCCAAATAGTTAAAATCATGAATGAAAAAGGACAGATCACAACCAACAGCACAGAAATACAAACATTTGTTAGAGAATACTATGAAACATTATATGCCAAAAAACTGGACAACCTGGACAAAATGGACAAATTCCTAGACAAATTCCCTCAAATGGGAAGAAATAGAAAATTTGAACAGACCCATAACTAGTGAATAAATGGAATCAGTATAAAATATCTCCCAACAAATAAAATTCCTTGGCCAGATGGCTTCCCAAGGGAATTCTACCAGACATTTAAAGCAGAGTTAATACCTATCCTTCTCAAGCTGTTACAAAAAACAGAAACAGAAAGGAAAGTTTGCAGGACTCGTTTTATGAAGCCAGCCTTACTTTGATTCACAAACCAGACAGAGACCCCACTAAAAAGGAGAATTATAAGCCAATACCCCTGATGAACATGAATGATCAACAAGATACTAGCAAATCAAATTCAACAGAGTATTAAAAGAATTATTTACCATGATCAAGTGGGATTCATTCCTGGGCTACAGGACTGGTTCAATTATTTGCAAATTAATCAGTATGATACCTCACATTAACAGAAAAAAAGATAAAAACCATATGATCCTATCAATAGACGCAGAAAAAGCATTTGACAAAATACAGCATCTTTCTTAATAAAAACCATCAAGAAAGTCAGTATAGAAGACATACCTTAACATCATAAAAGCTATATATGAAAAGCCCACAGCTAATATCATCCTCAATGGGGAAAACTGAGAGCTTTCCCCTGAGCCTAGGAATACGACAGTGATGTCCACTCTCACCACTGTTGTTTAACATAGTGCTAGAAGTCATAGCATCAGAAATCAAACAACAAAATGAAATAAAAGGCACACCAACTGGCAAAGAAAAAGTCAAGCTTTCACTTTTCACAGATGACATGATACTCAACATGGAAAACTCAAACGACTTCACCAAAAAGCTGCTAAAAATGATACATGAATTCACCAAAGTCACAGGATATAAAATCAATGTATCAGATGGAACAGAAATCAGATGCATTTCTATACAGAAGCAACAGAAAGAGAAATCAAAAAATTGATCCCATTTACAATTGCATAAAGTACCTAGAAATAAACATAACTGAAGATGTAAAAGATCTGTATGCTGAAAATTATAGAAAACTTATGAAAGAAATTGAAGAAGACACAAAGAAATGGAAAAACATTCCATGCTCATGGATTGGAAGAACAAATATTGTTAAAATGTTGATACCACGCAAAGCAATCTACACATTCAATGCAATTCCAATCAAAATTACACCAGCATCCTTATCAAAGCCATAGCAAACAATCTTAAAATTTGTATGGAACCAGAAAAGACCCCAAATAGCCAAAGTAATGTTGAAAAAGAAAACCAAAGCGGAAGGCATCACAATCCCAGAATTTAGCCTCTACTACAAAGCTGCACTAATCAAGAAAGTATGGTATTGGCACAAAAACAGACACGTAGACCTACAGAATAGAGAACCCAGAATTGGACCCACAAATGTATGGCCAACTAATCTTTGACAAAGCAGGAAAGAATATCCAATGGAAAAAAGATAGTCTCTTTAGCAAATGGTGCTGGGAGTACTGGATACCAACATTCAGAAGAATGAAGCTGGGCAGCTTTCTTACACCATACACAAAAAATAAACTCAAAATGGGTGAAAGGCCTAAATGTGAGACAGGAAACCATCAAAACCCTAGAGGAGAAAAGAGGCAACAACCTCTCTGACCTCAGCTGCAGAATTTCCTGCTCAATATGTCTTCAAAGGCAAAGGAAATAAAAGCACAAATAAACTATTGGGACCTCATCAAGATAAAAACTTCTACACTGCAAAGGACACAATCAACAAAACTAAAAGGCAACCGATGAAATGGGAGAAGATATATGCAAATGACATATTGGATAAAGGGTTAGTATCCAAAATCGATAAAGAACTTATCAAACTCGACACCTGAAAAACAAAAAATTCAGGGGAGATATGGGCAGAAGACATAAATAGACACTTTTCCAAGAAGACATCCAGATGGCCAACAGACACATGAAAAGATACTCAACATCACTCATCATAAGGGAAATACAAATAAAACCACATTGACATACAACCTCACACCAGTCAGAGTGGCTAAAATTAACAACTCAGGAAACAACAGATACTGGTGAGGATGTAGAGAAATGGGAACTCTCCTGCACTGTTGGTGGGAATGCAAACTGGTGTAGCCGCTATGGAAAATAGTGTGGAGATTCCTCAAAAAATTTAAAATAGAACTACCCTACGATCCAGCAATAGCACCACTAGGAATTTATCCAAAGGATACAGTAGTGCTGATTCATAAGGGCACATGTATCCCAGCGTTTATAGCAGCACTTTCAACAACAGCCAAATTATGGAAAGAGCCCAAATGTCCAAATGATGAATGGTTAAAGATGTGGTTTATATATACAATGGAATACTATTTGTCAATGAGTAAGAATGAAATCCTTCCACTTACAACAACATAGATCGAACTGGAGGGTATTATGCTAAGTGAAATAGGTCAGTCAGAGAAAGACAGATATCATATGTTTTCACTCACATGTGGAACTTGAGAAACTTAAAAGAAGACCATGGGGGAGGGGAAGGGGAAAAATAGTTTTAAACAGTGAGAGGGACAAACCACAAGAGAGCCTTAAATACAGAGAACAAACTGAGGGTTGATGGTGGGGTGGGGAAGAGGTGAAAATGGGTGATGGCATTGAGGAAGGCAATTGTTGGGATGAGCACTGGGTGTTGTATGTAAGCGATGAATCATGGGAATCTACCCCCAAAATCAAGAGCACACAATTTATGTTAGCTAACTTGAAAATAAGTTACATTAAACAAAAAGCAAACCCCAAATATAAGCAGATCTACAGGAGATGCATATAGTGAAGGTATTTTTATAGACATTAAAATAACTGCTACATGTATGTGCAAGAAAATAACATGAACATGGTGAATTTTGACAGAGAAATGGAATCTTAAAAAGAAATCTAATGGAAGTTCTTCACTGAAAAATAAAATAAGTGAATTTTGAAAACACATAGGTGATTTTAACAGAATTGACAAAATTTAAAAGAATTGAAAATGGAATAAAAGCTGCAAGATAAAGGGTAAAAATAGAAACAGCATGTGAGACACATGGAAAATAATGAAGCAATATCTCATATTAGTAACTGAATTCTCAACAAGAAGGAAAAAGATGGAACAGAGTGGCATTGAACAGAAAATGGCAAAATCTTTCTTAAAACTGATGAAGGACATCAAGCAACAGTTTTAATAAGCAATTAAATTTCAAAGAAAAAATAAATCTGAATACTGGGCATAACATATATATATATAACTGCTAAAAATGTAACATAGAGTAAACATACTGAAAACATCCAGAGCAAATATGCGTATTACCTAAAACTTAAAAATGTAAGCTACAGTCAGATTCATAGCTAAGCTCTTAGAGAAAGGACAGAAGGAAGGAATTAAAAAAAGAAAAAAGAAGCTGAATAACTATTTAAAAAATATATTCAGAGGGTTAAAATGAAAATAATTGACACCCTAGAGTTATAGGTCTTGGAAAAATAATTTCAAAATAAAAATCAAATATAGTTATAGCTCACAAGTGAAAATGGAAATAAGTGATAGCCGCAGACTGATACTAAAGGAAATACTACACTGGATTCTTTAGGTGAAAGGAATAGTATCTCAGTGGGAAGAGTGTGGTTGTCCAAAATCCCCAATGGTCTTTGTATGAATACGTGAAGAAACAGGCAACCACATTAGTAACCTGGGGCATGTGAATTAAAAACACAACTAGATACAATCATATTCACAGAAGAAGAGCTAAAATTTATATCCATAGCACATGTATAAATATTTGTAAATATTTTATAAATATAAGCATAAATTGATGATGATAGAAAGATGATAGATGATAGATAGATAGATGATAGATAGATAGATAGATAGATAGATAGATAGATAGATAACATAGTTATATAGTGTGTTGGCAATAATGTGAAATAAACACTAACTCTCAAATGCTGCTAGAAAAAATAAATTTGATACAAACTATTGTGGCAATATGTAATAAAACTGAACATACTCTAAGACTAAAACTTGCACCCAACACAAATTCTTGCATAAATTATAAAAACATGTAAAATATGCTCAATATACATTATTTATAATGGGCTTAAGCTGAAAACAAGCTAAATTTTCACCAACAGATTATCTAGCAATTGCAATGAACCAATTACTGCTGTCTGCAAAATATAGGCAAATAACACAAAGAAAATGTAGCATTAAGCAAACACGAGATGAATAATATGTATTTTTTTATTCCATGTATAACATTTAAAAGAAGCAATACTAATCTGTGATGATAGAATTCAAGACAGTGACAACTATTAGGAGGAGGGTTGGGAGCGGCTGGTAATGGGGTTTGGGATGTTAGACACTTTGTGGCCTGAATAGAGATTACAGGAATGAGTTCACTTTTTAAAAATTTGTCAGGCTAAAATAAAGCATATCAGAAGGGACATGGGTGGGGGATGGGTGAAATAGGTGAAGGGGATTAAGAGTACCCTTACCATGACAAACACTGAGTAACGACATATAGAATTGTTGAATTGTTACATTGTACACCTGGAACTAATTTAAAATCGTATGTTAACTATACTGGAATTAAAATTAAAAACTTCATTTAAAAAGTAAAGTAAAAGATAAAATAATAGAAATTTATCAGGCTGTACTTTTTTTAGTCTTTCTATATGTATTTTATTCTTTAGTGGAAAGTCTTAATAATACAATTATAACTTTCACAGAAGCTTCTGATCTCTTACTGCCCTAAATATGGGTTACTTTTAAAATCAAATTAATGGGGCGCCTGGGTGGCGCAGTCGGTTAAGCCTCCGACTTCAGCCAGGTCACGATCTCGCCGTCCGTGAGTTCGAGCCCCGCGTCAGGCTCTGGGCTGATGGCTCAGAGCCTGGAGCCTGGAGCCTGTTTCCGATTCTGTGTCTCCCTCTCTCTCTGCCCCTCCCCTGTTCATGCTCTGTCTCTCTCTGTCCCAAAAATAAATAAACGTTGAAAAAAAAAAATTTAAAAAAAAAAATAATAAAATCAAATTAATGTCCATTTCTTTCCAACAAAATGTATAATAACCTCAAAGCATCCTTCATTAGTCATGCATGTCTTCCAAAAGTAACATAATACTTTGACCTATATAATGAAGCTAGTTTTTCTATTTCACACCCTGAAATTGAGTAGGAGTGGGATACATTTTCTATGATGTTCATAGTTTACCAAGGCGTTGCAAATCATAGAATTTTGAGATCATTAGTTAGATTATAAAAATAGTGTCTTTTTGTACATACATATGTAACCACATAGATTACCGAAGCTTATTCAACTGGGACCTCAAGAAGCAACATGAGAAATATTTCATTTCTAAGAAAAAAATGAATTCATACTTTTTGTTCCGGTTAACTGGTTAAGTGAAATCATAAGTGTGGATTCATTTGAAACTTATAACTCTATCTTCAGCAAGTAGTACAATTCAAACAAACAAAAAAACCTAACCTTTGGTTAAGACGTCAATTCATAAAACCAATACAATTATTAATCTTACTCTTGTGACAGAATATCTGTCATATGCAACAAAACATAATGGTGAGCATTCCATCATTGCTTTTCTCTGGATAAAAATTCATTTGCATAAATGTGTGTCACATAAAGCAGTGTGAATTAAAGACCACTATAGAAGCCCAAAAAGACAGTGAGAGCACAGGGCAGAGTAAGATTTCTAGGTAGAAGATAAAAAGGTTTTCCATGAGTGTTTACATTTTAGTTGGATATTAAGAGAATAGTAGATTTTAAATATGAGAAATTATAGAGGGTGCTCACCATATCTTAGAGAAAATGGCTCAACGTATTTCTTTAAGTAAGCAAAAAATCATTAATTTCCTGAAGTTTGCATTACAATGCATGCTTTTTACCATTTAGAAAGGAATTTGTACATTTGAATGATGCCATTATTTTTATTATTTATTAAATGCAAATAATTTTATTTATTTTTTTTAATTTTTTTTTCAACGTTTATTTATTTTTGGGACAGAGAGAGACAGAGCATGAACGGGGGAGGAGCAGAGAGAGAGGGAGACACAGAATCGGAAACAGGCTCCAGGCTCTGAGCCATCAGCCCAGAGCCTGACGCGGGGCTGAACTCACGGACCGCGAGATCGTGACCTGGCTGAAGTGGGACGCTTAACCGACTGCGCCACCCAGGCGCCCCTCCCTTATATTTTTAATTTTTTAATGTATTTTGAGAGAAAGAGAGTGAGCCAGAGAGAGGGTGAGTAGGGGAGGGACAGAGAAAGAGAGAGAAAGAGAGAATCCCAAGCACTGAGGCGCAGAGTCCGATGTGGAGCTGGAACTCAGCCATGAGATTACGACCTGAGCCGAAATAAGGAATTAGACACTTAATCGACTGAGCCACCCAGGTGCCCCTAAATGCAAATAATTTTATATTTTTAAGTTTATCTTTATTTATTTTTAGAGAGAGAGAGGGTGAGAGAGACAGAGTGAGAGAAGTGGGGGAGAGGCAGAGAGAGAGAGGGTTACTATGGAGCATGATGCAGAGCTCAAACTCATGAACTGTGACCTGACCATGACCTGAGCCAAAGTCAGATGCTTAACCTACTGAGCCACCCAGGTGCCCCTAGATGTAAGTTGTATATACACTAAATATTACTTACAAATGTTGGTGAATGGAGAAAATGCAAGAGTCAGGTAAAATCTATATATTTAGACTCAGAAGTACCTCCTTTATTTTTTCAATTTTTTTAATGTTTATTTTTATTTTTGAGAGAGGGGGAGATGGCATGAGCAGGAGAGGAGCAGAGAGAGAGGGAGACATAGAATCTGAAGCAGGCTCCAGGCTCTGAGCTGTCAGCACAGAACACGATGTGGAGCTGGAAGCCACAAACCACAAGATCATGACCTGAGCCGAAGTCAGACGCTTAACCAACTGAGCCATGCAGGTGCCCCCTCAAGTCTCTTTAAAAAATAATAATAATAATAATTTATGTACTGATAACATATGCTTTCAAAGATAAAACCTATTTCTATGGCCTGGAGAGTAGGCCGCTTTTCGGGTTCCTGGACCCAAAGTAAGTCTAAGTAAGAGCCTGACTTCTAATTCTTGCTGCGCATCTTCTCTCACTGTGTATTTTTTAACATTAAGGTACTGCCTCTTTTTTTTTTTTATGTTTATTTATTTTTGACAGAGACAGAATACAAGCATGAGCTGGAGAGGGGCAGAGAGAGAGGGAGACATAGAATCTGAAGCAGGCTCCAGGCTCTGAGCTGTCAGCACACAGCCTCATGTGGGTCTCAAACTCACAAACTGTGAGATCATGAACTGAGCTGAAGTCGGACGCTTAACAGACCGAGCCACCCAGACACCCCAGAAATACATACTTTTGGCCAAAATTCTTCAATCATCCAGCGATAAAGCTTAGATTATTTAATAAACAGGTATAACCAGATTAGAAATGTACTGTATTAAGATAACATTATCTGTTGTAACAAATTAAATATATAACTAAATATGCAATTAAATATAAATAAATTTGTACAACTATAGGTATAAACTATATATTAAATAAATAAATAAATAAATATAATAAATAAATATATATTAAATAAATATATAATAAATATTTATTAAATAAATAAATAAATATATATTAAATAAATATATATATATATATATATATATACACACACACATATAGGCTCAAGCATGATAAAATTTTTTGTTTCCTTTTTATTTCCTCACAATAAGTCCAAAATCCTAGCTCCTTATGGTGGGTTTTCTCTAAGATGTTTGTTTGTTTGTTTGTTTGTTTGTTTGTTTAGTTGGTTTCTTTTGTTTCCTGGGGAAGAGACAAAGGCTGCTTGTGTATTTTTATTCATCTTTGTCAAAATTTCTCCATTATCACTGATATCAAGAATTGGAAGATACAAAGAAGGTTTCTATGGGCTGTCTCATCAGATGGTGTATAATACTTCCACTATCTGTCCAGAGGTTCAAGATCACTGGAATGGCCACATCTCACTATAAGGACAGTTGGGAAATGTAGAATAGCTGTGTATCCTTTACAAGGAAAAGAGCAGTTCAGTAATCCATTAGCCAGTTTACACGCTAGTGAATTACATTTATTCACTATGCAATAAATTACATTTATTCACTATTCATTATTCACTTAGTCAAGTCGCTAGAGTTGTTATAAGCACCTGGCTAGGTACATAAAATATGCAAAACAACTATAAGTCACCATGCTTGTGTCTAATATAATCTAGTTGAACGAGAAAAATATATGAAAAGATAAAGCATTGTAAAACACAACTTACGTTTTTCAAGTGAATGAAAAATAATCAGGATTTTACATTCTCAAAGAAGGAAGGACAATTGTTAGAATTACTTTATAGAAATCATAACATGATATGTTCAGGGGTCAACAGGAGCAAACACATTAGAAGAATAGTGATATTTAGTTTGGAACAGAAGACCAGTTAAGTGAAGAGATTCTGAATGCCATTCTGAGGTATATAGAATTGGCCTGGAAGTAAGGGAAAACATAAGCGTTACTGAGCAGTAAACTGGTACAAAGAAGAATGTAACTTAGAACAGATTGAGAAATAAGAAATGGGAAGGTGCAACGGTCTGAATGTGTCCTCCCCAAATTCATGAGTTGATAATTGAATACCAAGAGAATGGGGTTCGAAGGTAGGCCTTTGGAAGGTGGTTAGCTCATGATGTCGGAGCTCTCATAGATGGGATCAGTGCCCTCATAAAAGCAACTGCAGAGAGATCCCTTGATCCTTCCACCACATCAGACTTCTGCAGAAAAGTCTGCAGCCCAGAGAGGGCTCCCACCCTCTTGATCTCAAACTTCCACTTTCCAGAAATGTGGGAAATAAAGTTCAGTGGTCTAGAAACCACCAAGTTTGTGGCATTGTGTTATAGCACCCTGAATGGACTAAGCTATAACAGTAACCAGGTAGAAAGATGATTGTGATTTTGAGAAAATTGAGAAACAGGAAGGAGAGCAACTTAAACAATAACAGGGACACCACCAGTTATCGAGATATTCTGAGGACTTTGCATTGAGGGTATAAAAGGACTCTAGGTCAAAGGTGATTTGAAAAAGAAAACATATTTGAAAAAAAAAGTAGCAATATAAAAAACTTTAAAGGAAAGGTTACTTTTCTATTATATATGAATATAACATATAAATGAATATTTTATATGATCATATAAAATTATACTACATTTATGGTATAAAATATTCATATATATACACACATATATACATGGCATCAGGAATAAAGGAGATTTATGAGTGCCCTCTTAAATGCATCATCAGTATTGACTTGTGTCCAGCTTAAGAAGTACTAGCTGCTTTACAAGAGCAAAGAATCCCAGAGCTAGGCAACTTAGAAAAGTATAAGAGACAGGTCAAATATAAGCCAGTAGAATGCACACCGCCTACCAAAACTTCATTCTGCATTAGTCTAGAGTCCAAAAGCAATAAGGGCTGGATTATTTCATTGGATTTCAAAACATAAGGTTTGAATGGAAAAATTAATTGTGCTTTAACACCTTTTAAGTTCCTCAGAAAAACTGATCACATCTGATGATAAACTGAGGACTTCCTCCACTTTTTCTTGCAAATATTTAATAGGTAGAAAGACTGTGACATATCATCACTCTAGGTACTTGGGATAAGAAGTGAAAACATATACAAGGTTTCTACCCTCATGATGAATATTTCTAGTGTGAAATAAAATAATTTAATGAACAACAAAATGTTTACCATTATGTAGTGGTAAATGCTATCAAAAAACTAAAAAATGGGGCCTGGGTGTTTCGGTCAGTTAAGCGGCCGACTCTTGATCTCAGCTCAGGTCTTGATCTCAGGGTCATGAATGCAAGCCCTGCATAAGGCTCCACACTGGCATGAACACTACTTGGAAGGAAATAAAAAACCTAAAATATGGTTATAATTCAGAACAATAGTGGCAAGAAATGCCTCTCTGAGGAGGTGGTATTTAAACTGAAATCTGAATGAATAGACGGGACCCGCGTAATAAAGATCTAGAGTAAATAAATAAATGAATAAATTAATTAATTAATAAATAAATAATAAAATTAGCATTGAAGGCAAGGAAACAAGTAAAAAACACAAAAAAAGATTCTGTGGCAAAAATGATCACAATTTCCTTGGTGAATGGAATATGAAGGAACAAGTGGAAGTGAAGGACCCAGATAGATTATTGTCATCCAAGCAAGAGATGATCAAGACTTAACATTAGAATAATAACAAAGAATGTAGCAGCTGTAAATTTTTTTGATATATTTACAGAGGCAGAATGTGCCATTTGAATTAGGTTATTTTGGGGCGCCTGGGTGGCGCAGTCGGTTAAGCGTCCGACTTCAGCCAGGTCACGATCTCGCGGTCCGTGAGTTCGAGCCCCGCGTCGGGCTCTGGGCTGATGGCTCAGAGCCTGGAGCCTGTTTCCGATTCTGTGTCTCCCTCTCTCTCTGCCCCTCCCCCGTTCATGCTCTGTCTCTCTCTGTCCCAAAAAAATAAATAAACGTTAAAAAAAAATTTTTTTTTGAATTAGGTTATTTTGGTCCTTGTTTAACTAACACTCAGCAAAGTTTCTTTTCTAAAAGATCCAGCTTATTCCTTCAGTTATGCAATAATTGATCTACTAAGCTATTCTTTGCATTCAGTTATAATGCATTAATTCTGTAAAATACATATTAACGTTATTTTTTCCAGGAAGGACAACTACATAATTTTATATTTTGCCCCAGAGATATGTGAACGTACTTGCTACATATTAAAATGAGGTAAATATGTAAATATAATTTATGGTGATAACTTAAAGGCATTACCCATACTTATAAGTATTATTTGATGGAAGCAGAATATATTAGTGTGTTTCAGAACATTTCTTATTGGATTTTTGATGGCTTATTAAATTAGAAATGATTTAGTAAATGCAGTAAACATAAGAAAGTTCACACTTGGACTAGTACAGACCTAAGTTCTAAGCATCTCTATTACTATTTCCTAGCTAAGGTGTATCACACTCAAGGCATCATCTGCCATCAGAATAACTTGACCCTTTGTCTCTCTTAGATATCCAGAGAGAACTTTGAAGAGGGAATTTCACAGCATGGTATGTGACAATCTAGTTTTTATTTATGTGCTATGAATATGTACTAATACGTTCCACCTGCTCTTTCTCCTGCTCTTTCTCCTCTTTCTCCTGCCTTGGTTTTCCTTAGAAATGCTCGTGGTGTGAATACCCTTCAGAATACAACATCTACAAGCCTAGAAACACGGTGATTCTTTCTGATCCTACAGTGTCAGAATAGGGCACTGATTTTACAGTTAAGTCAGTTCAGGTTTGGATCAGAAAAAAAGAAAAATGCAAAATGATACTAATGCAGAATGATACAGATGTGAGAAGCTTCTTGAAGCTTCTCAAAATACAAATTTGTAAGCTGTCGTGGTTGCTGAATATCTTTTGCAGGATGTCTCGCTACACATCTGTACATATAATTTTAACCTCATGATATTTTATTTTTTTCTTTTTGTTAACCTCATAATATTTTTTTTTCAACGTTTATTTATTTTTGGGACAGAGAGAGACAGAGCATGAACGGGGGAGGGGCAGAGAGAGAGGGAGACACAGAATCGGAAACAGGCTCCAGGCTCTGAGCCATCAGCCCAGAGCCTGACGTGGGGCTCGAACTCCCGGACCGCGAGATCGTGACCTGGCTGAAGTCGGATGCTTAACCGACTGCGCCACCCAGGCGCCCCTACCTCATAATATTTTAAATCAATATTTCATCTTGGTTATTCACTCAAAAAGCCAAGTATTATGTCAATCGTATATAATTCTATATATGGATACATGATCTAACAACTATTATTGTTGACTCTCTCTCCTAAAGAACATAACCACTCTTTAAATACTGAATATAATAGAAATTAAGAAAAATACTTTGTAAAGTTATAGTAGAGAAAATGGAACCTGAGAAAGTTCACATAAAATTTGTTAGGTGATTAAAACTTGGGGAACAGAACATTCTAGGCGCCAAAACTCTTCCCCCTAGATTTACACTCCGTCTTTAAGTCTGGTAATAATACTAAATCAGGTTGATCATACCCAAAGATAATCCTGGGACTGTTCACTACTTTGGAACCAAAATAAAACCTGGGAAGGCAATCAGGAAGTTGGTGTCACAACAGATAAGTGGGAAATACAGATATTCTGCAACCTTAATATCTTTTGTATGAATTTTGCCGATAGAGTTTATTGGGTTGAGATTTCAAAGTGTTATGTGTCTTCTAACAACGATTGTTCTACGTAATTTAATACATATTAAGCAACATAACACTAAAACTGAACTCAGACTTTTCTATATATTTCAAAGTCACATGTGTTTTTGCATGTATGTATGTGCATTCAAAAGGATAGAACATACTTCACTTCTTAAAATATTATTCAACAGATAAGGCAGTAATTCCAAAGGAAAAAGCCACTACTATTCAGTTCATATTAACATTAACATGCATTAACATTTCCTTGATAATTTGAGCTCATGATTGATATCATGTCAATTTTAAACTAGCTGAACTGAACCATTTTATGTCCTTTGATGAATGATTGATATTCCAAAATCTTTGAGTCTCATTTTTACACTAAAAATTACTTAAAACTACTACACAGATCATTTAAATGTTATAAATATCTTTAAAAATGATACAGTGCTTGAAACATGGCATATAATGTATCTATTATACTCAGTATAAGGTTATGCATTTTTATGATACTCAATTAATTTTAAAATAACTACCACTGTGCACTTCAACATGAGTCACACCATAAAGAAACAAAAAGCAAAGAACAGATCAAATGTATCTTTCTTTGAAATATAGAAACATGTTATATACCACACTTTGCTTTTAGTCTTACTTGATTGTAAAATTTTGTTATCTAGGAAAGAAAGATGTCTGATAGACAAAAATTTTAATTTTTTAAACCTTTTGATTCCTGAGTGTCAGATTTGCCATTCATGTGAGAGCTTTCTTTTCATTTATTTTTGTGGGATTTTTAAAAATTAAAACTATTAATTTAATCATGGAATCAACACATTTTGAATCACAAACATACGCTAAAGAAGATCCAAGTACCATAACAAGAATTGTAATTTGACAATAATTTTAGATGTTTGGGAACAAATCATAAGAATATTATTAAGTAATAAATTTGCCCTCTAGTCATAGTTAAAAGCTGCCCAGATTTATTGTACAGCTGTGGGTAAAGTTGACGATTTTCCTATGATTCGGATCTTTTGGTTAGAATAAAAATAGGAGTGCATTAAAGTTTAAAGGTTTCCCGAGAAATGCTATTGTTAGCAATATGTATGTTCCTGCCAAGATGCCCAGAGTGTGAGTCATCTTGTGCCATGACTGATGTATTACTTTGGCAGTCAGACATTATCCAGCCTGGAAAAAAGAAGTGCTGAAGTCCTTGGCAGTGACAGCTGTGTTTCTGTATGGAATACTGTGAACTTGAGAAATACGGTTCAATGAGAAACAGACCTAATCATCACTAGGGTCCTTTTCTTTATGACATAGGCTTTCAAGTTTTGTAGAATGAAGCTCAAATCAAAGATACATTTTTGAAGTACGTGTTAGTATTACACTTGTTTAAACTGTGTAGATAAAAAAACTAGCTAATTAATATATTGATAATAGAAAAGACTTAACCTAATGTGACTAATCATTTCCTTTGTAGAAATACAAAGCCCATATAAACCCATTATGTTTTCCTTTGCAACTAAAAACTCTAAATATGAAAAGAATAACAAAAATGGCATGTTAAAGGATGAGTTCAAATGTATTAATTGATAGTGTATTAATCTCTTAGGTTCTATGGCAAGTTAACAAAAGCCTTTGCAGATGGGGCAAATGATCTATATTTGAAGCTCTTCTTAGAGAAGAGGAATAATACAAAGATTTTTCAATTAAAAATTTTTTTACATTTTATTTATTTTTGATAGAGAGAGACAGAGCACAAGTGGGGGAGGGGCAGAGAGAGAGGGAGACACAGAATCTGAAGTAGGCTCCAGGCCCCGAGCTGTCAGCACAGAGCCCGAGGCAGGGCTCGAACTCACAAACCGCGAGATCATGATCTGGGCCAAAGTCAGATGCTTAACCAACTGAGCCACCCAGGCACCCCAAAGATTTTTCAATTTTAAGTAAATATAAATTTAAATTATTTCTTCCCTGTGTTCACATTAATATTTTAAATCTGAAAGTAGTTTATGAAGACACCAGTCACAAAAACTTTTAAACCCAAAATAATTATTGATTCCAAATAAAAAGTTACAAGCAATTGAGACAAATATCAGAAAAAAATAATCTAAGAATATGTTAAGAATGTGGGTTTCATCTGATTCAGAATGGAAAGCTTTTACCAAATGTTGGCATTCTTCTTCAACATTTATTCCAAATACAACTCAGTATTTTTCTTATGATATTAATTGCCTTTGGACAGAGACCAACTACACACACACACACACACACACACACACACACACAGAGCCAATAAGAAATTGGAGCTTAACAAGAACACTAACATTAACTCTCAGAGATGCTATGTACTTAGTTTCTTCACAGAGGTTTTAAAGACATTCTACTGGGGCGCCTGGGTGGCGCAGTCGGTTAAGCGTCCGACTTCAGCCAGGTCACGATCTCGCAGTCTGGGAGTTCGAGCCCCGCGTTGGGCTCTGGGCTGATGGCTCAGAGCCTGGAGCCTGGAGCCTGTGTCCGATTCTGTGTCTCCCTCTCTCTCTGCCCCTCCCCCGTTCATGCTCTGTCTCTCTCTGTCTCAAAAATAAATAAAAAACATTAAGAAAAAATAAAGACATTCTACTGACTTATAATTACATGAAAGAGAAATTAAGTCTAATGATAAAACATTTAAATGACATGAAGTTGAGAGAATTTAGAGTAAAGAGATGAGTTTGAAATATTATTTCTACAAAAGTCAACAGATAATTAAATTAAGACTGAAATAAACAGTCATTGAAAGAGAAAAATCCAGGGGTACCTTGGTTGGCTTAGTCAGTTAAGCATTTGACTCTCATTTTGGCTCAGGTCATGATCTCATGGTTCATGGGATCAAGCCCCTTGCTAATTGGGATCCTCTCTCTCCCTCTCTCTCTCTAAGTAAATACATACATACATACATACATACATACCTAAAGAAGAATCCAAATTTTTAAAAGAATGGCTTCAGGCTAGAAATTAGCACATATGGAATGGGATGTATTTGCCAAATGCCTATGAGTGAATCATTTACTTGTTTTATTCCTCATTCCTCTGCTGTGGAATGGAGTAAACACTTTCTTCCCTCTTTCTTCTCATGATTCCTTAGGCTTGGTTCTGAGATCTTCCCAAGTATGGGAATCACCTACGTGAACCATTTGAAAGACTGATTGCTGGCTCCCACATCACACCCAGAGATTCCAAGTCAGCAGGTTTGGAGTGGGCCCACTTTCTAACAAGTTCTCAGATGTCAGTGATAATCTTAATCAGGGACCACCTTTAAGAGCCACCACTTAGAGTAATAATTAACACTTCAGGTAGTATAGAAATTAAAAAAGAAAACAGTTGTGGAAAGTCTATTTCAAAGTGAAACAAAAGCCAACTGGAACAGTTCCCACTGGCCAAAGGTAAAACAATTTGAGCAATAAAATGAAAAAAGTAGTTTTGGAATATAATCCAAAGTATGAAATAAATATTGATGGGTCTATACTAATATGAATGATTGAATAAATAAATAATTGGGTGAAAATAAGCAACACTATACAGAATTTTTTAAGGTTTTTGGTGTCTTTTTAATTTTTTTTGACATTTATTTATTTTTGGGAAAGTACAAGTTGGGGAGGGGCAGAGAGAGGGGGGCAGAGGATCCAAAGCAGGTTCTGTGCTGACAGGCTGACAGCAGTGAGCCTGATGTGGGGCTTGAACTCACAAACCTTGAGATCGTGACCTGAGCCTAAGTTGGAGGCTCAACCAACTGAGCCACCCAGGTGCCCCTTTAGTAACTTTCTTTAAGGTTTATTGATTTTTGAGAGAGAGAGAGAGAGACAGAGTGTGAGCAGGAGAGGGGCAGAGAGGGAGACACAGATCCGAAGCAGGCTCCAGGCTCTGAGCTGTCAGCACAGAGCCCAAAGCAAGGATCGAACTCAGGAACTGTGAGATCATGACCTGAACCTAAGTTGGATGCCCAACCTACTGAACTACCCAGGCACCTCAACACTGTGCAGAATTTTAAATAATTTATGTAGATATTCTGCCATCAAGAAGATGAAGCATAACTTTAAGTGTGGCCTGCACATAGTGACTTCCTTCCAAAGAGTGCGACATGAACAAGAAGAAAAAGGAGTAACTTTCCAGTGAAGAAACCTGCCAAACACTATCTCATCAAATGATCAACATTAACATCATGTCAGTATGATGTCATGTTGACAGTTTGTATCCTTGATATAATGTGATGAAAATGGCACTTTACTTCTGTGATCTTCTTCCCCAAAACGCATAACCCCACTCTAATCATGAGGAAAAAACAAGAAAAATTCCAGTTGAGGGAGATTCTAAAAATATCTGAATCCTCAAAGCTGTCAAGGTCGAACTGTCATCCCGAATAAGGAAAGTCTAAGAAACTGGCATAACCAAGAAGAACTTAAGGAGAAATGAAGGCTAAATATAAATGTGGTATCTTAAAGAAGATTCTAGAGCATAAAAGGGGCATTAGGTTAGAACTAAGGAAATATGAATAAAATATGGATTTTACTTAATGACAATGCATCCATAATAATTAATTAATTATGACAAGTGTACCATAGTGAGGTTAACATGTAAACAATAGGGGAAACCGGATGTGAGGTATATGGAATCTCTATACTTTCTTCACAACTTCTTTGAAAATCTAGAACTATTATCATGTAAAAATTTGTTACTAAAAACAGCAGTGATGATGGAAGTGGTTAAGCAATTGAGAGACTGGGAGAAACAGGCTACCAGGTCATCTGTAGCCTTTCTGGTTTGCACTAAAACAGTTTCTAGCTACCCATGCCTGCACACACAGAGACAGAGACTAAGACAGTGACAGACAGAGACAGAAAGAGTAAGAAAAGACTGAGCGTGTCTCATTGGACTGTTTTAGTGGGTTTTTGGCTTTTTCCCCAAATCTGTTTCTTTTTCACTGGGAACTATCCTAGTTTTTACTTAGGTATCCACATCCTGTCTATTGAACCCGTAAATTTTTAATGAACTGAGGCTGCCTTAGTTTAAAGAGTGGGACATGTGGCTGATGTGACTGAAATTTAAGATATCAGCTGAATTTCATCAACAGAATAACAGATATTGACAAGCATAGGATGTAATTCAGACAGTAGGTCTGAACAAGACTAGCATCAGTAGATTCTGGGGAAGAAAAATCTATTGAATGATATGCTACACATACATGAAATCTGGAATAACTATTGCAAAATACCCAGCATAGTGGAGTTCAGCCTTTAGACAAAGTTGATACCACTGACAAAAGGAAGAAGAGAGGAAGGTAAGGAGGGAAGCAGGGAAAGAAAGAAAGAAAGAAAGAAAGAAAGAAAGAAAGAAAGAAAGAAAGAAAGAAAGAAAGAAAGAAAGAAAAAGAAAGAAAGAAAAGAAGGGAAGAAGGGAGGAAGGAAAAAGAATAAACATAGATCACAATAAACATAGATCAACTTAATATATTTTAATATATATATAATAATTTGGAATGCATTTTTAAAGAATAACAAATTATATAGCATTTAACCAATCTAGGTAAAATACACAAAATTTAAGCTATACTAAAATGTGGAAATAAGCTTGTTAGGGTAGTTTTGTAGCTATTAATAGATTATATTTACTTGGGGCAAACAATTATGTATTACATTTTACATTCCTTTTCCTCTCTAATATTTAAGCACAAAATTTCAAACTTTTGCATTGAACTGCTATCCATTCAACTCTACATTATTATGAGAAAATTCCAAAGCTTTTAAATGTTGTAATAATATTATTAAAATTAATTATATAATTTATAACATTGTGACCAAGTCACTCACTAAATTTATTTGTAAAGACAGCTAAACTATATGTAAAAACAGAAGACTTTCCAATTAATATCTGGCCAGAATTAATGAGAAGGCTTATTATTAAAAAAATGGCAAGGTCAACATCATAGCTGAAAATTTAGTAGCATACCTAAGATGATATATTGAATAATTTGAATTTTTCTGTTGTGAGAAAACATCCCTTTGGCAGCTGTCATTAACTGAGGATATTTCAAGGAGACTAATATGACCCGGGGACCCTGAGGAAGGAGCAGTGATGCCAGTCAGTCCCTAAAGATGATGGATGTAATTAAGCTTCAGGTAAAAATGTCTCTCAATGAAAGTGTAAGCAGGACTCAGTGAAATCATCAAAGTTCCTGAAATAAATACTCAAATTCACACAGGATGCTGACAAATATCTTTCTCTGAAATTTTTTTGAAATATAAAATGCTCATGAGTCCCTGGGTTTGTTTGAAAATGTATGCTTTTCACACACCTTCACGTGGAGGACAAAAAGGAAATAGCCACAATGCCGGGCGCACCTCCCTCTCCACTGTAAGGTTTGGAATTAGGAGAAGTGGCTCTTCTGTCTGATTTCATCAGTCTTGATGCTTTGGGAGGCAGATCTGTTACTTTCATCAGGAGAGCTGGGTGCAGTTTATCAGTGGCTGGCACAAGATATATGTCATGATTTACAGGGTTCTGATGCTCTAGAGAATTCTTTGTCTCTCTCTGTATTGAGCTCATGTTTGGAACTGTAAAGAAGCAAAATGATATAGCCATTCATTTTTCATTTCATTTTCCTACTTCAATTCAGATTGCAGCATCCCAATAAGCGGAGTCTGACAAATTTGACAAGTGTTTCAGGCATTCCGTAACGTAGACAAAGGTGCAACAATGTCTTTTAGGATAACAATGTTTTTGGGTGTTGTCTTCTTACTTTTATTTGTACTGAGACACTAAGAACAGAAGACAACAGCTTAACACATTATCCAACTTTATAGTCTCATAGAGTTAAAAAAATCATAACAAAACCTTATTTGGCCATTTTTCCATAATGACTAAACATTTGCAAACAAAAAATTTAGTGCACTTCACTTTAATCCTCTTACCAAAAATATTATGAAACGTAAGGCTTGATAAATTATTTACCTTTGACCTTGCAGTCTTAATTATCAAATTATTTAGTGTTACTCCAAAGAGTCATGAGGCTTTACCATCCATTTTTCCATTTCCATTATTATTATGTCTTTTATGAAATAAATAATAATTTAGGCTATTTTATTGATTTGCATGTTCTTTATATATATATAGATTATATACTATCTGTGCTTGTGATATTAAAATATATCACTCAGATATAATAAATAAACTAGAAAAGAATGGCCATTGTTTCACAGTTCCATTTGTCACAGTAGTTAGCTTTAGATTCTGCTGGTTTCATAGAAACCCTCAATAGACTTCCCTGTAGCAAGTTTTTAAATATGCCAATGTTTGTTAATTTTTAGAAGTTGGAGAACATGAAAAAGAAATGATAAAAACAACTTACTTAATATTTTCTTAAGTCACAGCACTCAGCAAGTTACGACAGCATCTATGAGTCTCGCTAAAGAGAACCTATAGACTACGGAAGTTTTCAAGCTTTTGTAGAGAATACTGCAGGCATCGGATGCTTCTAAGTGTTGTTTTTCTTCATTTTATCAATTTGGTAGCATTTCAGTGAATGAACATACCATTTTCACTGACTTTCTATATAATGTTAAAAATGCTTTTACAAATGCACTTTGCTTCCTCTGACCCTCTCTCCACTGAGACAGACCAACTCTCTCTTAATCCTCACAGATAAAATTCTCCTTAAATGTATACAGGTATATGTATGTGTGTATGTGCTTATATACTATTCTCCAGTGATGTGTTTTATTTTGTCTTTAGAGGCATGACTTAAAGGGACAACATCTTTGGTCTGCTCTGTCGTTTGTTTCTTTTCTTTTCTTAAGAAAAAAAAAATGTCTTTCTTTTGCTTATCACATTATGGCTAAGGTGTGGAAGTTGCTTCAAGAAGGGATTAAAATGTGGGCAGTTTGTTTGGAAATGGGGTGGAGGTTGACAGCATTCAATTTGTTGACTGTCCTCAAATTGTAGTAATTTGGATTTTTAAATTTGGATTGTGCCTCTATTTAAATAGCTTGAAACAACATTCAGATAGCAAACTGAGTGTTTGAATTTAAGGCTAATAGAGACTTATTTTTCTTTTGAGGGAAGATCTAAAACCCTCTAGAAGCTACCCTTGGCGTCTCCACTATTTAGATGATAAAAAGGTACAAACTCGCAGTAATCATGGTGACCTGGGGGCCACATTCACTCTCCTTTCATGGACAGGACGTGATCTTTCGGCCCTGGCCTTAGACGGAGAAGCCTGACAGCTTTCTGACCTTGCTTACTCCAGGGACAGACTGTCTTTAGCTGCTCTGAAAGATACTGCCTTGCCCTAAGCCCCTCTGGTCTGTGTATTATGCAGTGTGACCCATGTTAACACGTGGCACTTTTACTATCGATTTTCCTCCTTGTGTATTTAGTTCTGCCCTGTCAGATGTAGATAAAAATTATTACATATACTGAATTTACCTAGTAACTAACACCGTGACTAGATTCCAAGTGTATAAAAGTGCTTACAAGACTTTAATAAAGAGTGCTTCCTTCCATTTTAGGTTTAGCTCTACTATTCAAGTCTTGCCTCAAGAATACATTGTGAATATATAGCAAACAAATCTGAATTTGCCTTGAAAATTGTACTTAGAAATTTGCCCAAGAAACTCTGTGTGTTTGATGGTCCATGACTGCCCTCCACAGGGTGCAATGCAGACATTTTTTTTTATTGTTGTCTCTGTTTAATTTTCTTGAGTGTTCTGTCTAGGATCATTTCTGTATTAGAGAAAATTCATAAAGGCTTGAAAAGAAATTAAATTCCTTGATCTAATTTAGTGAAGGTTTAATCATTTAAGTTAGGAAGCAAATGTCAATGCTAGCCTAACCCTCACTCCCACTGTACATCATCCTGCTGCATCCAATTGCTTGATAAGGAGCTTCTGAAAAATGCTATTTTGCTTCTTAAACAACAGGTAATGGATTTTTAAAAGTTTTTTTTTCATCTCTTCTTTCTGTAGGAAATTGAGTTAAAAGCGCAAATGTTGGCAATTACTCTTGTACTCCATGGCATTTGTTTGGAACTAGTACTTAATAAATCTACTACAGAATTAATACTTTTCTAGACCATTTATCCCAAGCCCCCTGCTTACATTTCTCATAAAATAGATAGATCTCCTGACTCTTTCAAAGGAAAATTGTGGGATAGAATTTAACCAAGAGAGAGCAATGATCCAAATATATTCACACTCACTCATTTTGTAAACTAATAATTTGATATGGAGAGAAAAAAATCATTGTACCTTGGCGGGATAAAGAGAAGAAATAAACAACATCCACATTAGAAGGTAATTTCTTTCAAACAAATAATTATTGTTCTGTTAGTTCCTAAGAGTCAGTCCTGGATCATGTGCGCTGAGAGAAGTATTAAGCAAACCAAAAAAGAACCCAATGTTTTGACCAAAATGGCTCTCTCATAATAACCACTGAGAATCTGTTATCATTGTAAGAGCAGATGCTGAACAATAACAAATATATTCCTCTGAATATTTAAGAAAAGGAAGTCTTGCTAGCAACACCAGTGCATGTCAATGTCACGTTCAACATTAGACAGCCCAGTATATCTCTATTCTTTCCAGCATCGTCCCTGATCTGATCAAGCCTGAAGACCAGCCATGCTGAGACTCATGCAGCCCCAGGTTGCTTCCTGAGCCCTGAAACAGGACTTCTCCTTTCACAAGCAAAGCCACAAATGCCACACAGAGGCTAGGAGTGAGAGGAGCAATATATCCCCACATTGGTAAAATACACACACACACACACACACACACACACACACACATTTACTTGATATTGAAGAACATTTAGTTACCCATAAATTTAATTTCTTCATTAGACAGAGTTAAAGACAAAAATAAGGATGCTGACCAATGAAAGAAACAAAGCTCTGCCATGACCACGGTAGCTGTTAGATCGTCTTCAAAAAAAGGTAACTTAAGAACTATGCATTTTAGTTAATTGCATAATGACTGCCAGAATCAATCTATAAATTAATTTTAAGAAATTTGTGAAGGTTAGTTGTGTCCCATAAGTGTTTTTAATAGAAGACAGAACATTTATAAGCAATAGGGTCCCAGGCTTCTGTCTTGCAGATATACCATCTGGAACAGGCAGCTTTCAAGGTTACTGAATATGGGGAAGAGAAGCCTGGAGGATATTGCAGGACAATTCTTAAGAACAAGGACTGAAGTTGGCTTGCATCGCTTCTGCCCACAAACTATTGACCGAAACTTAGCCAGTAGCACACCATCTTGACTGCGGGTTGGGTGGACAGTAATACGATAAATGTCTTTCTGTGTCCTCAAGAGGAGGAAACCTTGTCTCTGTCCCACTTTTCTCTATCAGATAAATACCTAAGTGTAATCAAAGCACAACGTTTTCACTTTGGGTTAATTTTCCCAGTATAATAAATAATAAATCATATAATAATGGTAATAAATCATCATTGTTTTCCTTGGCACAATCTTTTTTTTTAAATTTCTCAATATTTTATAATGCAAGCACTTAAATTTTTAAATGACACCCTTTCTTTTGTCCTCTTATTCCAAGCCCATTATCTAATAAGTAAATGCTTTCCGAGGTTATTCCTAAAGTAACAAAGCTGTGGGGAAATATATTAAAGTTTAATTTGAGATACTTCACTTATTTAGGTAGAAGAGTTAAGAAAAAAAAGCCCTTTAGGGGCACCTGGGTGGCTCAGTCGGTTAAGCATTCGACTTCTGCTCAGGTCATGATCTTACAGTTCGTGAGTTTGAGTCCCGCGTCAGGCTCTGTGCTGACAGCTCAGAGCCTGGAGCCTACTTCAGATTCTGTGTCTCCCTCTCTCTCTGTTCCACCCCTGCTCACATTCTGTCTCTCTCTCTCTCTCTCTCTCTCTCTCTCTCAAAAATAAAAAAAAAAGATTTTTAAAAAAATTAAAAGAAAAAAAGAAAAAAGCCCTTTGGAGCACTTACTGGGAACTAAGCACAGAGAACACTTACCCAAATTTTATAATAATGGGATAAAGCAAAAACAGTCCTTGTCAGTTTAATAGAATAATCATCACCAGAGAGAATTCTGTTGGCTTTGAGCTTCAGAGCAAGGCATGTTTATTGCTTGATTAAATATTAATGTGATTAGAGGTCATGCTCTTTGGTAAAATCCCATTAGTAACACACAGTAGAGTAAAAAACATTCAACTTCAGCATTATTTGTAATACATTTAGAACTATATGATTCATAGCTAAAAACAAACAAACAAAAAAAAAAACATGAAGACTTGAATTTACTTGCATATAGAAGCCACAGACCAAACACTGTCATGATGTAGTAATGTCAGACTCAAGGGGAGATTTAATATGCAAGAGATAAAAAAGGGAGAATTTCCTTCTTCTGACATCCTAGACAGTGCAAAACCATATTTCATGCCTAAGTAGATCAAATTGCAGTTAAGTAAGTACATGTGTCTGTATTAACTAATCAACCATTATGATTATACAGACTAATTAGGTAGAGTTGAATTGTAGCCTCTCATAAACTGCTGATTAGATAGTACGAAGTAAAATCTGAAGTCTTGGCTCTAGTAATAACTCACCATGTGAACACAGATAAATGAGTAATGTTCACAGTCCCTCCATTTCTCTAGCATCAGGATAATACCTACCTGAACCTGATAGTGTTCGGACATTTTTAATAATGAATGTTACTCAAAGTGAATGAAGGTTCAAGTAGGAACTATGAAAAAGATCAGTAATGACTATACAGGGTAAAGACTGCTTTTCTATGGTGTCTCTGATATTTTCCATAAATACCAAAATGTAAACCTAAAAATATTGAATTATTAGTTAAAAACACATTTGGCAATTAAGAACTAAGCTGCCATGTTAGGTCAGTTTCTAGCTCAGGGTTTATACTGGGGAGGCACTTAGAGATTCATTTCAATTGCTATTATTAAAAAAAATCTCTATTCTACTTTATATGAGGGCCCTTTTTTATATAAAGTTTTCTATTTGAACAATCACCTTTGAACTTTTCTGAGGAATTTCTCTTTTGGTATCATCATGTAATTGAGTGTATTTTCTGATGAGATAGCTGGAATCCAGAATTATAGACAATTAACTCTTTAAACTTATTTTTTATTCATTATGGTCTCGGGTTAATATAGTCTAAAGATTAAATCACACATAATTTAAAGTCAGATACCTCTTAAAACCTGGTATACACATAATTTTTTTTCTTCACAGATTTAAATAAAAGGTGCTATGGAAATTAATGCCTCCTTCTTTAGTTGTATCTTGAATCACATGAGTATGAATGAAATTGGGGTAATATTGTTACTTGAGAAATAAAATAAAATTCCACTACTGGTGTTCCCACAAATAAGAATCTGGGGATTTAAATGAACAAGATAAGCCTCTAAATTAAAACAAGATCTAACTCAATTAAAATTGATACCTCTTCCCAAATTGTGTAAGGGAATACTGCATTTCACACAGGAACACTATATCACACATACATCATATAGCAGCAATTCATTTCAGACCCTTAACATTCTACTCTTCAAAGGGGTCCATGACTCCATAAAGGATCTGACTGACAGTCCTAAAGACCACTCGCTTCAGTGTATCTATAACACAGGCATCCACTGTGGAAATTTCACCACAAACCGGCATTTATGTGTGAACTATACACATCCTGAACCGATGACAACAGGGTATTTGTTGCACTTGGTTTCCAGGGAAACGACACTTTACAGGATCCCCACTTATCCTGCTCCACGCGAAGCTGCCTTACAATCGCCTTCAAAGAGCCCTTGTCTCCATCTGTGAGCTGCAGGTAAGGCGCTGTGATGGCTGCTGCTAATGAGCTGACTCGCCTCCATCAGGGCAAGCCTAAATTTATTTCTGCTGTCCCCGTAGGGAACTGTCAACCAGGAATATGAGTGAGAGGAGAAGAAATTATTGCCCCCTCCCAGGAGCATGGCACTCTCTCTAACACACTTGCTAATTTGATAGTTACAATAAAGGATGGATAGTTAAGGGGAAAAATCCATGTACATTTGCCAGTACTGCAATGTCAGCTAAGCGTTTCCTTCCTAACTTTCCCAGGAGCGGCTTCCACCCGCCAAGCTCTCTGCATGTGCCTGTGACTCTTCCTTTGTCAACTGTGCTTGCTCCTAATTGCGGATTTCACATAGCATACCCTTTCCAGGAGTCTGTGTTCCCTTGCCCTTACTCTGTGATTGACAAGGAAGAATTTTAACAGAAGTTACTGAAAACGCAAAAACACATGTTTGAGATCATTGGGTAAAGCCAATTTTTGTTATGGTAGTACTCATTAATGGGCCACTGCAATGAGAGTATTAATGGCAGGTGTCCTTTGTTCCTTGGGTCACATGCCAGGGCCATTATACTGTGAAGCAGAGTCACAGTAGGTTATGCTAAGGAAGCCTGATTCTGAGGGACAATTAGAGACATTCCGCTGAGATTGGAGTAAATTGGTGAATGATAGTATGTTTCTAGTTCAGTATCTTGGGGACTATTAGATTCTACTTGGAGGTACACTTGAAAATGATTAAGTGTAGGGCAATAGAATTGTTACTAAAGATACCCGAATGGAGGAAGCATTGTACAAGACGGAATTGAGAAAAGTAAGGCTGCTGACTAAATTTACAGAATGTGAAACAGTTGGTATCACTTGAATTGTACCCTCATTTACACACCTGCTACCACTCATCTAACTGGACTTATTGTCTCCTATAGAACAATACATACTCTAGTTTGGGAGGACTCATACTATTCAATTAGGAGAAAATGATGCTGAGATTTAGATCATTCAGGCTTCTAGAAGCAGCTTACTTCCTTAAGAAACCTTGAAGGAGGCCACAGCGTACATTAATACGATATAAGATCAGAAAGGGTGCATGGGACATAATAGGCATGTTATGTGTGTATCTGTGTGAGTATGTATATATGTGTATGTGCACTTAGACACCTGCATACAAAAGCTTCAGGTTCTGAAGTCTGTTACAGTAAAATTATAATACAAAAAGTACTTTTTTCCAACACAACTGAGAGTAATCACTATGCCAGCATAGCAAGAGACTAGCTAATGGAAACAGAAGCAGACATAATAATGTATCTGAAAGACAGGTTGAAAGGTGAATGGAATGAGAATCCCTAAAAAATAAAAAACGTGATTTTATGGATGGAAAAGAAAAAAAGCCATCTGTGGAGAGAGAAAGAAAATGTTCCAGCAAGGCCATCCTTACCCTTTCCCCTTCAAAACCTTATTTTTTTTTTCCAAATGCCAGCGTAGCATTGAGAGAAGAAATTACAGGTTCTCCTTAAAAGACAAGTCCAATGAGGTACACACTGGTGGGCATTTTGCAATACACTGAGGACCTTACAAAGACTTCAGAAGCACTGACAGTTCTGAAGACAATTTAACCTAGTGTCCTGAAGTGAAGTTCTGAGAGTATCAGTCAGGATTCTCCAGAGAAAGAGAACCAAGAGGATATAGATACACATCGGGAGATATTTATTATGGAGTATTGGCTTACATGATTATGGAGGCTGAGAAGTCTCACAATCTGCTGTCTGCAAGCTGGAGAATCAGGAAAGCCAGTAATGTAGTTCAGTCCAAATTGAAATGCCTGACAATGAGGAGAGCCCACGGGTATAAATCCCGGCCCAAGGCAGGAGAAGACCAACATCCCAGTTTGTGCAGACAGGCACAACGTGAATGCTTCCCTCCTCTACCTTTTTGTTCTACTCAGGCCCTCAGTGGATTGCAAAATGCCCACCAACAATGGAGAGGACAATCTACCGAGTCTACCAATTCAACTATTAATCTCATCTGGAACAACCTTCACATATACACCCAGAGATAACGTTTAATCTTTTATGCACCCTGTGGCATAGTCAAAGTTGACACATAAAATTCACAATCACCCTGAGGTAGGTCACATAAGAATTCTTTGCTTTTTATTCTAAGTGGGATAAAATAAAGGATACACATAAACGTAATTTTGGAGAAATGGGGGGAAGGGAAGTAGAATTTCACCTCCATGAGAAATGGATTTGGCATACATTGTTCAATACGCAGTAATCAACAGACACCATATTTTGTCTGTATATCAGCCTTTTCTCTATTTTTTGGTCAAAGATGATTATTTTTCTAGGCAAAATTACTTCTGCCCCCCGTGTGGCAACTTTCCCCTCCTTTTCATCTGGATCCTCTCATTCTGTCTAGTTATATTCCCATCCAACAGTGTATAATCTTGGAGGAAATTCACCACATGTCTATTGATGCAACTTCCCCAAAGGGAAGTTTTAAGTAAACAAACAAATAAGGTATTTCTTGTCTTAAATGAATCAGAAAATGTTCCTCAGTCAAGCCTCTCTGGAGAAGACCACTCCAGGATGTTCTCTGATTGCTCTGCCAAAAGGAGGAGAATATTTATCTTGGTGCCATCAGAAATTTTAGCTTCCATAAGGATCACTGACTACATGTTTTCCATTACATAAATTTCCAATCAGAGAGTTCTATCATAAGAATATTCTCTCCTATACCTACTCTCAGAAATGCTAGGAGAGTTGAATTGGTCAATTATACTATACTCCAAGGAAGATGTGCCTAGGGAATTTTTTAAAAAATGAACTACCCTTGCTGTTTTATATATACATATTAGCTTTTACAATGACTCTGTACGTAGCTGTCTCAATTAATTTTGGTAATTAGACAGGATATAAATTAAGCAAATAATGAATCATCAAAATGTTAATGCATGTGGTGAATTCCTACATACACCTAGTGGAGGGAATAATTTGTCTTGAGGACACCATGCCATCAGTGAAGTTTGATATTTGTAACATTTAAGAACATTTTTTAAAGTTTACTTACTTTTGAGAGAGAGAGAGACAGAGAGTGAGAGGAGGAGGGACAAAGAGAGAGAGAGAGAGAGAGAGAGAGAGAGAGAGAGAGAGAGAGAGAGACAGAATCCGAAGCAGACTACAGGCTCTGAGCTATCAGCACAGAGACCAACCAACACGGGGCCCAAACCCACAAACTGTGAGACGGTGACCTGAGGCAAAGTCAGATGCTTAACCTACTGAGACACCCAGGTGCCCCATATTTATAACATTTTAGAAATGAATTCACTGTTGATTTGTATGACCTTAGAGTTTCGAAAACATCTAAGGCTTTGGGTTTTTTTTACCCATTCTTTGATTTTGCACTTGGTTACACAGGGCTTTCTATTTGTGACTCTTGTTTTAAAATAAGTTATTTATTTAAGTTATCTCTACACCCAACGTGGGGCTCAAACTCACAACCCTGAGATCAAGAGTCACATGCTCTTCTGACTGAGCCAGCCAAGTGTCCCTTTATTTATCGTTCTTAAATGTTACTGTATTAGATTCATCTTATAGATCCAACATAATAAAGTATCTTTTTGGAACTTGATGATGAATCCAAAATCTAGTATCAGGAATGCTGTTGTCTCCTGACAAAAGCCCAGTTTGCATTAATTTTGGGTTTTGCCTGTCAATCTGAATTAGAGATCCAAATGAAGCTGCAAATATGGCCATTTGTGCAAATATGGCTATTGTACTATTTATGTTTTCTTCCCATAACATTTGTTGAGTGTTTCTTTGGGTAATACCCATCCCACCCACTCCCTTTTCATTTCCTCCCCACCCTGGCTAAGTAAAGGAAATATGTCTTACTCATACTTGCATGCTTGGTAATATTTAATAGTGACATATAGTGTTGATCAAAAAACATGTTCATCCAAACATTTAAAATGTACATGGTGAGCTCCTACTCTGCTTTAGGCACTGTGCTGTGTGCTTGATATAAAATGAATGAATGAAACACAGAATAAAATTGGAGAACAGAATTTCACAGCAAGATGGCAGGCACATGAAGCGTTAGGAAACAATTAAAAAGTGCAATTACAACAAAAAGCAATGAACATGTGTCAAATGTTAAATCGAATTGAAATAATCCTGTCTGCCCACCTCCTCAATTATTTTTAGTCCTGAGTTCCCTAAATACCAAATGGTAGTATGAGGTCCACAGAAAATTAATTTCCTTCCCACCCTATACCACGCTCTTCATAGATATCTCCTCACACAAAAAGTGGTTTTCAATGTAATCATATTATATTATATATTATGTATATTATATTATTTATAGCATATATATTATATTATATTATGTTATATTATATTATATTATATTATATTATATTATATTATATCATATTATATTATTAATCATTAGTATTTGAGGAGATAATTGATGTTCTGTATAGTTCACATTCAAATTCCATTTCATCTTAAAAGACCTCTTTCTGTCTTGGACATGTATAGGATGGCCCAAAGTTTCTACAATAAAATTTTGCTAACCACCACCACTTTTTTTACAATACAATCTAAAATACTGTCCAAGGTACAATCAAATTATTGGGAAGAGATAGATGATATGAGTTTTCTCATATAAAACCCTGAAGGAGGAAATAATTGCAGTATATTGATGTAGTTATTGAACAAATATGTGTTCAGCACCTGCCACATATTTGTTACTCATTTTGCCACATATTTGCCAAATGTAACACAAAAATAAAAACTCCTGCCCATGGAAGCTAAATAAAGTATAAAAGCAGAAACAATAATGTATGTTCTTTGTCTTCAATGATCCCTGACTTTAATGGAGGAAATAGAATCAGGAGCACAGTTATGACACTATGTTGCACCCGCAGAAGCAGAAATATATACAGGGTTTTATAGATACAGAGAATAAGTATATACCCTGTTTGCAGCACTAAGTTAATGACCCAACTTCCCAAGTATCTGGAGTATCTGGAGAGTCATCTCAAAGTGACCTTTGAGAGGAGTTTCATAAATTGGAAACTTTAGTCCTACTAATAGCTGTTAAAAGGCCATTTCAGGAGCCCGCATGTCTCAGTTGGTTAAGCCTCGAACTTCGTCTCAGGTCATGATTTCATGATTCGTGAGTTTGAGCCCCTCATGGGGCTCTGTGAGGAGCCTGCTTTGGATTCTGTGTCTCCCTCTCTCTCTCTCCCTCCCCTGCTCGCTCTCTCTCTTTCTCTCTCTCAAAAGTAAATAAACATGAAAAAAACTTGTTTAATTTAAAAAAAAATAGGCGCATTCCATGCAGAGGGTCAACATGACCAATGTCAAAAGGAAAAAAGTTCTAAAATCAGGAAGACCAATTAAGGCACGTATGGCAAGAGTTTTAGGAATATATGAATTTACCTGAACCAGGACAAGAGATAAAGGTGTGGAAAGGAAGCAAGAGATTCACAATGATTTTAGGTGTTTTGATTAAGGATGGAGTTCAGTGAGGAAGAGATTTGAAAGCTAATTTCCATGTTTTCAGATTGATTGCGTAGATGATTCCCAAACAGAACTTCCAATCAAAAGTGGTAATCGATTAAAATTTAGCAGACATTTTGATACCCTACGATTTCAGGATGGTAAGACTTAGGACAAATGAGCCCCTCAGCAGGTCACAACAAACCTTGAGAAGCCTCCTATATTTCTTCAGATGCATGTTATATATTTTCATTTACTATGAATGATGTGGCATGGGAAAAGTTTACAAAGAAATTTTACGGGCAATTTAGACACAAATAATAAGAATAATTTTCTCTGTCCAAACACCATCCCATAATAAATCTTTCAGAGAGAAACATTGGTTGTATTTCCCCATTATTGAATTCATATTCATAACATATACATGTGTATAGTGGATACAATTAAGTTTTTAAAATATAATTCTGTTTGTTTTTAAATGTTTATTAATTTATTTTGAGAGAGAGAGAAAGAGAATGCAAGCAGGGGAGGAGCAGAGAGAGGGAGAGAGGGATTCCCATGCAGGCTCCACGCTCAGCATGGAGCCTGCAGCGGGGCTCAATCTCATGAACAGCAACATCATGACCTGAGCCTCTAAATCAAGAGTCAGAGATTAACTGACAGAACCACCCAGGTGAACCCAATTTTAATTCTGTTTTAAGAGAGTTACATAGCTTTAAGTCCTGGAAGAAATCCATTATAACAGTCCATAATGGGACTTTAAAAAATCTAAAATATTTTTTTTGAGGGAGGAGCCAAGATGGTAGAACAGCATGGAAGTTCTTTGTGTGTCTCACATCTATGAAATACAGCCAGACCAAACTAAACCATCCTGCACACCTAGAAAACTGATATGAGGATTAACACAACAATCTGGACAACCTGAACCACAGAACTCAGCTAAAAGAGAAAAAATTCAATTTTATTTTTAATTTCTATTAAAATATTTTCTTTAATTTTTTCCAGTATATTTTTTACGTTTGTGTAAATTTTCTCAAATTCTCTTTTATCCATCATTTCATTTTAGTCTACTTCCGTGTAATCATTTCTTTCAAATTTTCAAATGATTTCCTTTTTTTTCTTTCTTTCCCCTTTTTTCTCTAATTTATGAAGCCCCTTTCAAAAAACTCAAACCAAAACACACCTAGGATCTAGCATCATTTATTCCATTTGTGTCTGTTTTTAATTTTTCAAATTTTAATATTTTTAATTTTAATATTTTTTTAATTTTAATTTTTTACCTCATGAATTCCTTTTCTCCCTTTAAAATGACAAAACAAAGAAATTCACTCCAAAAGAAACGACAGCCAGGGACTTAACCAACACAGATGCAAGCAAGATGTCTGAACAAGAATTTAAAATCACAATAATAAGAATACTAGCTGGAGTCAAAAATAGATTAGAATCCCTTTCTGTGCAGATAAAAGAAGTACAAGCTAGTCAGGATGAAATAAAAAATGTTATAACTTAGCTGTAATCTCAAATAGATGCCACAACAGCAAGGATGCATGAGGCAGAACAGAGAATCAGGGATATTAAGGACAAACTTATGGAGACTAATGAAGCAGAAAAAAGAGGGAGATTAAGGCAAAAGTGCACAATTTAAGAATTAGAGAAATCAGTGACTCATTAAAAAGGAAGAACATCAGAATCATAGGGATCCCAGAAGAGGAAGAGAGAGAAATAGGGGTAGATGGGTCATGTGAGCAAATCATAGTGGAAAACTTTCCTAACCTGGGGAAAGAAACAGACACCAAAATCCAGGAAGCACAGAGGACCCCCATTAGATTCAACAAAAACCGACCATCAACGAGGCATATCATACTCATATTCATAAAATAGTCAGGCAAGGAAAGAATCATGAAAGCCTCAAGAGAAAAAAAGTCCATAACCTACAAGGGAAGACAGATCAGGTTTGCAGCGGACCTATCCACAGAAACTTGGCAGGCCAAAAAGGAGTGGCAGGATATATTCAATGTGCTGAATCAGAAAAAATATGCAGACAAGAATTCTTTATCCAGCAAGGCTGTCATTCAAAATAGAAGGAGAGATACAAAGTTTCCCAGACAAGCAAAAATTAAAGGAGTTTGTGACTACTAAACCAGCCCTGCAAGAAATTTTAAGGGGGATTCTCTGAGAGGAGAAAATATTAAATAAATAAACAAACAAACAAACAAACAAACAAATAAATATCAAAAGCAACAAATACTAGAAAGGACCAGAGAACACTACCAGAAACTCCAACTCTACAAGCAACATAATGGCAATAAATTCATGTTTCAGTACTCACTCTAAACGTCAATGGACAAATGCTCCAATCAAAAGACACAGGGTAACAGAATGGATAAGGGAACAAGATCCATCTATATGCTGTTTACAAGAGACCTACTTTAAAGACACCTTCAGATTGAAAGTAAGGGGATGGAGAACCATCTATCATGCTAATGGTCAACAAAAGGAAGCTGGAGTAGCCATACTTATATCAGACAATCTAGACTTTAAAATAAACACTGTAACAAGAGATGAAGAAGGGCATTATATTATAATTAATGGGTCTATCCACCAAGAAGACCTAACAATTGTAAACATTTATGTGCCAAATGTGAAAACACCCAAATATATAAATCAATTAATCACAAACATAAAGAAACTCATTGATAGTGATACCATAATAGTAGGGGACTTCAACACCCCACTCACAGCAATGGACAGATCATCTAATCAAAAAATCAACAAGGAAACAATGGCTTTGAATGCCACACTGGACCAGATGGACTTAACAGATATATTCAGAACATTTCATCCTAAAGCAGAGGAATATACACTCTTCTCCAGTGCACATGGAACGTTCTCCAGAATAGACCATATACTCGGACACAAATCAGCCCTGAGTAAGTACAAAAAGATCGAGATCATACCATTCAAATTTTCAGACCACAACGCTATGAAACTCAAAAACAACCACAAGAAAAAATTTGGAAAGGTTACTTGGAGACTGAAGAACATCCTACTAAAGAATGAATGGGCTAACCAAGAAGTTAAAGAGGAAATTAAAAAGTATATGGAAGTCAATGAAAATAATAACACCAAACCCAAAACCTTGGGATGCAGCAAAGGCAATCATAAGAGGAAAGTATATAGCAACTCAGGCCTTCCTAAGAGAGAAGAAAGATCTCAGATACACAACCTAACCTTATGCCTTAAAGAGCTGGAAAAAGAACAGCAAATAAAACCCCAAACCAGCAGAAGACAGGAAATAAAAAAGATC